>NC_000080.6:114174944-114529944 GCF_000001635.26 Mus musculus | reverse complement strand
ATACCTCTCCACCACTGTGATCCCCTCTGTTTGAGAATGCACTAGAGTATATTACAGCCAGCGCGCTCACCTCATGCCAGATATTCCTGCAAGTTGCCATAGAAATCAGATTTCTTTTAATAAAACAACCATCTTTTAAAAGAATCCTGAGAAACTTGGGTACATTTCAGAATTTTATTACTGCTGATTTCCTACAAAATCAATATCCTAACTTACAATTTATGATGATGCTGAGGCTTTTCAAAATTGCACATGTATTCTCACTATAATTGAAACCAATCATAAATTTTACATATTTTATATTTGCAAGTACAAATAGCCAAATTCTCCTTTGTTATTAAACATGAACACAGACTTGTCAACAATATGTAAGTAATCCTATTCCAAACATCAAGTTTGACAGGAATAATTTCACTTTCTAATAAAAAAGCTGTATTTACCTGGGTATGGAGGTATATATCTGCAATCCCCTGACTCAGGAGGAAGAAGCAGGAAGGTCTCTGTAAGTGAGAGGCATGCTTGCCTACATGGTAAGTTGTAGGCCAGTAAGAGCTACATACCAATAACCTATTTAAAAAAGAAGAAAGAAACAGAAAAAAGAAAAGAATGAAAAAAAGCTAAGAAACTATATGATACTATACTGTACAGCTATATAATACAGGACTATACATGTCATAATATGACTACGTATGACATATATGTACATATTTTATATATATACACAATATGATTCTGCAGCTAATAGGTATACATGTGAACTTAAGGATTTCAAATATAGATTTTAAAAATGCTAAGCATAAGCTCTATATTTCTAGTATTTGTTGGATTGTTAAATCTTTAATGTGCTCATAGAATACAAAGTATTGCATTTATCAAACAATGTAATTTATTGTATATATGTTGATCTATGACAAATGCTAATATTAACATATGTTTGTCTTTCCTAAAAATAAATACTTATACATGATACAAATGCATTACTTTATCTGGCAAAAGAGGATATTTTTATTTCAGAGGTTTGAACAGAAAGCCATTGACATAATATAATTATCTAAAGAGAAATGTTTAATCTCCAAATGAAACTGAGCATTGCTTTACTTAGAACTGCATGAATCATCATCCTTTGTTGGAAATCTATAGCAGAAGTAACTGCTATTTACCATATTTTGCCTCAATTGAGTACTCTTGTTGAGCTATAAAGAAGTTTTAAAAATGAACAATAAGATACTGGAGAGACTATGACTAGAAATCACGTACCAAAATAAGTCAAGAACATCTTTTTTTAAATATCTGAAAGAAAAATTACTCTAGATCTTCAAGACTCTGTGTATGGGGTTGGAGTGATGGCTCAGAGGTTAAGAGCACTGATGCTCTTCCAGGGGTTCTGAGTTTAATTCTCAGCAACCACATGATGGCTCACAACCATCTGTAATGAGATCTGACATCTTCTTGTTATATCTGAAGGGAGTGACAGTGTACTCACATACATAAAAACATCTTTAACAATAAAAAGACTCAGATCACATGGAATCACACTAACATCTCTGACCATGCTGATGTCCTGCTACCTCAATAATGACACTAAAGTTCTTCATTTAGCTGATGGGTCTCTAAGAGACCAATTGAAGCAATTTTGCTAAAGTCTTGTAGAATAATTAAATACATGTACCACACTGAGTTACATTGTAGTTTAATCAACAGGGTTGTACAATGAGCCTGGTGACATTTCATCTGAGGTATAATTGCTGAAATTATAGACACATGGTTGAAGTTTCAAGAGTCAATCATAAAACATTCTAAAATCTTTAGGCTCACATTTATACAAATATTTCTTATAGTGGAATCTCTCAACCAGTATCTATAAACCTGCATATCCCCATATCTTTCTCTATAGTTGTAACTAAATTCAGAGCATTGCATAATTAATTTGTTCCCACAACTTACTAACCTTTTGAGGTTAGAGATAGACACTTTCCTTTTATGTCTCAATAATTTAAAAATGCTAATTTTCACACTGTAAAGTTTGGAGCATCATTTGCCTATGAAACTGCATTGGTAATTATACTCAACCTCCTCTTAAGAATGCTAATTGTTCTGGCTGCAGAATCCTCACCAGACCATTGGGGAAGTTGCCTACTTTCCCCATGTGAGGTTTCTTCACATTTATAGCTGTTTCCTTCATCAACTCACCAGCCTGCTCTAACTCTGAACATTACATCAAATGTCGAAGTAGAAGACAGAAGAAATAGGCATATTTAACACTGATATAAGTCCTTACTTTATCCAGGATGCTTTCTTTGTGCAAGTATGTATTTTAACATGTAAGTGTTGAATATGGTACATATGTCACTCTGTACTCATTATTAAGTTTTAATAGTCTAGGAGAGAGCTGTTGATAGCTAAAACAAAATTTATTTTACGCTGCCAGTTTCAGTCTGTGCCTGGAGATGATCCTGTGCCACAGCTCTCTATAACCAAATACTGCCTGGAGAAAGCAGGTCTCCCAGGAGGCCGTTCACACCTGTGAGCATAGGTAGGACCACCACTTCTTGTGCCATAACCCTTTGTCTTAGTCAGGGTTTCTATTCCTGGACAAAACATCATGACCACGAAGCAAATTGGGGAGGAAAGGGTTTATTTAGCTTACACTTCCATACTGCTGTTCATCACCAAAGGAAGTCAGGACTGGAACTCAAGCAGGGCAGGAAGCAGGAGCTGATGCAGAGCCATGGAGGGATGTTCTTTACTGGCTTGCTTCCCCTGGCTTGCTCAGCCTGCTCTCTTATAGAACCAAGACTACCAGCCCAGAGATGGTCCCACCCACAAGGGGCCTTTCCCCCTTGATCACTAATTGAGAAAATGCCTTACAGTTGGATCTCATGGAGGCATTTCCTCAACTGTAGCTCCTTTCTCTGTGATAACTCCAGCTGTGCCAAGTTGACACAAAACTAGCCAGTACAGCCCTTCATACCCAAATTCATTCCCTAGAGAACTGGTCTTCCAGGAGTACTGGCACACTTGTGAGTACAGGTAACACCATCATTTCTGCTGGAATTCCTGGCCCAAGAGGGACCAGTGCAGAGTCATCAGTACATAACATCCAAGGAACAGCTGGGAATAGGAATCTTCATGTTTCTATTTGCATGCTGGAGCTGACCCAGTGCCACAGCCCTTCATACCCAAATTCATTTCAGAGAGAACTGGGATCCCAGGAGTACTGACATACAGGCTTGCAGGAGAAACAAGCCACAGTCAGAGACAACAATACCAGCTAACACCAGAGATATCCAGATGACCAGAGGCAAGGGCAAGAACATAAGCACCAGAAACCAGGGCTACTTGGCATCATCAGATCCCAGTTCTTTCACCACAGTGAGCCCTGGATACTCCAACACAGCAGAAAAGCAAGACTCTGACTTAAAGTCACATCTCATGATGATGATGATAGAGGACTTTAAGCGGAATACAAATAACTCCATAAAACAAACAGGACAACACAGTTAAACAGGTAAAAGGCCTTAAAGATGAAACACAAAACTCCCTTAAAGAATTACAGGAAAATACAACCAAACAGGTGAAGGAATTGAACAAAATCATACAGCATCTAAGAATGGAAATAGAATCCATAAAGAAATCACAAAAGGGAGACAACCCTGGAGATAGAAAATCTAGGAAAGAGATCAGGAATCATAAATGCAAGCATCAGCAACAGAATACAAGAGATAGAAAAGAGAATATCAGGTGCAGAAGATACCAATCGAAAACATTGACACAACAGTCAAAAAAAATGCAAAATGCAAAAAGCTCCTAATCCAAAACATCCATCAAATCCAGGACAAAATGAGAAGACAAAATAAGGGTAATAAGTATAGAAGAGTGTGAAGATTCACAAGTTATACAGTCAGTAAATATCTTCAACAAAATTATAGAAAAAAACTTCCCGAACCTACATAAAGAGATGCCCGTAAACATACAAGAAGCCTACAGAATTCCAAATAGATTGGACCAGAAAAGAAATTCCTCCTGTCACATAATAGCTGAAACACCAAATGCACAAAACAAAGAAAGAATATTAAAAGCAGAAAGAGAAAAAGGTCAAGTAACATATAAAGGCAGACCTATAAGAATTACACCAGACTTCTCACCAGAGACTATGAAAGCTGGAAGATCCTGGGCAGATGTCATACAGACCCTAAGAGAACATACAGGCTAGCCTAGGCTTCTATACCCAGCAAAATTCTCAATTAGCATAGATGGAGAAAACAAGATATTCCATGACACAACCAACTTTATGCAATACCTTTCCACAAATCCAGCCCTACAAAGGATAATAGATGGAAAACTTCAACAGAAGGAGGGAAACACCCTAGAAAAAAAGGAAGAAAGTGATCTTTAAACAAGCCTAAAAGAAGATAGCCACAGAAACATAATTCCACCTCTAACAACAAAAATATTAGGAAGCAACAATAACTATTCCTTAATATTTCCTAACACTTACACGCGTTCTCGCGACCGGCCAGGAAGAACGCAACAAACCGGAATCTTCTGCGGCAAAGCTTTATTGCTTACATCTTCAGGAGCCAGAGAGCAAGAGAGCAAGAGTGCAAGAGAGAGAGCAAGAGCAAGAGTGCAAGAGCTCTATTGCTTACATCTTTAGGAGTCAGAGCGCAAGAGCGCAAGAGTGCAAGAGTGCAAGAGAGCAAGAGCCAGAGCAAGAGAGAGAGTGGCGAAACCCTGTCCCTTTTAAGGAGAATTATCCTCCGCCTAGGACGTGTCACTCCCTGATTGGCTGCAGCCCATCGGCCGAGTTGTCGTAATGGGGAAGGCAGAGCACATGGGGTGGAGAACTACCCTTGGCACATGCGCAGATTATTTGTTTACCACTTAGAACACAGGATGTCAGTGCCATCTTGCAATGGCGAATGTGAGGGCGGCTCCCCACACCTAACATCAACTGACTCAATTCCCTAATAAAAAAAAAAAACCCGTAGATTTACATACTGAATAAATAAACAGGACCCAGCATTTTGCTGTATACAGGAAATGTATCTCAGTGTAAAAGACAGACACTACCTCAGAGTAAAAGGCTGGAAATATTTTTCCAAGCAAATGGTCCCAAGAAACAAGCTGGAGTAGCCATTCTAATATCGAGCAAAATCAACTTTCAACCATGAGTTATCAAAAAATGATAACAAAGGACACTTCATACTCATCGAAGGAAAAATTCTCCAAGAAGAACTCTCAATTCTGAACATCTATGCCCCAAATGCAAAGACACCCACATTCATAAAAGAAACTTTACTAAAGATCAAAGCATACATTACACCTCACACAATAATACTGGCAGACTTCAATACCCCACTTTCATCAATGGACATATATAGAAACTGTAACTAAACAGAGACACAGTGATACCAACAGAAGTTATAGACAAAATATATTTAATAGATATCTATAGAACATTTCATCCTAAAATGAAAGAATATATCTTCTTCTAAGCACCTCATGGTACCGGCTTCAAAACTGACCATATATTTGGTCACAAAACAGGCCTCAACAGATACTAGAAGATTGAAATTATCCCATGTGTCCTACCAGATCACCACAGACTAAGGCTGGTCTTCAATAACAACAAAAACAACAGGAAGTCCGCAAACACATGGAAGCTGAACAATATCCTACTCAATGATAACTTGGTCAAGGAGGAAATAAAGAAAAGAGTTAAAGACATTTTAGAATTTAATGAAAATGAAGGTACAACATACCCAAACTTATGGGACACAATGAAAGCAGTCCTAAGATGAAAACTCATAGTTCTGAGGGCCTCCAAAAAGAAACTGGAAAGAGCATACACTAGCAGCTTAACAGCACACCTGAAAGCTCTAGAATAAAAAGAAGCAAATACACCCAAGAGGAGCAGATGGTAGGCAATAATCAAACTCATTGTTGAAATCAACCAAGAAGAAACATATAGAACTATACAAGGAATCAACAAATCCAGTAGCTGGTTATTTGTGAAAATCTTCCTTCCTTCCTTCCTTCCTTCCTTCCTTCCTTCCTTCCTTTCTTTCTTTCTTTCCTCTTCTTTCTTTTTTTCTATCTATCTACCTTTCTTTCTTTCTTTCTCTCTCTCTTTCTTTCTTTTGTTCTTTTTTTTCTTATTTTCTTTTCTTTCTTTATTTTTAATCAAATGTAGTCTAACAAGAGTCAAACTTTAAAAAGGAAAGTTCAGTTGAGAAAATGACTCCATCAGATTGTCAAGTAGGCAAAAGATCATTGAGTATACTCTTGACTGATGATTTACTATTGCAAGTGCCATCCATCCCTGAACAGTTGGGATAAGAAATCAATCTGCACAAGATAGTGATTCTATACCTTCATGACCGCTTTTGCCTGCCTCCACATTCATGCTTGATTTCCTGTCCTGACTACCATTCATAATGTACTGTAAGATATGAGATGAAATAAGCCCCCTTTTCTCCAGAAAAATACAAGTAAAACCAAAATATATTTTATCATGGATAAATGGAATAATTTGGAATGTATTTAGGATCAACACAGTAAGAATTATTGAGACATTCACTGTGGAGCTTGCGAAAGATGATCAAATCAGGATCGGATTCTGCAATGGAACAGGAGAGAGAAGAAGAAGAAGAAGAAGAAGAAGAAGAAGAAGAAGAAGAAGAAGAAGGAGGAGGAGGAGGAGGAGGAGGAGGAGGAGGAGGAGGAGGAGGAGGAGGAGGAGAAGAAGAAGAACAAGAAGAAGAAGAACAAGAAGAACAAGAAGAACAAGAAGAACAAGAAGAACAAGAACAAGAACAAGAACAATAAGAACAAGAAAGAAGAAGAAGAAGAGGGAGAGGGAGGAGGAGGAGGAGGAGGAGGAGGAGGAGGAGGAGAAGAAGAAGAAGAAGAAGAAGAGGAAGAAGAAGAAGAAGAGGAAGAAGAAGAAGAAGAAGAAGAAGAAGAAGAAGAAGAAGAAGAAGAAGAAGAAGAAATGCCTTTCTTATGATTTCAAAATAAAGCAAATCTTCCATTGTAGTAAATGAAGGCCAGCACTATTCCTGTTTCTACCTAACATTCTAGGCTGATTAAGAGCTGGAAGGAAATGCAGGATTTCTTCACAGCAGTTGAAAGCCCACATAGTGTTATCAGAGTAATTCTTGCTAAAATGGACAGGTTGTAATATGCTACTTCAGATTAATATAGCTGTCTAAGAGTCATTCTAACATAATAACTGGCTGCTTGCTTGTATGGGTTTAAAACACAACAGAGACAATAAATGCAACAGCCATAAAGTCTGTAAAAAGAGTCTGTCACTCTAGTGTGTAAAGTGGCTGTACAGATTTCCATTTAATTTAGAGGGCTGGTACATATAAATCTCTTTGGTAGACCTCAGCAATGCTCTCCAATATGCTAGGCTATATTTTTTTAAAAGGGCTAACAAACCAGTTTGAGTAAATCCTATGTGAATTTCCTCAGAGCCTTTTCCAAAACAGCATCTTAGGCAAGAAACTTTTCTTCATATCTGACCTTGAGATACTAAACTTATTAAGGTTTTTTTTTTTCCTTAATTCTTTCCTTTAAGCTCTTTGTAGCCTCATTAGATGTGTTTTCCCCCATGTTTTCCTTGCTACTGTATCTCAGTACAGAAATAAGAGCCTCATACCCAGGAGGCACATGGTAACCATCATCCGAGGAAGGGACACAGATGAAGGAGTGCTCTGTGCTGGACAACTGGCATCTGCCATTTAGCCTTCATGTCAACCCTAGCCTTTTGAATAAGACACAGGGCAAAATCAAATTCAGTATCATTTCTGGTATCTTTTAGTTACTCTTATGTTTTTGCAGTCCAGCCATTGCCCTCCCCCCCCCTCCAAGTTGCCCTTCCCACAGTTCCTCATCCCATTCCTCCTCTCCTCTGTCTCCAGCAGGATGCTCCTTGCCTCCCATCAGACCTCCCAACTCCTTGGGGCCTCAAGTCTCAGAGGGTTAGGTGTCTTCTCCCACTGAGGCCAAATCAGGCAGTCTTCTGCTATATATGTGCCAGGGGCCTCGGACCAGCTAGTGTATGCTGCCTGGTTGGTGACTCAGTGTCTGAGATATCTCAGGGTTTCAGGTTAGTGGAGACTGCTGGTCTTCCTATGAGGTTGCCCTCCTCCTCAGCTTTTTCCAGCCTTTCCCTTAATTCCCCAGTTCAACCACAGGGGTCCCTGACTTCAGTCCAATAGTTGTATGTAAGTATTTCCATCTGTCTTAGTCAACTGATTGTTGGCCCTCTCAGAGGACAGCCATGCTAGACTCCTATCTGAAAGCACACCAAACTATCAGTAATAGTGTCCAGCCTTGTAGCCTCCCCTCGAGATGGATCCCAATTTGGTCCTGTCACTGGACCTCCTTTCCCTCAGGCTCTTCTTCATTTTTGTCCCTGCAGTTCTTTCAAACAGGAACAATTATGGGTCAGAGTTATTGACTGTGGAATTACAAACCCATCCCTTCACTTGATGCCCTGTCTTTCTATTGAACACAAAATTATATGATGCAGTGACAAATAATCTCACATACTTTAAGTTTTGAAATTAGACAGTTGAAATAAAAGATCACATTCTGAGTAAAACAAATATGTTTTTTGTTTGTTTGTTTGTTTTAGTTTTAGTTTCAAAAGTCACCAATGAGGAACAGAGGTTGGTAAAGTACACTTCTAGTGAGCATTTCTATGTCAGTTCAGATGCCCATAGCCCGTGAAAAAAAGCCAGGTGTGGTGGCACACACCTTTAATCCCAGTACTCGGGAGGAAGAGGCAGATGGATTTCTGAGTTCGAGGCCAGCCTGGTTTTCAAAGTGAGTTTCAGGACAGCCAGGGTTATACAGAAGAGCCCTGTCTCAAAAACAAAAAACAAAACAAAACAAAACAAAAAACAAAAAAACAAAAAACAAAACCAAAACCAAAAAAAAAAAAAAAAAAGAAAGAAAAAGGAAAAAAGCCACATGTGTTGATAACAGCACACGGAGTTTTATCCTAAGAAAAGGCTTACCACCTGAACACAGGCCCTCCCTTTATAATGCAGCACCGATTTCCCTTCTGAAAGAATTACATTGACCCATATTGTGACCATGATAGGCAAACTCTTGATACCTGGGTTATTTCTTATAATTGTTCTATGGCATGGCCTTTCAATATAACAATGTTTCCTTGGAAGTAGTAAATGTTACATGAAGTGCAACACTACTGAACAAATCACACCCAACCAGCACAGATCTCACATGAGAGCCTTCATTGACAGAGGCAGCTCTAAAGGAAGAGTGAAGGGAAGACCTGAGGAAATAAGCAAGCTATGGGTCGGGGTCCATGTCTTTTATCCGGGTTGTGATGCAGGTAACACAGCCCATGTGCAGGGGATGTGTGATGGGTGCTATGGCAACAGAAGCAGGAGGGTCACTGTCACCTAGGTATGACATCTTCCTGGGTTCAAAAGCTGGCTGTAACAGCTTCTGGCTGTCCCTAGACAATTCTGATGCTAACAGTAAAGGCTTCCAAAAACTGCAGTATTTAGTTCATCTTATCTGTGTGCACACTATGATATTTGACAAAAGTTCTTACCTTGAAAAACTAGATATGAAAAATTTGAGTGAAAAAATCCAAGATGAGTATTTTGTGAATTAGATACTGCTTAGACTTCTCTTGGTGACATGTTTTGCTAAGTTTGACTGCAGTCTTAGTCACCTATTTGACAAATTTATCCTGTCCTGCTGCCTCTGTCAAAATGAAAAGATGTTTAAAATTAAAATGCTCATTTGGAAACATCTACAAAGATGATCATATTTTTGTTGTCTTTAACATAATAAGATACACTGAAAAAACAAACAAACAAACAAACAAAAATAATAAGAAATAAAAGATAGTCAATATTACCTGTATTATATACTATAAAAATGAATTAGGAAATGCTATAATTAAACATTTATTTATATTATTACATTATATATGTATATAAATATAACATATATATCTTAAATTTGTATATTATATATAATTTTCTAGAAAATATTCAAGCATACTAAAAATGACATTATTTAAAAGTTTTACATGAGCATTTTTAAAATGTAATCAAATATGTATTTTAGTAAAAATAAAAATCAGTGCCTATGTGAAATAAAAAGACATAGATTTGCTTTTTTAAGATAGTATTTTTAAACAAATATGTTCATTTTCAGTTTAAGATTAGTCTGAAAAAGAAAAACATCCAGATAAGATTTTAATTGTTTTCTCATTGCAAATCAAAAATCATAAAAGCATACTTTTGAAAACTGATTTAAATTTTCTTTTAGGGTCTCTCAGTCACCACCATGAGGAAATAAGAAAGGGGTTTCCTATAGGTAAGGAATGTCCTTCTCGGACATCTCTGTCAGGCGGAGCTTGGTTGGGAAGCTTCACACAAGTATTTGACGGTCCCTGAGAAAGTGGCTTTTCATGTCAGAATTAGGCATGCTTTCAACAAGGCAGAAGGAGCTGGCGTTCTGTGGTATGCAAGGCTGCAGCCAGATGTCAGAGGCAGTCATAGCCTCCTTTCTACAGTATGACAGCCTCAGATATGAAGGAAGGCTCCTCTAAGCCTAGAAGAGGTGGGAACATTGGAGAAGGAAGTCAGGTGACTTTATGCCCCATCATCCTGTAAAATGTGCTCTTGAAACATTAAATTTGCTTCTTCCAATCTTGGCAAGGTGGTGATGGCTATCCTTGGGCAGAGAGAACATGTCAGTAGCATAGGGAAGGAGTTCTGAGAATCATAGTGCATAGTTTTGTTTGTTTGTTTGTTTGTTTTTAAGTGTTAATATATATAAGTCTAAAGTATTTGACAATATTTCAAAACATTGAAGTCAAAGGCTTAAATTGCAAGTATTGTCTACTTTTTGCATAGACCACTGAGGGTAGAAGGGAGGGGTTTTCCTTTTTTGTTTTAGCTTTAAGTGTGGTTTGCACTGGGAGTCATGTCAGAATGTATGTGGGTTAGAAACTGGGTCCCTTGTCCAGCCCAAGGGCCGCTAGCTGAGGCAGACACAGGAAGTCTGACTGCACTTTCCCCTATGGCACCACCGGGAGGGCATCAGGCTGTGAGAAGCCACAGGACTGCTCAGGGGTGAGGAAGCCACAGTCTGGAGTCGCAGAGAGGCTCAGACTCTCGGGCACCACACATGCTGCTGGATGCCGAGGAAGAGCCCGTTCTGGGGTCTCTGGTCTGCAGGGAGGCCAGGGACGTCAGGTTCTCAGTCTTGGACACTTCAGACACCGCTGGATGTCACAGAAGAGCTGAGAATGGAGTGGGAACCCACAGGTGGCCTCTGGCTTGGGGCCAAAGGGAAAAGGTCGTGGAGAGGATTCTGGCTGGTTACTACAAGGACGAGAGTCCTTAGCGTGGTCATCGGGTGGGATGCTTAGCTGGGTGGTGGTGGTAGAAGTGGCTGGAAATGCAGAGAAATTTCCTGGCATCAGGAGGTTAAGGGCTTTTTAGGGGAAAACCTGCTCCATTGTTGCTCCATTGTTCCAGCATGGCGCTGCTGAGGAGAAGAGGCAGTCCATGGTTTTAAGGTGCTTATTATAGAAAGGCAGAGAGAGGGAGAAGAGTAGAGAAGTAGAGGTCGGCCACGTGGCCACGTGGAGAGAGGTATGAAGGGGATGAGGGGAGGAGGAGCAGGGGAGCAAGAGAAAGAGCAAGAAAATAAGAGAGAGAAAGAGAGAGGAGGGGGCAAGCAGCTCCTTTTATAGTGGGCTGGACCATTCTGGCTAATTGCCAGGTAACTGTCAGGGGGTGGGGGAGCGTACCTGGTTATTGCCAGGTAATTGTGAGGGTGGAATCCAGACAGAATACCAGGAGCTTGGGGCATTGCCTACATGACCAATGGGTACACATCTCTCAGTGAGGGCTGTGGGAGGCTGAGAATACAGGAGCCAGGGTCCCAGGAGGTGTGGCTGAACACCTGCTGTCCCTTAGGATCTCCAGGGTTCAAGGCCTGTGCTTGACTGGGGACTAGGCTGTCTGTGTTCAGCTCACTGCCTCACAACTCCCCTATTTAATTTTTTGTTGTTGTTGTTGTTGTTGTTGTTGTTGTTTTAAGGGAGGGTTCCCTGGAATGACTGTGTTGTAAACATTTTGGGTAGGGAAATAGGCTGGAGGGGTAATACAACTAAGCCCCAGAGATAAAGAGGGTTAAGGGTGAGGGTTGGCAAGGCAAGGGATCATTGAATCAATTAACTATTGATTAGTACAGTTTTAGGGTATCAACACTCTGCTTCCTCTGTTTGCCAGCCAACACACAGTTCCCTGAGGTCCCTGTAGGCCAAAAGGCAGGATTCACACTCTCACATTGGCCAGCAGGCTACTGCCTACTTTGGTTAGACAGTCTCTTACTCCCTGTGTCCTTGACTGTGCTCTCTGTACTAATTCCTATGAGCTTAATTAATCAACAGCACTTGATTAATCTAGCTAGACCTCATGTTTTCCTTACTGTCATGTGACTTCCCCCAAGTTCAGTAGCCATTTGACTTTGGCAAGAGAGTTTATCTGTAGCTGGAGGAACCCAAGTCTGCCCTCTGTGGAGTTCAGCACTTGTCCTTGCATCTCAGCCTGGGTTTTGGGCATCTTCAGTCAGGTGAGGGGTCTGGAGGAAAGCAGTTCTTCAGGTTTCAGGAGATGGTGCTGTCTCAGTTGAATCTGTGGCAGCAGGCACTGTTCTGTTCTTTTGTGAGGATAAATCTGTAATCACAACAGAGGAGCAGAACCCCAGCAAAGGAGTATCTGCATAGGGTGGGTAGCAAACATTAAGCCTGCAATGGTCTGCTTGGGAACACATCAGGGCTCATTATTATGATCGTAGAAAAGCAAGGATGCTTGAGGAATTTAGTCCTGGAAGGCATCCTTTAAGTCTGCTTTGAATGGTTAAGGAACAAAATATCATGATAACTATGCATCCAGGATAGGCAGTGACAGTTTGTCTGCAAAAGGAGACTCGTTGTTAATTAAGGATTAAATAATGGTAATCAACGTAGTTGATTTGACCTGTGGAAGTAGATTAGATAACTTTTGAACCTTAAAAGAAATCTTAAACAAGTTGAATTTTTTTTTGGGCATACATCCCAAATGCTAGGGAGAAAAATAAACATTTAAACAAGGAAGCGAGAAAAATTTGGGTTGAAAAGCATGAACATTGTTTCAGGTACTTTTGTTAGGAAGAACAAGCATTATTTTTTGGTTTTGTTTGTTTGTTTGTTTCAAGCATTTAAACAAAGCCTGAAAACCTTTAGCTTAAGGGCCTCAGGTGCGCTTTTTCTTTGGTGAGCTTAGGTGGAGGAGGGGAGGGGTCTGCTCTGCTAGGAGGTGACTGTGTGCTCTAGCAGACAGGTTCCTGTTTTCCCTGTTTGTTTTTCCTTGGAAAACAGAAGGAGATGAAAGGCCAACCTTGAAGAAAAGCTCATAGGAATAAGTACAGAGAGCACAGTCAGAGACACAGGGAGTGAGAGACTGTCTAACCAAAGTGGGCAGTAGCCTGCTGGCCAATGTGAGAGTGTGAATCCTGCCTTTTGGCCTACAGGGGACCTCAGGGAACTGTGTGTTGGCTGGCAAATAGAGGAAGCAGAGAGTTAAGGGCAGATGCTGCCTTCTGAAAAGCAGCTCCAAAGGAGCCCTGCTCCAGGGTTGGAGGACGGGCAGAGAGTAGAGACTAGTCTCCACTGGAGGTAGAGCTAGTTAAGTCAGTCTAAAATGAGATTTCGAGAGTGTAGCTAAGAGTCAAAGTGAGGAGGGTGAAGAAGGTGGCCAGAAACAGGAGGAGAAAGAGGGAGGGAGGAAGGGAAAGGGGAGAGGGGGTAGGGGGAGGGAGAGGGGGAGGGGGATAGGGAGGGAGAAGAAGATCAGAAGGCCTTGTCTTTTGAATTAGGTCAGGTTACACATGTTGTCTTGGGCAATGTGGAGTTCCTATGTGGGTCTCCCTGTGTTGTGTGTGGGTCCCAGTCTTGGACAATGTGGAGTTCCTATGTGGGTCTCCCTGTGTTGTGTGTGGGTCCCAGTCTTGGGCAATGTGGAGTTCCTATGTGGGTCTCCCTGTGTTGTGTGTGTGTCCCAGTCTTGGGAAATGTGGAGTTCCTATGTGGGTCTCCCTGTGTTGTGTGTGTGTCCCAGTCTTGGGCAATGTGGAGTTCCTATGTGGGTCTCCCTGTGTTGTGTGTGGGTCCCAGCAGAGGCTATGCTTTGGCTGGTTCTGACACACGTTGGCACTGGGTGACGTGGACCCGGGAAGTCTGACTGCACTCACCCCCAACAACACCTCCAGGTGCACATCTGGCTGTGAGAAGCCACAGGACCCAGCTCCGGAGGTGGGGAAGGCACAGTCTGGGGTCCCCAAAGACCTACCTGAGTCAGGCTCAGACTCTTGGGCACCACAGAGCCGCTGGGTGCTGTAGAAGAGCAGGTTCTGGGGTCCCAGGGCTGCATGGAGGCCATGGACGTCAGGTTCTCAGTCTTGGTCACCTCAGATGCCTCTGGATGTAGCAGAGAATGGAGTAGGGCCTGTGGGCAGACTCTGGCCTGGTGTCAAGGGGAAAAGGGTAAGAGGACTCTGGCAGGTTACCAATGGGGACGAGAGAGTCCATGGCTTGCCTGGTGGCTTGTTCTGCGGGTGGCTTGGGTTGGTGGCAGCTGTGGTTGGAAATGCTGTGAGGCCTCCCTTTGGGAGGTTAAACTCATGACTTGTTAGGGGAAGACCTGCTCCATTGCTCTAGCACGGCAGGTTCCGATGAGAAGAGGAAGTCCATGGTATTAAGGGGTTTATTGTAGAAAGGCAGAGAGAGGGAGAAGAGTAGAGAAGTAGAAGCTGGCCATGGTCACATGGAGAGAGGGAAGAAAGGGACAGGCGAGAAGGGAAGCAGGGGAGCAAGAGTAAGAATGAGAGAATGAGAGAGGGTGGTGAAAGCAGCTCCTTTTACAATAGGCTGAGCCATTCTGGCTGTTGCCAGGTAACTGTTGGGGTGGAGTCCAGAGTGAATTCCAGGAGCTTGGGGCATTGCCTACATGACTGATGGACACATATTATATCTGTGGGGGAGCTGTGGGAGGCAGTAGCTGTGACAGGAGCCAGGGGCCGAGGAGGTGTGGCAGAACACCTGCTGTCCCTTAGGGTCACTGGGGTTCAAGGCCTGTGCTTGACTGGGGACCACATATATGGATGTTTTATCTGAAAAAACTAATACTATGTATTGGCATAAAAAATTAGTAACTAAAATAAAAAAGAAAATGGTGTTTGCTCTATGTTCTATGCTGTGTGTTTATATTTTAACTTTATCAAAGTGGGTGAACAAAGTCTCTGAAGATGCTCAGTTTAGCACCGCCTAATCCAAGATCCTCACTCTGTTCCTGTAGCTTTTTAATCCTCTGAGAAATGCATATTCACCTTCCTGGGTATTCTCTAATCGGAATTGGTTGACAAACATTAAATAATCAATGACTTTTCTAAGACAAGAATTCAGTTTAGGAAATGGGAACGCAAGTGCAGAGCACTGACATGGGGTCCTTGAACATCTACTCTCTCTACTCGACATCACTAAGAATTCACAGTTCTTTCAACTGCTTTGAATATCAGAATGATCTTCTATTTTTGCATAAACTAGGAATTTAAAAATAATTTTATGATTCTCTCTCTTTCTTTAGTTTGTCTAGAGGTTTATTCATCCTATATACAATGCTTTGTAACTTTATATATACAATATAACTTTATGTGTACATAAAAATGGATATATTTTCATGTAATTATATATAACCCATTTTAATACTACTTTAACTCTACTGTATAGCTGAATTTCTTTTGCATATTTAGATTTTAATGACCATTACTATTACAAAAGTGTTGCTAAATATATTTATATAGTTATTTTTTATTAATCATTCCATTCGTTTACATCTCAAATGATAACCCACTTTCCAGTTATCCCTCCACCAAATCCCCATTCCACATCTGCCCTCCCCTCTCCCCTTTGCCTGCATGAGGGTGCTCCCCCACCCACCCTCTCTCTGACTCAACTACTCCAGCATCCTTCTATGCTTGGGTATTAAACCTCTGAACCAAGGGCCTCCCCTCCCATTGCTGTCAGGCAAGGCCATCCTCTGCTACATATGTATCTGGAGATCCTTCCAGGTACACTCCTCTGTTGGTGGTCTAGTCTCTTCAAGAACTGGGTAGTCAGGAAAGCCTACTTTGTTCTTCTCATGGAGTTGCAATCCCCTTCTGCTCCTTCAGTCCTTCCACCACGTCCCCCACAAGGTACCCTGAGCTCAGTCTGATGTTTGGCTCCAAGCATCCACATGCGCATTGGTCAGTTGCTGGCTGGACCTCTTAAGTAACCACCACAACAGGTTCCTATCAGCAAGTATATCTTGACTACGGCAACAGTGTTGGGTTTGGTATCTGCAGACACGATGGATCCCCAGGTGGGGCAGTCCCCAGATGGTCCTTCCTTCAGTCTTTCTTCCAATTTTTGTCTCTCTTCTTCCTTTGGACAAGAACATTTCTGAGTTAAAAAACTTTGAGATGAAATAGGCAGTGATGGCTTATGCCTTTAGTTCCAGCACTTGGGAGGCAGAGGTAGGCAGATTTCTCAGTTCAAGGGCAGCCTGGTCTACAGAGTGAGTTCCAGGACAGCCAGTTCTGTATAGTTCCAGGGGCTATACAGAAAAAGCCCTCCACTGTGGGCTGTGCCTATCTACTGAAGGTGGTCTCTACAGATTCTATCTCCTCATTCTCTGTGCATTTCAGCTAAAGTCATCCCTGATGGGTCCTGGGAGTCTCACATTTCCCTGGTGTCTGGTACCTTCCAGTAGCTATCCTTAGTCTTTCATCCCACCTGCTACATATTTTTGATCTATTGCCCGATCCTCTGTACATCTCTCACATCCCCTACAATTCCTAATACTGCCTCCTTATTTCCTCCCTCTCTGTTATTAGACGCGTTCTCACGACCGGCCAGGAAAGACGCAACAAACCAGAATCTTCTGCGGCAAAGCTTTATTGCTTACATCTTCAGGAGCCAGAGTGCAAGAAGCAAGAGAGAGAGAAAACGAAACCCCGTCCCTTTTTTAGGAGAGTTATATTTCGCCTAGGACGTGTCACTCCCTGATTGGCTGCAGCCCATCGGCCGAGTTGACGTCACGGGGAAGGCAGAGCACATGGAGTGGAGAACCACCCTCGGCATATGCGCAGATTATTTGTTTACCACTTAGAACACAGCTGTCAGCGCCATCTTGTAACGGCGAATGTGGGCGCGGCTCCCAACATCTCCCCCTTTCCTTTTAATAAGAGCAAATAGGCCACCCATATTAATGAGAGTGGAGATAGAGGTCAAATCCCCAGTGTGTAGGTAAAGGAGCCATGTACAGGATTAGCTCTTAGGCTCACAGGCTTTTACCCAGAGCAACCCTGACCTGCTCCCGTGTCATTTTGCCTGGAGAGAAGGACACTTGGACACTCAACCTTCTTGAAAGATGACATGTCTCCCTAGAATAGGCTCATATATGCCGCAGAGCCTTTCTACTGCAGTGCTTAGCCGTGCAACTCTCTCGGGCTGCTGAAGCACACTCACTCTATCCCGTGCAATGAGACTAGCCTCATGGGATATAAGAGCTGAGTGGCCAGCGACCTATTGCCTAAGCATAGATATATCAGGGGAAGCTCCATGTTCTAATCCTGCAAGCGCCTGGGCAATAACCACCTTGTCTCTCCTAGTTTGGGCCTTAAGCTTACAGACCAATCAAAGAAGCAACACTAATCCACAGCAAAGTGTATCTCCAAATAATATTAATCCCACCCATTTTTTAAAGAAGGAAAATGCTGAGGAGATCCAATTGGGTAATCCTTTGGTCAGCGACAGGTCCAAGCGCGTGGAATTGACCTGAAGTCTCAATTCCCGAAGGGATCTGTTCAAATTCAGCCATCCAATTCTGTAACATATACTGAAAAAGACTTTTTGACAAATTAGCTGCCCTAGTAAATTTAACATACTGAATGGAAATAACACACAATCCCGGAAACTTTTGTTCACATCCCAGCTGAGTTATTTGTCATAATACATCTAGTTGTATCTGGACAAGATCTATGAGTTGATTAACCAGCATGAGACCTCTCTGTATCTTGACATTAGCTGAGGCCTGTTTATCTATGACTGTAGTCACTGAGGCTGACAAAGTGTTAATGGTGTCAGTCGTCTGGACCTGTCCAGACAGAGCCAAGGCTGTCTGAATTAAGGCTAAACCCAGTTCCTAGTTAGTGGTAAAAAAGCAGGAGAATACTTGAGCATTATACATCACCGTCATTGGGAGTGGAAATGTCGACATTATCCCCCAACGCTGCTTTCTCTTTATTATTGACGCCCTGGACATCACCAAGACGAGGGACATCAGTATTCCCTTGGTCAGTCTGGATTTTTCGGGTGAGTCTTTCTGGTATCCAAAATGGGTTGTCTTCATTCTGTGGGAAAACACAGACCGCTCCCCTGGATCTTATCAAAATAGGATCCGGGCCATACCATTTATTATCAAGGACATTTTTCCATTTAACCATCTCATTGGGCCTATCTGGCTCTGAACAATGACGTTCAGCCGCAGTATGGCCATGAGCATCAATATTTAAAAAATTGAGTGTAAAGAGTGCCAAAGACACAGACACTCTTGGTGCTTGGGGTAAAATCTCTTCAATTCCCCTCTTCTGTTTTATAAGATAGGTTTTGAGGGTGCGATGCGCACGCTCAACAATACCCTGTCCTTGGGGGTTGTATGGAAGTCCAGTCAGGTGGGTCACATCCATCTGACGGCAGAACTGCTGAAATTTTTGAGACGTATAAGCTGGTCCATTATCAGTCTTAAGGAGTTTGGGTTTCCCCCAAGCACTCCATGCCTCAAGACAATGTTGAATCACATGTGAGGCTTTTTCTCCGGTTAACGGAGAGGCAAACATGATGCCAGAACATGTGTCAATGGACACATGGAGATATTGAAGTTTTCCAAAGGAAGAAACATGTGTAACATCCATTTGCCAGACCTGTAGAGGTCGAATACCGCGTGGGTTAATTCCCACATGAGGAACTGGCAAGAACTCACAGCAGCTTTGACATTGAGTAACAATGTCACGGGCTTCTTTTCTTGTCAGGGAGAAACGACTGCGTAATGTTTCAGCCGTCACATGAAAATTGTTATGAAAATTTCTTGCAGCCTCTACCGGGGATGATAGGGCAGCAGCCACCACTTTAGTGGCCTTATCTGCCAAATCATTTCCCAGAGCCATGGGGCCAGGTAGGCCTGAATGGGCTCTAACATGAGTAATATAAACAGGAAATCTTCTAGATAACAAAACTAATTGTATTTGCTGAAAAATATTGGCAACTCTACTGGAAGGCTTAATCACTCCAGCCACTTCTAAAAGATTTACTGCATTAACCACATAACAGGAATCTGACACAATATTAAGGGGTTCTAAAAAGGTTTTTAAAACTTCTAAGACCACTAAACATTCTACCACTTGAGGTAAATTTTCATTATATTGTTTGGATACCACTTTACCATTAGCCACATAGGCACCTATGCCAGTTTTTGATCCATCAGTATATACCACAATCCCATTTTTAAGTGGGTTTCTTACTGTTATTTGTGGAAACACAACAGATTGATTTTGGGCAAACTGTAAGATTGGATGTTTTGGATAATGGTTATCTATTTTTCCTGAAAAGGAGGTAACTAAAACTGCCCAATCATTAGATGTGGCTGCCAAGGTTTGAACCTGTGCAGCGGTATAAGGTACAATTAAAAGATATGGACTTTGCCCAAAGTGGGTGATTGCTGCTTTTAGGCCTTTAAGGGCAAGCTGTGCAATTGCATCAGGATACCAATCTATTATTTTAGCTGGGGATACGTTTGGATGGATCCACAACAATGGCCCATTCTGCCACAAAACTGCGGTTGGCAATTGTGCTGTCTTAAAGACACACAAACTGAAAGGTTGCGAATCCTCAATACGTTGTAATTGTGCATTCTGTAAGGCCTTTTCCACTTTTTGTAAGGCCTGGTTAGCAGCTAGAGTAAGAGTCCTAGGGGAGGAGATATGAGGATCTCCTTCTAAAATACTAAACAAAGGCCTTAACTCAGCGGAAGGAATCTTTAAAAAAGGTCTAAGCCAATTAATATCTCCCAACAGCTTTTGAAAATCATTTAAGGTATGGAGGTGATCTCTTCTTATCTCTACCTTTTGGGGCACAATCTTATCTGGGGACACCACAGAGCCCAAGAATTGTCCTGTATCAGAAATTTGGACTTTTTCTGTGGCTATCTGTAAACCCCACTGACTTAAAGTTTTAAGTAGAAAAGGATATGCCTTTTGTAGCATGGTAAGGTCTTTATGGCACAGGAGGATGTCATCCATGTAAAGGAGCAAAATTAAAGAGGGGAATTGTTCCCTCACTGGCAAAAGAGCTTCTTGTACATAAAGTTGACACATAGTAGGACTATTGGACATTCCCTGTGGTAAGACCTTCCATTGATACCTCTTATCAGGTTCCATGTGATTAATAGAGGGGATGGTAAAGGCAAATCTGGGCCTATCCCTTGGACACAAAGGTATAGAAAAGAAACAATCTTTAATATCTATAATAATTAAATTCCAGCCACGTGGTAAGGCGGAAAGTACAGGGAGACCCCTCTGTACTGGGCCAAATAAGTTCATTTGCTCATTAATGGCTCTGAGGTCATGGAGCAGTCTCCACTTTCCTGACTTTTTCTTAATTACAAAAATTGGAGTATTCCAAGGTGAGGTAGAGGGTTCAATATGGCCTAGTTTTAATTGTTCCTCTACCAGTTGAATCACAGCTTCTAGTTTTTCAGAGGATAGGTGCCATTGAGGAACCCACACTGGGTCCCCTGTTTTCCATGGTATGGGCCGTGCTGCCCCAATGGCCGCTATGGAAAACCCAGACCCTGTCTGTCTTGGTTTCCATTAGGTGAGATGGGCTCTATCCTTCCCTGTTCTTGATGTCCTAACCCTTTTCCTTCTTTATAACCCATCTTTGCCATGATATTTTTTGCTTTAGCTGAATACCCTCCCGATGGGGCGTTTTCATTGGACAAAATAAGGCCCAAATGCTGCATAATATCCCTTCCCCAGAGGTTAACCGGGAGTGGGAGCACATAAGGTATGAATTTCCCTTGCTGTCCTTCAGAGGATTCCCACGTCAAGGCAACGGAGCTTATAGTGGGACATGATTGATATCCTAGGCCCTGTAATGAATGAGATGACTCTGTGGTGGGCCATGCTTTGGGCCACCAATGTGTAGAGATTATACTTTTATCTGCTCCGGTATCAAGGATGCCTTCAAACTCTTTTCCATTAATCTTAAGGCGGAGCTTAGGTCTATCATTTAAAGATACAACCAAATAGGCAGAATCATTTCCTGAGGAGCCCATTTTCTTTATCTCAGGTCCTGCAGATTTCTCCCTGGTATTATCAGGGAGGAGCAGCAGCTGAGCTATCCTATCTCCTTTACTAATAGAAAAAACGCCCTTAGGGCTTGAGCACAGGACCTGTATTTCAGGGGAATGTTGACAATCCATAACTCCAGGGTGGACTACTAAGCCCTGCAAGGTGAGTGAACCCCGGCCGAGAATAAGGCCCATGGTTCCCGGGGGCAAGGATGGTATAGGCTCCACCGGCACCGGCTGAATACTCATTTGAGGCATTAGTAGGAAGTCGGAGGCGGCACGCAGGTCCACCCTTGTGGGTCTTCCTGGGTCGCCTCTCTGACTGCTTCCTGGGTCCTGACAAACCGGTTCCCATATCTTTGAGGGCCCTGGGACCGAGGGCCCGATGACCCGTTTTTTGGCACATCAGTTGATTGACTATCAGGTGGGGGAAGAATTCTGCCCTTTATATCCCTCACAGAGCGACACTGGTCGGCTCTATGATAACCCTTGCCACACTTAGAGCAAAGAGTGAGAGTCCCTCCCTGTTTATCTGGAGCTCTGCAATCTTTCTTAAAATGCCCAGGCTTTCCGCAATTAAAACATGTCCTCTGATCATTTCTGCCCATGGAGCGGTTCTGAGATTGAAGGATGGCGGCCGCTAAGCCTGCATTGGTGAGAGGTCCCCCAAGCTCTCGACAGACCCTGAGCCAGTCTTGTAAGCCTTTGTTCTTTCTTGGGGCTATGGCCGCTCGGCACTCCTTTGTGGCTTGCTCATAGATTAGCTGTTCTATCAGAGGCGCAGCTTGCTCTGACTCTCCAAAAATACGCTCTGCTGCCTCTGTCATTCTGGCCACAAAATCTGAGAAGGATTCCTGAGGTCCCTGGATTATCTTTGTTAACTGCCCAGTGGTTTCACCTGCTCGAGAGAGCGCCTTCCAGGCCCTAATAGCCGTGGAAGAAATCTGGGCATAAGCTCCCCAATGGTAGTTTGTCTGATCAGCAGAATAAGCTCCCTGACCCGTTAACAAGTCAAAAGTCCAATCTCTCTGCTCTGGAGTCAAAGCAGCTGCGTTTGCTCGGGCCTGCGCTTGTGCAGTTTCATGCCAAAGAGCTCTCCATTCCATATATTTGCCCATACTAGGGAGAGCGGCTTTTACAACCGTTTGCCAGTCGGCAGGAGTTAGTGCCATGCCGGCGAGCCTGTCTAACTGCACCAAGGTAAAATTAGCATTGGTTCCGTATTTACGGACCGACTCGGCGAGTTCTTTAATTTGTAAGTATTCTACCGGAGCGTGGACACGCCCACCCTCGGCTCCTTCAAAGACTGGAAATGCCTGTTGTATTTTCCTTTGTTCCTCTCTGGGAATGAATGAGTCTGCGCACTGCCTCTCTGCGCACTGCCTCTCTGCGCACTGCCTCTCTGCGCATCTCTCTGCGCATTGCCTCTCTGCGCATCTCTCTGCGCATTGCCTCTCTGCGCATTGCTGACGCACTACGCAGGGCGGGGACTCCGCATAGGGCGGACCTTGAAGCCGACTGCCCTGAGGCCAATCAGCAAACTGGCCTTCGCCAGCCGCTTTTGGCTTCCTTAACTGATTAGCTAGCACTTTACCTGGCTGGTACCCTTTTTTCTCATAATGAGCTGCTTCTTCCTCCCAGTCTGTTTCTTCAGAGGAGAATTCATCATCTGATTCAGAGCTACCAAGAGCTGGCTCCCCGAGCCCATCCAGCGATGAGCACAGGCTCCTTTTCCTAGAGACCTCCGCTAATTGATCTTTCTTCTTTTCCCTTTTTCCTCTTTTTCTTCTAATCTCTCTCCAGGTATTCCTACCTAACCTTAACTTTTCCTCGGGTTCAAGACCCTTGGAAAGGCCTGTATACTTATTTTGTGTACCATATTTCCTCTTTGTTCCTACTCTCTCTCCCCACTTTACTTCTGATAGCTTGTCCTGAATTTCCTCTAGAATTTTCAGCCCTATCTTAATCACTTGATAACATGTGAAAAGGAACAAAAGGGCTCCTAACACCAGAAAAAATTCAAGGCCAAACATATTCCACTTTACTTCTGATAGACTGTCTTGAATTTCCTTAGAAAGTTCAAGATCAGACTTACCTCGTAAAGCTGTACTCACTGGTACTCTCGTTCCCCAGCTGAAAAGTTCTGAATTCATACAGTTGAATCCTTCTTAACAGTCTGCTTTACGGGAACCTTTATTACCGCGACCCGCAGTTCTGGTTCTGGAATGAGGGATCTTCCTTGCGCCAGTCCCGAGTTTTTTCTCGTCCCGGGTTTCAGCACCAATTGTTATTAGACGCGTTCTCACGACCGGCCAGGAAAGACGCAACAAACCAGAATCTTCTGCGGCAAAGCTTTATTGCTTACATCTTCAGGAGCCAGAGTGCAAGAAGCAAGAGAGAGAGAAAATGAAACCCCGTCCCTTTTTTAGGAGAGTTATATTTCGCCTAGGACGTGTCACTCCCTGATTGGCTGCAGCCCATCGGCCGAGTTGACGTCACGGGGAAGGCAGAGCACATGGAGTGGAGAACCACCCTCGGCATATGCGCAGATTATTTGTTTACCACTTAGAACACAGCTGTCAGCGCCATCTTGTAACGGCGAATGTGGGCGCGGCTCCCAACACCTCTCCTCTCGCATTTCCAGTCTTAAGATGGTAGAATTGAGTGGAGCCCCTGTGGAGCAGTGGACAGTCAGTCTGCCTGAATTGATGAGCTACAGGTCAATGAGAGACCCTCTCAAAGTAAGAGATACACATACCCACCTACATGTATGTACACATGTACCCAGATGCAAATACCAACACATATACATGCAAAAAGAAAGTGACAGTTGTAACCTCAGCATTTATCAACATGGTAACATAGTTAGTGTGTAAAAATCAGTAGTGATCATTGACCAAGAAGAGGGAGCATCAGCTTCAAAATGTCCCTTAGCAAACTATCAAAGTCTTAATAGCCTACTTCTAAGGCCATAATAATTCATTGTTCCAAATTAGCTTGAGAGTCCATGAAAAACCATTGTAATGACCCCTGAGACTAACATTTCACTGTACCTTATGAAAGACCATCTATGTATTGAGGACAGGGTTAATAGACCTATATTTCTAATGGTTGTCCATGTTAAAATATGCACTTTCTCAGACCTCTAGAAAACATATACCTAAAAACAGATCTAGTAAGAAAAAAAAAAAAAAGAAAACACATAAGATAGAATCCTCTCCATATATAATTAGTACATTTACATAATTGAGTCATCCAAGACTATATTTACATTTCTCCTTGAGGCTCATTTCATACAGGAAAAAAAAGGCCTCAGGGGAAATAGATATAAATAGGCCTTTCCCCTGGATCTGCTTTATTTTGCTGAAGAGAAATTGTTTGTTTCTGTAATTGCTTTACTGGACCCAGAGAATGTTCTTTGTCTTCATGAGAAGTGTGAGTCCAGTTAAACTTAAGGGATATTTTTTTAAGCATTAATTACATTGGAGCTTTATATTCATTGTTTCAAATTGAAAAGAAACAAAACAAAGACCATCCAGTATTCATTTTTCTTAATGCTTCTCAAGATGTGCAGTAGGCTGTTTTCAAACAATGCCATGGCAGCACTTCGCTTAGCACAAAATTGAAAGGTGTGAGACGGATTCATCTCGTTGTCAGTGGTGTGGAGGAAAGCAAGTCGAACCTAGATGAGAATTAGGTCTCTTGTGTTAGTTCTATTTCTGATCAAATGTATGACTATCAACATGCCATTTAATTGCTTTGGGCTTTAGTTCCTCGTGTGTTTACTTATAAGAATGACCAGATGATCATTCTCAGTGTAATATTGACAATTCTGTCATTTTGTCTCATTTGTAGAATCAACTCTATTTGAACAAAGATAGTTTAAAAAACTTATTCTTCAAGGTATAGAAGAAAAATGGTTTGCTGTGGCCATACCTACTATGGCCTTGGAGAGTACAAGAGAAGTTTTTTTTTCCTAGATATATTTAATCAAGAATATCTAAGAATTAGGAGGTTCAGGATAACTCCCTTCTCTCTACCTGAGTAAGTCCTATGATACTGCCATCCAATAGAAAAGCATGCCTAACTAATCAGCTTGCTATTTAATGATGTTCATCTCTATACTCACTGTAAGAATACAAGCTAGGGAGTGGAATAGTATACACAAATGTAGATCCTGAAGCTGACTTTCCATGAAGTAGGACCAATAAGCAATTAGTGAACAACTACACAATTTGCTTGAAATCATCTATTCTTACTAGTATATTGAAACCATTCTTCATGGTACGCAAAAAGATTTTACATCACCCCATCCTGGAATAACCTTTCAAAGCTATCTAAGTAGTAAGTTTGAAAGATAGATTCTTCCTATATAAATGGAGTCCTCTGTGCACACACTTGGCCAAGCCTGTGCATCCTTCTGCAGTGGAAACTGGGTAGGTCAGAGGTCAGGAGAGCTGTTGTGGATTGACAGGTTGTGCTGGTATTATATCATTAGTAATAAAACGTTATATAATCAATATCTGTACAACTTTGAGAGGCTAATGCGTTAACTAGAAATAAGCAAAAATGTTTCAACCATTCACTACCTTTGGCAATGAAATGAATCAAATGATATCTATCTAGCCATGACTTTAACAAAGATAGAGCTATAGAAATTATATCATAACTTTTCTAAAACACCACCAACAAAGTAACTGGACAGCCTCAACATTACGTATGTGTTCAAAAAATTTCAAACCCTTAATTAATGAAGGAAATCAGTTGTTTCTCTAGTGTTTCTTTCACTTGCAAGATGTCTGTTCGTCAGCTGTACACATATCCTTCTACTCAGAGGGATTTTAGGAACTCACAAATAATCTCATTGACACAAAGTGCATTTCCATTATTTCCATATGAAAGATTCTGACTTAAAACTTAAGACTTCCATTTGAAATTGTTCCATTATTTAGCAGTTTTCTGGACTTAAAGAGTGTGCTTAACCTCTGCAATGAGCCCTTATTTGAGGTCAAACAGCAAATGGAAGTGTACACTTGTGCAGCTGAATCCAATTTCTTTTACAAGAAACATTCAGAAGACTGCCAACAAACATAACATAAGAAAGTTAATTTGATCCTTTGTTACCATTTTTATGGACAAGTTTTCATTATGTAATGTTAAAACGGCACATTTATGATGATATGGCCTTAGCTCTATTAGCTAAAGATGCCAAAGAAACAAGATAGATGTTATCTGGTGATGAGTAGGTATTTCTTGCTTATTAGTGATTGAACCTCTCTGATGGGAGGTGGCAGGATTTGGTAAAAACAGTACACAGATATCGGTATAAAACTATATTCAAATGAATAGAAGGAGAAAACAAATCAGAAATACATAAATATCAAACTGATCAAAACATGGGCATTATAAACGTGGGGTTTTTTCCTACTATTAAGGGGTTTGTTGGCATGTTGTCTTTTTGTGACTCCTCAATAAAAAGTTAGGGTAACAAATGAAACATATCCAATCCACAAATAGAGATGAAAAATATTAAAGCTCAAAAAATAAAGAGGTGACAGGACAACTGGACACCACAGAGGAACAACGAGTTAATGCAAAGAAAAATGAATGTCTTTAGCTCCCAAAGGAGATCCAGGGGCTCTCATAGTTGCCATACCAAAGGACAACAGGAAGACCTGATGGCAACAGATCAATGGCTCTAGAAGTAGAGAAACCTACAGTTACTTCAAGGCTTAACCTGCTTGTGAGGAGTTGAAATAATAGTAAACTCTGGTGTGTCAAGCTATACTGGTAGGTATTCTATGACGTTATATCTAAGGAGACAAGACCAAACATCTAGTCATCACAGATAGAGAAGCAAAGATAGACCTAAGTGCAGGTTCCACCAAAGTCCAACCTGGTAAACCGATGAATTTTTTTTTAATGATATTTTTTTAATTAGGTATTTTCCTCATTTACATTTTCAATGCTATCCCAAAGGTCCCCCATAACCACTCCCCCAATCCCCTACCCACCCACTCCCCCTTTTTGGCCCTGGCGTTCCCCTGTACTAGGGCATATAAAGTTTGCAAGTCCAATGGACCTCTCTTTTATTGGGATTATTAACAAGAATATAAGTGACAGGCTACTTGGCAAAGCATAAATGACACACAGACAGGTTTATTATCAAAACCTACTCTCACATGGGTGATAGCTTACAAAAACTGTTATCCTAAAGTATGCCATAAAACCTTCAGGGACCTCAAAATTTTGTTGAGTGTTCTCTCCCAATAACTCCATTTATCTTTGCTTCTCAAAGGAATCTTAGCAAGGTGGGGGAGTTTTTTTTTGGACTTTCAACTGGGTTCTGTATGTTTCAGATGGTTTGGCTGCTCTGAAGGTGTCTCTCATTGCTCCTTACTACTTATATATGCTTGGGGATGGAGAGACTTAGTGAATTTGGTCAGTTTCAGGGACTTCCTGAAGCCTATGTAGTTTGCTTACAGCATAGGATGCTTTTCATCCCTTTAGGACATGATTTGTTTTAAGGAGCTTTCTTGAAGAACTGATGCTTCACTTCTCTATAGAACACCTGGTGGCTTTACTGGCTAGTTTAGTTCAGACTACATTTTTACCCAATGACACATTACAGGAGAAAGATACTAAATGTCCCCTAAATCTTAGAAGGCTGTATAATCATTTTCAAGGAGATCCACTGTTTGAGACAGAGATCCTCAGAATGATTCTAGTATCTTATCAGACCACAGTGGAACCTTGCCAGGAATTAATAAGAAAAATTAAAGGAACTGTACAGGTACAGGAATACTGAACAGTAAACCTTTAAATATTGACTACTATATGTGCATGATGAAAGTTTATTCGGCTCTGTAAAAAGGTAAAATGATGAAATTTGCAGGTAAGTTAATGAAATTGGAAAAAACTATATTGAATGAGGTATCCTAGACCTCAAAAGACAAACACAGCATTTTCTCTTTTATAAATGGGTCCTAGCTTGGAATCTTTATGTGTGTATAAGTCAGAGTAATACCATAAGGAAGTACATTAGTAAAACATAAGGAAAGGGAACATAAGGGATTTCTGAGGGTAAATGCATTGATGGGGGGGGGGATAGGCAGGTCTAGGGAAATTAAAGGTGGAGTTAACAATGAATGGGTTTACAAAATCAACACTCATTTATCTAATTAAACTATTTATTTTAAAAGGAATAAGAAGGAAACTATGCCTCATGCCTGGATAATGCTGTTCAAAAAATTTTGGTTCATTAAGCAAAACTTCAAGTGCCAGTTATAGAATACTATCATGTGGGTTGTTGGTCAAGGAAGCCTGGGAGATCTCAAAGCAACATAGACTTTTATCCTTCATTTTGGTTGCCCACTAGAACCAGATATTGATGACCAATTGGTGGATATAAGATCCATTTGGTGAAAGCACCCCTTAGTAACAAAGTATAAATAAAATGAATTGAAACTTGTTTCTTGCCTGAATATACAATGTGGTCTGCTGGGGGAATAAACACTACAATGATTTTACTCAACTTTGACCTCCAAGAACTTCAATACCAACCAACCAGGCAAAATGTCCTTATTTATGTAACATTAGTATAACAATTATGAAATTAAGCTAAGTGGTTATTTTGTTTTTCAATGCAGGTCCACTCCTCCTGCAAGAACCAATGAATGCTACTGTAAACCCTGTCCAAAACACAGACGTGGAGCTCATTGACCCTAGGGGATTCTTACTGTACTGGGTAGTTTTGTGTCAACTTGACACAAGCTGGAGTTATCACAGAGAAAGGAGCTTCAGTTGAGGAAATGCCTCCATGAGATCCAGCTGTAAGGCATTTTCTCAATTAGTGATCAAGGGGGAAGGGCCCCTTGTGGGTGGTACCATCCCTGGGATGGTAGTCTTGGGTTCCATAAGTGAGCAGGCTGAGCAAGCCAGGGGAAGGAAGCCAGTAAGGAACATCCCTCCATGGCCTCTGCATCAGCTCCTGCTTCCTGCCCTGCTTGAGTTCCAGTCCTGACTTCCTTGGTGATGAACAGCAGTATGGAAGTGTAAGATGAATAAACCCTTTCCTCCCCAACTTGCTTCTTGGTCATGATGTTTGTGCAGGAATAGAAACCCTGACTATGACACTTACTAGTATTGCTCAGTTTGACATAATGGCAAATTTTTGTTTAAATATCTATGCTCATAAGCTGGACCACTGCTGCTCTCAGTCTTTGCAGTGAATGGTGACAAATACAAAGGACCTCTTCTTCTTAAGGTGCTGAAAGTAAGCGTTGGCTGAGGCTCAGCCTTTAGCCATTTGTACCATCCTCCTTAATGCTTCATTAACATTATGAAAGAGGGACCAGAAAGAACATAAATGTAATCTTCTGGTCATGAACCCTGAACTCACAGTTGCTATAGTTACCTGTGCCAGGCCTGAGCAAGACTGGCCCTATCAAAATCTGTTTAAGGTGGGGGAGGAATCATGAGACTTTACCTTACCATGCTGTACTATATGGGCTACTGTATGTTTCTGAGAAACTCAGAGTTATTTTCTTGTGTTGTAAATCCACTAGTAAGCTGCACCAGATTCCAATAAATAGTCTCAGACTCATCATCACACTGAGGGACTTGAGTAAACCTAGTGGGTCTCAAAACATCTTTGAATGTGGGAGAGAGATGTTTAAGGCAGGGGGGGATTTGAGAGAAGTAAGAGAAGAAAATAATTAGAATGCATTTTATGCAAGTATGAAAATGTAAATAACAACTTTAATTACTAACAACATAAAGGAAAAAATCAGTAGCTATCTTAGTTACTTTCTTATTGTTGTGAAGAGATGGTATGACCAAGGTAATTTATAAAAGAAACCATTTAATTAGAGCTTGATTGCAGTGGCACCAGACAGGCACTGCACTGGAGTAGTGGGTGAGAACTTTCCTCTTATGTGTAAATGGGAGACATAGGGTGGAGGGGGAGGACTTTTGAAACCCCAAAGCCCATCTAAAGTAACATACCTCTTCCAACAAGGCCACACCTCCATTTTTTCTTTTCTTTACTCTTTTTTAAAACTTTTTTATTAGATATTTTCTTTATTTACATTTCAAATGTTATCCCCTTTCCTGGTTTCCCCTTTGAAAACCCCCTATCCCGTCCCCCCTTCCCCTGCTTCTATGAGAGTGTGCTTTGAGCTTTAGTAAAAAAATGTTTTATGAATGTGGGTGCCCTTGCATTTGACGCACAGATGTTCAGAATTGAGAGTTCATCCTGATATATTTTTTCATTTAAGGACTATGAAGTGTCCTTTCTTATCTTTTATGATAACTTTTGGTTGAAAGTCAATTTTATTTTATATTTGAAGGGCTACTCCAGCTAGTTTCTTGGGACCATTTGCTTGGAAAATTGTTTTCCCTCCTTTTACTCTGAAGTAGTGTTTGCCTTTGTCACTGAGGTGGGATTCCTGTATACAGCAAAATGCTGGGTCCTATTTATGTACCCAGTCTGTTAGTCTATGTTTTTTAATCAGGTAATTGAGTCCATTGGTATTAAGAGATATTAAAAAATTGATTTTTCTTCCTGTTATCTTTGTTGTTAGAGGTAGAATTATGTTTATGTAGCTATCTTCTTTTTGGTTTGTTAAAATATTATTTTCTTGCTTTTTCTAGGTTATAGTTTTCCTCTCTGTATTAGAGTTTTCCATCTATTATCCTTTGTAGGGCTGGATTAATGTAAAGATATTGTGTAAATTTGTTTTTGTCACGGAATATCTTAGTTTCTTCATGTATGATAATTAAGAGTTTTGCTGGGTATAATAGCCTGGGCTCAGATCAGTGTTCTTTTAGGGTTTGTATGACATTGGCCCAGGATCTTCTGGCTTTTATAGTCTCTGGTGAAATCTGGTGTAATTTTGATAGGTCTCCCTTTATATGTTACTTGACCTTTTTTTTTTTTTTTCTTACTGCTTTTAATATTCTTTCTTAGTTTTGTGCATTTGGTGTTTTGATTATTATGTGACAGGGGGAATTTCTTTTCTGGTTCAATCTATTTGGAGTTCTGTGGGTTTCTTGTATGTTCACAGGCATCTCTTTAGGTTAAGGAAGTTTTCTTCTATAATTTTGTTGAAGATATTTACTGGCCTTTTAAATTGGGAATGTTCTCTCTCTTCTATACCTATTAACCTTAGGTTTGATCTTCTCGTTGCATTCTGTATTTCCTAGAAGTTTTGGGTTAGGTGCTTTTTGAATTTTGCATTTTCTTTGACTGTTGTGTCAGTGTTTTCTATGGTGTCTTCTGTAACTGAGATTCTCTCTTCTATTTCTTCTGTTCTGTTGGCAATGCTTGTGTCTATGACACCTGATCTTTTTCCTAGGTTTTATATCTCCAGGATTGCCTCCCTGTGAGACTTCTTTATTGTTTTTATTTTGACTTTTAGATCCTGGGTGGTTTTGTTCATTTCCTTCCCCTGTTTGGTTGTGTTTTTCTCTAGACTTCTTTAAGGATTTTTGAGTTTCTTCTTTAAGGGCTTCTACCTGTTTATCAGTGTTCTCCTGTTTCTTTTAAGGAGTTCTTTGTGTCCTTCTTAAAGTGCTCTACCATCATCATAAACTGTGACTTCAAATCAGAATCTTGCTTTTCTGGTTTGTTGGGGTTTCCAGGACTTGCTATAGTGGGAGAACTGGGTTCAGATGTTGCCAAGAAGCCTTGGTTTCTGTTGGTAAGGCTTTTGTGCTTGCCTCTTGCCACCTGGTTTTCTCTGGTGTTAGTTGTACTTGCTGTATCTGACTGGAGCTTGTCCCTCCTGTGGGCCTCTAAGCCTGTGATCTTAGATGCGTCAGTTCTCCTGGTGAGACCAACTCCCTCCTGGTTGGGGTTTGAGTGTGGAGGGCTGTGAGACTGCCTTAGCTCTGGGGTAAAGTTGGATACCTGAAGGATCCTGTCCCCAGCTGCCCCCACTTTTCTTGTGCTCTCTGTGTTCCTAGCTGATCCCACTTTGGACAGTTATTGGAGTGAAAGTGGTGGTCTCACCTCTCAGCTTAGGAGTGAGAGCATTCTTGGGAGACTAGCTCTCTCCTGGCAGGATTTGCAGAGGGCTCTGGAACAGGCTTAGCTCCTGGGTGCAAATGGAGACCAGAAGATTCCTGTTCCCCACTGCTTCACAATTCCTGTGCCCTGTGCTCTCCTAAGGCCACACATTCTAATCCTTCCTAACCATTCCACCATTAGGAGATCAGATATTCAAATATATGAACGTAAGGGGGCATTATTTTATAAGCTACCACAGTAAGGGTTTGAAGAATTTTTAAAAATTAAAAATATTCTATACTACAATAAAAATGAAAACATGGCACAACACATCATTTAAGGTAAGTGTGATGGTTTGTATGTGCTCAGCCAGGGGGTGGAAGTTTTAGAGGATTTGGCCCTGTTGCTGTAGGTGTGTCTTTGTTGGAGTAGGTGTGCCCTGTGGGAGTGGGCTTTAAGACCCTCATTCTAGCTGCCTGGAAGCCAGAGTCCTACTAGCAGCATTCAGATGAAGAATTCCAATTCCCCCTGCACAATTCCTGCCTGGATGCTGCCATGTTTCTGCCTTGATGATAGTGTATTGAACCTCTGAACCTATAAGCCTGCCCAAATTAAATGTTCTTATAAGAGTTGCTTTGGTCATGGTGTCTGTTCATAGCAGTAAAACTGTAACAAAGACAATAAGTAACAATGATGTATTAAAACTAACAAGAATAAAATGAAAAAAGAGAGAGAGAAACTGATAAAATGAGGTATGAAAATATGTGACTTAAATACAGGAGATTTTTAAAAATAATTTTGAAAAACTATAATCTAATAAACTAAAAATTTAGAAGAAAACAATAAACTTCTAAATATACATGACCCAACAAATTGAGCCAACACATGGAAAGAATAAATAAATCAGTAGTGAGCAATGAGATTAAGACAATGTTAAAACTCTTCTATCAAAGGAAAGCTCAGTATTACACAAATTCAAAGATGACTTTTATCTGATCATTAAAAATAATTGACATCAATGCTCCTCCAAAAAATCCAGGAAATTTAAAGTGAAGGAATGCTTCTAATATCACTGTACAAAGTCAATATTATCCTGACTTCAAAACTTCAGAACACAATTATACAACCAAAGCAACAAAAGAGAAAATACAGCTGATAAGTATATATACAAAAATCCTCTATGGGGTAATAACAATCCAATTCATAGCACTTCAGTAAGATGCTCAAGTTTCTTTCATTCCAAACATGCAATATAATTCATATTTATAAATAACAAGCATAACATAGACATAAAAGCATCAACCCCCAAACTCACATTCATCTCAAAAGGTATAGGAGAAGTCTTTAAAACAATCAGTATCAGTCCATGATGTAAACTCTGAATAAACTATTAATTGAGTAGTCTAACCTAACCATAAGGATTAGCCATAATGCTAACTGCTTTTCCATATTCTTCTAAATGGATTATTTTTCTAAATGTACAGGTTGAAATAGGGATCATCAGTCCTCACTTGTTGGTCATACAGCTTCCACTCAGATTATTCATATTTAAGGATATCATCATGTACTTTAAGATGTTAAAGAAAGTGTTTAGTTATGATAACTATCTTTAGTTAAGGAGCAAAGCATAAAACCTCCCGTGGAGGTTTGTTGACCCAGGAAAGTGGATGCTAGAGGGGTAAGGGTGGAATGGGTGGGTGGGTTGGTGAGTGTAGAAGCACCCTCTTTGAGGCAAAGAAGAGGGGGATGGAGTTAGGGATTTTGTGGTGGGGAGACCAGCAAGGGGGCTAACATTTGATATGTAAACAAATAAAATGATTAATTAAAAAGAGAGAAAAAATTAAAAGAAGAAAATTCATATTAAAAACTGTGGCTGTGTTCACAGTGATTGGGATCCACAATTCTGTATTTTGCTTGATTCTATATAAATATATGTGATAACAATTAATGAATAGGAAGAGGCAGTAGTTTTTTTAAAAAGGTCAAAAAAGGATGGGAGGGATTGGAGAGAACAAAGAGGTGGGAGAAGTAATAAAATTATAATTTTTAAATTGAAAAAAAAAGCAACGGAGGAATTCAAAGAATGATAATTGAAGGACTGCAAATACTAGCTGGAGTCTGAGAAAGAAGGAATATTGTTCACTGGGCAACCTGACCCAACTGTTACAAGAATAAGTATGCAAGCTCTCCAAATATTTAAAAATAAAACTACCTTACAGCTAGCTCATTTCTACTTCTCCTAGGCATATATACCCAAATGACTCTGCAGGGATATCTGTACCTCTTGTCTATTGCTGCTATGTTATTAATAGCAAGAAAGTAGAATAAGCCTAGATATGTCTATCTACAAGTGAGCAGATAGTAACAATATGGTATGTACATATACGGGCATTTTATTTAGTTATAAACAAAAGAAAATTGTGTAATTGTAGGAAATTATACATATGACATTTTTTCACTGTCATTTCTGATGGTATAAATAGAATGGTCTCCGTAGACTCAAGCATTTGAATGCTTGACCCAAAAGAAACAACACTACTGGAAAGTGTGGCCTTGTTGGAGGAAGTATGTCAATGTGGGGGTGGGCTTTGAAGTCTCATATGCCCAAGCTAGGCCTAGTAGAGCAGTTGCCTTCACTGCCTGCAGATCAAGAAGTAGAACTCTAAGCTCCTTCTCTGCCTGCATGCCATCATGTTTCCTGCCATGATAATAATGGAGTAAACCTCCGAAACTGTATGCTAGCTCCACTTTAATATTTTCCTTTATAAGAGCTGTTGTGGTCATGGTGTCTCTCCACATCAATGGAAACCGTATCTGAGACAAAATTATAAGAACTATGTGTTGTTTTATCTATTTATGAAGCATTTTCTGTAAAATATCCTAGCCATGTCTGGATAAAGTAAAAATGCTAGATAGTGGGAAATATGTGGCCAACTCATGTCCAGGCTAAATTTTTCTATATCTAACATATAAAACCATCATTCTAATAGTTGTTTTATATATTTCATAAAATTATGCATTTTATGTTCTTAGCAAATATCTTACAGGTAAGTGTAGATCTCACCCTTCAAAGAAGCATCTTTTATTTATTTATTTGTTTGTTTATTTATTTATTTATTTATTTATTTTTGTGGTAAATGACTACTTCTCAGGTCTACAAATCATCACAATACAGATAATAGGAGATTGTGGAATTTCAGTCTCAAGTGACACATCTGCAATGCTTCTTCTAAACTCAAGGTTCAGGGAAAATCACAGAAGAAGGGACAAAGACATTGTTGGAGCCACAAGTCCAGGTTGTTTTCTCCTCTTAGGTATATGCATCTTCTTTATAGGACATATGCAGAGAAGCAGAATCCGTGAACTCTCAAAAATATTGCTATCTGGAAATGACAAAAATAAAGACATTACCAGCTCACATGACACCAGAGATAAGAGAAAGTCCACATGGCTCCATCAATGGATGGAAAGCTACAAGTAGCCAATGGCTGTCAGCAGAGGGAGAATAGGTTTCTTCCAATGTCCAGATTCTGTATAGGATGACCAAGCATATGGTCACCCCTGAATATATATCCCAGGGAATATATATATATATATCCACCTACAGAAATGACCTGTCCAGCAGGTCCAGTTATTTGAGGGTCTCGAGGGTACCTTCTCCTAAGAACCAAATGGGGGGAGAGAAAAGATGGACACCAAGTGTGAGGAAGGACACAGAACCATTCTGAATAGCATTATAGCATTAAGGTGTCACTGTATTAGCAAGGCTCAAGGCTTAAATGCACAAGCAAAAGGGGAAGTACTTCTCAGCAGGAGGAATGGGGCAGCAGAAATGTACAAGCAAATAAGGAAGCACTTCTCAGCAGGAGGGAGGGGAGGGGGAAGAGGAAGTACTCAGCAGGAGGGGGGGAAGAGGAAGTACTTCTCAGCAGGAGGGATGGGGCAGCGGAAATTTTTCTTTTGGCGACTACACGGGAAGCAGGAACTTGGTGGTATCAGGGTACTTCTTGTGGTCAGGACATCCAGTGCTGACTTAGGGCTGGAACAATCTGTGGTTATTCTCGGAGTGGTGCGTCGGTGGCCTGCTTTTGACCCCCTTTTCTTCTCTGGAGAGAGGCCCAATTCAGAGATCAGGACAGTAGTGTTGTCTTAATGGCTCCCAACACAGAAAAAGTTGTTTCAAAATAAAATGCACGAGTTATTTGCAAACTGTTTTCAAAAGTACTGACTACCATTCCAGGGTGGGTGGGATACCCAGGAAATGATCCACCTGCTCAGGGGAGAAGGGGAGTGGGAGGGGGAGGGGGAACGATTGTGGGAGAGGATCATATGGAGGGAGGCAGTCAGCGGGATGTAAAGTGAACTAGTAAAAAATAAATAAATTAAATTTCAAAAAGAAATACTGACCTGATTAAAAGAGCTATCAAATAAAAACACTGAACCTTTATTTTTCTAACCTAAGGACAAGCTGCACTGATAGACTGAACTTTCTTTCCCATTGTCCTGCTATTCCATGATCTAGACCGGTGATTCTCAATGTCCTAATGCCGTGACCTTTTAATTCAGTTCCTCCTGTTGTGGTGACCCTAAACCAAAAAAGTATTTTTTGTTGCTGTTTCATAACTGTAGTTGTGTTACTGTTTTGAACCATAATGATGTGGGAATAGTTTTAGGCAAACCCTGTGAAGGGTTGTTTGGTCCTCACAAAAGGGTGCAAGCCACAGGTTGAGAACCGCTCTCTGATCTAGACTGAAGTCGGTATTGTCTCTAGTTAATGAGAACTTTCCTATCCTCTTGTGAACTTTCTCATCCTGCTGGTGATGACAAAAGGCCCAGTACCTGTCAATCCATGTGTTCCAATTTAAAATTTCAGTGATAAATCAGCAGGAAAGAATTCTTTAGCAGAACAGAAAAGTTACTTTGCAGATAAAGAAGAAGATTCAGGTAAACACAGCCTTTTCCATTACACATACGGTATAACCACCAGATTTGGAGAGTCATTCTCCGTTTTAGCAAATCATATTAATTCCTATTTCAAAAGCAAGGGAAAAATGTCTCAAACAAAGGAAGATAAACAGCTTCAGGACAAGCCAGACCTTGAAGAAAGGAAATCCAGTTCTCCAGGCCCTGACACCGTGGCAGACAGGCCAGACTCGGAATCTCCCCTAGAAGTTAAAGACAAACTTTTGTCTGTGCAGAAAGAGCAAGTAGCTGCTGATACATCCAGGTCTCTAATCAGAACTCCCTCCAGACTCCCCTGTTATCCACTTCTTTTTCTGGCTTTTTTTTTTTTTTTTTTTTTTTTTTTTAGTTAACTTTTTCCTCCTTATCTTTTCTAATTAGATTTGAAACAGAATGATCTCATGCATCCTTTGTGCTGGGTCTGAGCCACTGCAGGGACTGGAAAAAACGAATACTTGTGTGAGAAAAACAGATGGAATTTAAATGTGCATGTCTGGTCAGAAATGGTCAAAAAAGAACAAAAGAAACAGTTTTTATTTATCTTCTTTTTAATCAAAGCTCGCATTGGTGGAAATGAGTTTGGTCCTCCAAGGCAGAAGGTCATGGGTTCTGTATTCATCATATATTAATCCTTGATGGAACCGATTCCAGGATTTACCTCTTTGCTAAATGTGAGAAATTCAGCATTTAAAGGAAGATATGCTTCTAGTTTACTATCCTGACAGGCAAAAATTTATGGCTAGAAACTTAAATGCCTTATCAGTTTTTGCCATTTTTTTTTATCAATTTGTGTGTTTGCATACAAATGTCAGAAAATAATCAGTCCTGAATTTATAATATAATTTGGATAAAAAGAGAACACAAACCCCAGGATGATATGTATAGTGTTTTGTATTTACTAATTCGAAAATATCTTTCAGTCTAATGTTAGTATATAGAAAGTTAAGTAACTTCCCTGAATTTTAATGTTTGAGAGAACTTCAGCCATTTAACAGCATTCCAGTGGTGCTCAGTGTAACTACTTATATGTAAACATATATTTTGACTAGCAATATCTATCAAGTCGTATAAATAAAAAATCTAATGGGAAACCATTATCAGCTCACAGTATCACAAACATTCAATACACTGTCATGTAGTATCAGACACTGAATTTATGACACTAAAATTCACAATTATGTCTTATACCTTTTTTACAGAAACAACTATAAACTATCTGACCCTGGCACATCATTGTAGGATAAAACTGTACCTAAAATAAATTTCTAATTCTCCCTTCTTCAAAATTAGTGAAGTGATAGAATAAAGACTATTTTGAGCATATATAGACTTTGTCTGTGTATGTATGTAAAGTTGTGTGTGTGTGTGTGTGTGAGTGTGTGTGTGTGTGTGTGTGAGTGTGTGTGTGTGTGTGTGTGTGTGTGTGTGTGTGTGTGTGGAGATGAAGATTTGTCAGTGTATCTTCCCCAGTTATCCCTTATCTAATTCTTTGAGAAAGGGTCTCTCACTGGACTTGGAATTTATCCGTTCATTTAGACCCAGGGACCCTCCTGTCTCTGTCTACCTACAGCCAGGTACCATACATGGGTGTTTGTAATCAAAGTCAGGTTCCCATGTTTTTATGACAAACACTGTTCTGACTGAGATTTCTCATCAACTGAAGGAGGTCTAAGTGTTGTTATTAAATAAAACTTTAGCCAAGTATCATAGCATGACATAATTCCATCATTCAGGAGACAAAGCCGGGAGGATGAAAGTCAAAAGTCACCCTCAACTACATAGTGTGTTCAAGACCAGCTCGAGATACATGGTTCTGATGCCTTGGTTCAATCAAAACAAATTAAGAAACAAAAATAAAATACATGTATGTACATATGCGTGTTTGTGTGTGTGTGTGTGTGTGTGTGTGTGTGTGTGTGTGTAATTTCATCTTACAAAGAAGGGAATCTTGAAATATATATATATATATATATATATATATATATATATCCATATAATAATAATATATATATAAATATATGGATGATACCATTTTAAAGGTTTAAATTTAATCAATAGTGATACAGATAGAAGAGTATCCAAAATTTTGTTGGAAAATATTGCAAAATATGAACTTACTTGCTAGAAAAGTAATTATTATATTGTGAACTTTAATAGAAAAATTGCTAAGGCCTCTAACCTAGTGTTCAAACTTATGATTGTTTTAATGTAAATGAGAGAGAGTACAGCAAATGCCAAGGGTATCCATTGGTTGTATTTGTTGAATGGCTGTGTTGTTTCAGACTGTGCTGCACAGACATGTCACATGAATCCTACTGCTTTATCTACTACATGACGCGAAGAAGAGCGGCCTTCCCTGGCCCTGAGAGTCTCTGTTTGTGCTTCTGAGATCTGTGCTTCGCTATGACATAATCACAAAGGAAGTGAATTCTGCTTGCATAGCTTCTGTCTTCCTTGTTTCTCTCTTTCTTTGTTGTTGACAAATGCCTTAGTTTCAAGAAGGTGGAGAGATGAATATGTGCAATGATCAATTTCTTCAGATAAGAGGATGTTGTGGTTTTGTTTTCTTCTGTAGTTCTATGTGTACAATTGAAGGCTTGGTCCTTGCTATAGAAGTAGTCTATGGATGAGCAACAACTTCAGTCCGTCGTTCTATGAGGCAGTGTTTTTATATGTGTTTTAACATTCAACATGCGATTCTTCCATTCCCTCCTGAATGCTTTCTTTATTGATATACCTCAGTATATACTTTTTCTTCATTTTATTTGCCATTGGCCCACATATAAAAATATTTCTTTGTTCATGCATTCATTACCTCACAAAGACACCTTTTAGCCTTATGTATATCTATAATTTTGAAATGACTCTTTCTAACAAGCAAGTGCTTAATGGAATGCCACTAAGAAGAATTCAAAGTAATTCTAAAACCATGCTGTGACACTTGCTTTGGCGTCAGAAAACATTTAGTAGGGAGACAAGATGAGCTGTGTTTTTGCAAAGGCTAACATGCAAAATCATTAAGTGCTTTGCGGTTTTTAAGACATGCAATCTTGAAAATAGTGGTTTCTGTAAGAGTCGATTCTGAAAAGTTTCCAATGATAAAGAATCAGTACTACCAGAGACTGGTCAGCAATGTTTAAGATTAAAAATTTTATATCTTAGTTTTTAAGTTTGTATTTCACAACTTATATGTTAAAATAATTAACAATTATTAATTGTGATTAAATAATGCTACATGTTTTGCATGCTTTTTTATATTTTCATGTATTGGATCTGTAAATAATAATTGTTATTTGTTATGTGGTTACTAAATATGTTATTGAGGTAGTCTACAGGAAATGTACAAAGAGATAAACAATAGCATATGTGTCCACATTTGCAAAAGGAGAAACCATAAACTTGAGAGAGATTGAGGGGGCTGTATGAGAATGGTTGAAGAAAAGAAAGGGAAGGAGAAATGACATAATTGTAGTTTAATTTCAATATATATGTATACATATATTTTTTTTAAATCCTGTTATAAATTGTAAAAACTGGACTTTTTGACAGTACAGTATTTTAAAGATTAATGAGTATATCCTGTATGAATAATACATTTGTCATATGAGACATTTTAAATGTTATTCAATGAACAAACACTGAGAAAAAAATCTAAGAATACTGTTTTAGTGAGTGAAAGTCAAAACAAATTAAAGAGACAAAGTCTAAAGTTACCTAGCTGACAGCCAAAGCCAAACTTGAATATTGACTGATGGTCTTATGCCTAGCAGAAGATTTGTCAATTTTCTTCTGGACCTTTATTTTTTGTTTTTCTATGTAGATGCTGAAGAGTAGAAGAAATAACTAGAAAGCTCTTTGTGACATCTATGCATTATTAAATGGTAGCATTCTTTGTTTCCACCCTGTGGATTGTTAAGTGCATTCATTATGCAAAACCGTAGTCCTAGTTCTTACCTCAGTGAAGCTGCGGAGTTCCTTCTAGTGTAAGCACTCATTGGCTGCATTTCAACCTTTCCTTTGAGACATTGGATACTGAGGAAAATTGGGACATGATTTCAATCTATGATCCAAAAACATTTTCTAAAGAGTGAAAGGGCATTTGTCACATGACTAGACAGTAATAAGTGACTATCTAGTCCAGGTCCCCAGAGTGGCGAAAATTCAAAGCAGGTTAACATTTTATTTTATTTTAAATTATCCTCTTCAGTTTCACTGTGAGAGGGCCTACCACTAATCTGTATTCAACATTATTTTGCTGGAGCAAAAGGGCAATGGCTATTGGTTATGTGCTAAAATTCACTTGGGAGAGATCTACAAAAAATTGTTTTTAAATAAAGGGGAATAATATATATTGTAGAAGCCACATTTTAAATCTCTTTCCTTTGTCCTAGGAAGAATTTTAAGTAAAAAGAAATATCTTTGATACCATTTGTTATTCTTCTAAGTCCTATGATAGGATTAACTGTGGGAAATCTCAGGGACAACTTCAATATGATACACCCAGGGGAGAAAAGCATATCAAATTCAAAGTCCATGAAATTCTTTGGCACATTAGTGCCTGAGCAGCTTCAAGAATTTCCAGTGTCTCTCTGTCATTAAATATTCTGCACATTTTGTCCTTGAATATGCCTCTTCTATGCCTAGGTATAACCCTTGGATTTCATAATGCTTTCTGGACTACTAGAATACATGTAACATTTATCAACTGTGCTGTGATCATAGATAATGATTTTATGGTTCTCACATTTCTGAAGCTAAGAAATAGAAAGTCTGTAACATGTATTTTATATTTTAAAAGCAGCCATGAGAGCATTACTGGAGTCATTGATGATCCTACTGTTTCAAGGCCACAAGATATGTGACCCTCACAAAGCAGACACACCTCCATTGTCACCAGTGGCTGCAATTCTATCTTCTTACCTTCTACCTCATTCTAAAACAATGTTCTGGAAATCACCTTGAAACCACACTTAGTTGTTTTCTTTTGTATACCTTCCATACTTCTGATTTGTTCTGTACTTATCACCTGTAACTTTCATGCTTTTAAAGAAAGTAGCTCTATTGGAAAGATTTTTATATTGCTTACCCTTTCCTCCTAGTTTCCCTTAATGACTTGTTAGCCATTTATTATTGCGAGACACCAGGGAACCAGTGGCACAACACAGTCTATTCCTTATGGGATTTGCAATTAATTTTGAAAAGTAGACACTGAACAAGTAATTATAAGAGGTGCCAAATGTGCCATGGGAACATGTAATTCAACAGCTTAACCTAGATTTGAATAGAAAATGTTTCTTTGTGAATCTAGTTTATCTGGTGAGGTCTAAGTATAAGGAGAGCCTTGCCTTGTGACATGGAGGGTAAGCAAGAATTTCCTAAACCAACAGAAGAGCCTGTTCATATCTTCACCTTTCATTCAATGAGCACCTATTCTTTCTCCATGGAAAATATTATTAAATATAAATATACTCTACTGAATAATTAGAGGAAAAAGATTAAACACCATGAACTTTTACTGGTATTGTAGATTCTTAATAAGATGTTGTTTGAGCATATGTGACCTGAGGAAGGTAAAGAAACACCCAACACTTCAGACTCTCTCACTGCAACTGGTAGGCAGTCGCCTTTTTGATACTTGTTTCATCAGAAGATTAGATCTGAGAAATGCTTATAAGCATAGTTCTGTGTTTGTCAGTAATAATATTCAGTAATAATATATGTTGGTTTAGAAAATGGGTCTCTAGCACCCAGGGAAAAGGCAGATGCAGTAGAATAATCCTGTAACCCACTTCGGAGAATGTGGAGAGAAAGGAGCTTCCTGAAGGCTTGCTGCCAAGAGTCTAATGAAACAGCAAATCAGGGTTCAGATAGAGAATCTGTTACAACATCACGATGGTGTACAGTAGAGAAAGACATGTGAAGATGATCTCCAGCCTCCATGTCCTCACTATGCTTGCGTGGGGGACAGCACTTGTGCTCACACGATCACTGGCATCCACCTCTCTCTCTCTCTCTCTCTCTCTCTCTCTCTCTCTCTCTCTCTCTCTCTTTCTCTCTCAATCTCTTTGTCTCTCTCTCTGCTTTTCTCTCTTTCTCTCTCTCACACACACACACACACACACACAGAGAGAGAGGGGGGGCAGTGTTTTTATTACTTGGCTTCTCATGCCATTTCAACATTCTATACCTGGGATACTGAAATAACATGATAATTAAAATTCCTTCTCCAGTAACATCCTATCTCTTAAGAACATTTATACTGGTTGCCAACAGGGGCCACTCAAAGTCACAATATCTATTTCTCATTTGTTCTTCTAACTTGTGCTAAATTCTCATGGTTTTAAAATTTTACTTATTATTCTTTTATTTACTCGTGCATTATATTTTGTAGTGCAAAGTCTTGAGATCACACTACGCATGCTAAGAATGCATGCAGTCTATCACAGAGCTAGAAGTCTGCCCATTTATAGCTCTTATCACCTTGACTTTACTAGTCTAGAGCTAGAAGTCTGCCCATTTATAGCTCTTATCACCTGGACTTTTCTTCCTCATTTCTCATACGTATATGATTATACTCATATGTATATACGTATATGAGTTCACTTTTAGTCATTTCATTGCATGCATTTTAATTATATTTCATTGTATGGGATGATCAGTGTAGGTTTGAAACCATGATTTTCATCATGGAGATCACATAGAAGAATATAGCACATAGTAACCATGTATCCTACAGAGAATCACTGCCTGATTTCACATCATATAGCCAATATCCATCTACAAGTTGGCATGGGAAAACTTACTTACTCTGCCAGTATATCACTATAATTAATCTAAAGTAGATACAATTTCAGTGACTATTTTATAGTTTGGCTCTGACATCAATCAGGTAATACTTGGAAGAATTTTGATGTTTTCTAAAATAGTTTTAATGGTATTTGAAAAAAAACACTATAAATTACTATTTTTCATTAACAGCAAAAACACTAAAGAAAGGGCAGATCCATCAAATATGAACTAAAATAAACTCGGGTATTATTTTAGTCAAGTGTTTTGAGTATTTACACTTCAGACATTGTTCTACTAGTTGTTAGATAAAACTAAACATTAAAAATATCTTTTATCATAAAACTTAGTATCTACAGCAAGAAGTATGCTTTATCATTATCTGTGAGGAACAGTGTGCTCATTCACATAAATTCATTGTTTAATATTTTTGAAAGGACATTTGGCTGTCCATACACTCTTATTTGCTTTATTCACATCTGGGCTTTGTTTTCCACTTTTTTGTTCTTTGCTCCTCTTAACATAAGTTTAACAAGTTCACTTCTGGAGCATAGGACTACCATAACAGGTACAATACCTCCTTTCTCAGAATCCATATGATGCTACGCTAAATATCTTATACTTCCTAGTTAATGTAGTCAAGTATATATGGATAAAAGCTAGACATTTGGCTGGAAATGTAGCTCAGTTGGATGAGTACATACCAGGTATTCACATTCTTGGGTTTGGTTCCAAACACTTCATAAAGCCAGATGTGCTTGTCTACAATATTAGCAATCAGGGGGCAGAAGCATAAAGAAGGCAAAGGGCAGATAGCCTAGGTTACATGAGCTCCTGTCTTTCTCTACCGAAAAAATTAAGAGCTTCTAAAAGGCAGCATCACTGCTACTAAAGAAATGGAAGGATATAAAGATAAGAGTGGACATTTGGGTCAGGAATAGCTACTGAAACTGCTGTTTGTTACACCTTTAAGATGAACCTTCGACCTTCTGCGATGGTTTGAATGAAAATGATACCCATTGCTGGTACTTGAATGCTTGGTCCCCAGCTGGAGGAACTGTTTAGGAAGGATTGGAAGCTTCTGTCTTCTTAGGAAAGGTGTGTCACTGTGGGTTTCGGGTTTCAGAGCCCATGAAATTCATAGTTAGTCCTCTGCCTTATGCTTATAGATTAGAAGCAAGTTTACAGCTACAGTCCCATTGTCATACTTACCTGCCTACTGCCATGATGGTCATCGACTCAACCTCTGAAACCATTGGACTCCATTAAACTCTTTCTCCTTTAAATTGCCTTTGTTGTGTCTCTTCACAACAATGGGGAAGTAACTAAGGCAGCTTCTTACTTTATATTACATATATGTTGGCTCAAGTTGATCTTGAAAGTTAAGGAGGTACCCGGCATCAAAAGTAGATGTCAAATTATTTTCAAATCCACAGAAAAATAGATTTAGGGATCGTTGGTCTTGAATTACGGCCAATGGAAGAAATCTGAGGTGTCTAAGAGAAAAGTACCATGAGACTCCTATTCTCCAACCTTCCTCTGTCTGCCTTTCCACCAAGTCCAACTTGGCTGTTGCTGTATACTGCTTCTCTATTCCTAGTCTTGCTCCTGTTTCATCTCTTCTGTGCCTTTATGTATTCTCCTTGTACAAGCCATAGCTGTAGCTCCACCAGCAATCTTATTTCACAAGATCTTGATCATTTGTCGAAGTTCTTTCTGCTCCCTGACCCTGGCTTTGCAGATGCATTTTGAGTTTCTCATTAATATAAATTCTTTCACTGATACACAGTCATTTAATAAAAAAAAGAATATCTTAATTAAAGTATATGATTAGCTTTGTCAATTCAAGTGAAAATGACTCTCTAATTTAGACACAGACATAGAATTTTAAAGTTAGAAGAGTCCTCAGAGATCGCATAGTAAATGAATGGTTTTTGTAATTGTTCTCCCCTGCTGTGCACATTAGCATCTGTGCTGCATTCAGTGCTGTCAAACGTAGACTTTTAAGAGAGAGATCCTGACCTGAGAAACACAGACAGTGTCTGATAGTGAGACTTCTTAGCAATCTTGCTCAAGTCCTCTGACCTTACAGTTCATGACATAATTATTTGTTAGGCTTTAGATAGAATCATCTATGGCTTAGAGTAGATAATAAAAGGGATTACTACCCAGGCAGTTTCTCCCTCAAACTCAGTTTTCCTAATCTTTTCCCCTATGGCAACAGAGCAATTACTTTCCAGCGTGTTGGTTCCTTTGTATTTTAAATATAGATAAACGCAATCACACTGAAAACCTGAGGGTTGATGTGCTCCTGAACTGAATTCCCAGTTCCCAGAATGGCTTTGCTTCACACCCTGGTTTTCTGAAAATCATGGTTGTAACAGCACGTGAAGAACCGAATGGATTTCAAGTAAATCCTTAAGTACTAAATGGACAAAGGACGAACTCTCATACACCTACGTTTTTCCAGAAGCTATGGTTTCTAGAAAACAGAATTCACTCTCTTTACTGAGTATTGGTTTGCCCCTTTGTTTTGTTTTAAGAAATTACAAGTTGATAAATATAAAAAAAAAGTTTTATATAGTTTATTATAAAACAATTAGCAAATAAGTATCACCACACACCAAAATTGACTGGGCTTATGAGTCTGTACAGGCAATAAACATATTCCTATACAGCTAGAGCAGGGAAGGGAGCTGGAGGGTTTCACGTTACATTTTCAATTTCAATATGAAATATATTTTGTGCAGTCATTCAACACCAAAACTGAAAATGCCTTGTGTTGTATAGCAGCTTCCTTCACTAGAGAAGCATTTCAACCAGCAGTGAGCTCATTAAGACAGGAAGTAAACAACTCAGAACGGCTTCAAGAAGTTCCTGAAACTGACCAGATTGACTTGTTTTCTTTTTCTTTCATCTCCAAGAGTATAAAAATAGTAAAGACTGTTGAGAGTCTTAGAGGAGCCAAGCTGTGAGGAAGACCAAGTAAGTACAGAAGACTCTCTAAGTACAGATGTCTGCAAGAAGCAGAGAGTAATCCAGCATCCTGGAATGCGCAGAGATTAGTGTCGATAAGTAGGAGAGACAGAAAGTAGGTGAACTGTCTGGGAGAGGCTCAGACGAATGGATCCACCAGGAGTAAACGGTCTTCAGCTTGCCCACAGGGTATGCAGTGTGCCCAAGTTTCCAGCATTTGGCGGTGGTCACCCATGCTGGTTTAGTAATCCATCACCCACCTTCCTTTAAGCAAGCAAAATAAAAATCATTGGTTCATCAAGGTGAACTTTGATCTGTCATGGACCACTTATCTGGAGTGAGAACATGTATGTGTGCTGCCTCTCTTCAGGAAAAAAAATCTATCACACAACACCGTGACAGAATTAAAATCAGGGAAAAAAAACCCACAATTGCTTTATATCTATACTCTTTCATAATTCATTATGTTATGAAATTAACTTCCCATTCCTGCTGCATTCTTTTATATTTAGCCTGTCATATTGGAGATGAACGGAGAGCACTGGCCACCATGGGGCAGAACCTCTGAAAGGATGTGCTCACACAGTACCTCAACTAACTATTGGATTTGACTATGATACCACTAAACATGAGAAATAAAATGTACAAATTTAGGCAATAGCTCATAATTTTCCTTGTCAAATGGACTACCTTCGCCATTATTAAATTGTGTTTTGTAGTTAGAATGGAGCAGCAAACATTAAGTATCTCAAAGTGCCACATCTACTCTCACTGAAGAAGAGCATTCACAGGGCTGCACATTGTTCCTTCTGAAGGAGGCACTGACTTATTTTCACACTTTAACCCGAAAGCATACACCACTGTCTATTCATGTCACACAGTCTAACATTTAGAAGAAAGAACTGATGATCATAGCAATTCCCAACCATATGCTAATTACTAGCTTTGAAAAGAAAGGAAGAAATTTTGCAAATGCTTTAAGTATTTGCTTTTCAGTTTTCCTAACCCAATTGATATAAACCCAGGGTTTATTTTGATAATAACAGTAATTATAAAGAACTTACACATACTTGTAACATGTGTTAATATACGTGCTACCTTGCTTTGTAAGCTCTTTAAGAGCTGGTAAAAGCACAGCAATACATCTAAACCTCACCAGTTCCCATTTTTAAAAAGAAGGACTATCATTTTGGACACGTTCACAAAAGGGTTGGTAAAAATATTTCTTTATCAGGGCAATTGGAAACATTGAGACAAACTCACTTCCCCTGGAATATCTGAGTTTAACTTCTCTAAGCTCAGTTGGTACTGTTTCGAACTCAATGGTTAGGCATGAGCATGTTGGTTTCCCTGTACATTTTATTTCGCATGTTTAGTGGTATCATAGTTAAATCCAATAATTATTCTTTTTTTTCCTTGAAATTTAACACCTCTATCCTTATATCATAAGGACTTATATGTAATTATAGGAGATATTAATTTGAGTATTATTGATGACAGGAGATAGAATCTGACTTGTGAGTTCAGGATATGAGGACTCTGAAAAGTGAACAAATGTTTCCTTAGATAAAAAGCATAAATGCCTTGACCTTGGATGTCTTGAACAGAGGACATGAAGTGCAAGGAGCACTGGCTTCTCCTAACTTCTCTGTCTTCTCCTAACTTCTCTGTCTTCTCCTAACTTCTCTGGCTTCTTCTAACTTCTCTGGCTTCTCCTAACTTCTGTCAGAAGCTACCATGAGTTTTGATGAAATGCTAGCCCAGAATTTTCTGTGAATCCCTTTCTGTGAAAAGCATTCAAAATGGACCATTGGATTCTCATGGTGGAAATACTTTAAGTCTATTCTCTCCTTTTATATTGTCTTCTCTATGAAGGGAAACTCACAGCAGCTTTGATCGGTCAGGGCTCTGTTGAAGTGCATTAAGGCCTCATTCCTATCTTGAAAGACTAGAATCAATCCCTGCCTGTGGATGAAGACCTAACATTCCAAAATATCAAAACTTTAGAAAAATATAGGCTTTTAAGCCGAGCATTTGGGAGAGAGACAGCAGCAGGTGGATCTCCGTGAGTTCAATTCAATCTATATAGTAAGTTCCAGCAGTCAGGACTACTTAGTGAGAGCCTGTCTTCAAGAAAAAAAGAAGAAGAGAAAGAGAAAAGAAAGAAACAATGAAAAGAAAAAGAAAAGAAACAACCAAAAAATACCTTTACCATTACCACCAAGAACTCCACCTAAAAATCAACCAACCAACCAACCAACCAACCAACCTGTCGCGCCCGCTCTCGACCAGCAAGAACGAGATGATCATGTGGTTTTTGTCTTTGAGTTTGTTTATATAATGGATTACATTGATGGATTTTTGTATATTAAACCATCCCTGCATCCCTGGAATAAAACCTACTTGGTCAGGATGGATGATTGCTTTAATGTGTTCTTGGATTCGGTTAGCGAGAATTTTATTGAGGATTTTTGCATCGATATTCATAAGAGAAATTGGTCTGAAGTTCTCTATCTTTGTTGGGTCTTTCTGTGGTTTAGGTATCAGAGTAATAGTGGCTTCATAAAATGAGTTGGGTAGAGTACCTTCTACTTCTATTTTGTGAAATAGTTTGTGCAGAACTGGAATTAGATCTTCTTTGAAGGTCTGATAGAACTCTGCACTAAACCCGTCTGGTCCTGGGCTTTTTTTGGCTGGGAGACTATTGATAACTGCTTCTATTTCTTTAGGTGATATGGGACTATTTAGATGGTCAACTTGATCCTGATTCAACTTTGGTACCTGGTATCTGTCCAGAAATTTGTCCATTTCGTCCAGGTTTTCCAGTTTTGTTGAGTATAGCCTTTTGTAGAAGGATCTGATGGTGTTTTGGATTTTTTCAGGATCTGTTGTTATGTCTCCCTTTTCATTTCTGATTTTGTTAATTAGGATTTTGTCCCTGTGCCCTTTAGTGAGTCTAGCTAAGGATTTATCTATCTTGTTGATTTTTTCAAAGAACCAACTTCTTGTTTGGTTAATTCTTTGAATAGTTCTTCTTGTTTCCACTTGGTTGATTTCACCCCTGAGTTTGATTATTTCCTGATGTCTACTCCTCTTGGGTGAATTTGCTTCCTTTTTCTATAAGAGCTTTTAGATGTGTTGTCAAGCTGCTAGTATGTGCTCTCTCCCGTTTCTTCTTGGAGGCACTCAGAGCTATGAGTTTCCCTCTTAGAAATGCTTTCATTGTGTCCCATAGGTTTGGGTACGTTGTGGCTTCATTTTCATTAAACTCTAAAAGGTCTTTAATTTCTTTCTTTATTCCTTCCTTGACCAAGGTATCATTGAGAAGAGTGTTGTTCAGTTTCCATGTGGATGTTGGCTTTCCATTATTTATGATGTTATTGAAGATCAGTCTTAGGCCATGGTGGTCTGATAGGATACATGGGACAATTTCAATATTTTTGTATCTGTTGAGGCCTGTTTTTTGACCAATTATATGGTCAATTTTGGAGAAGGTCCCGTGAGGTGCTGAGAAGAAGGTATATCCTTTTGTTTTAGGATAAAATGTTCTGTAGATATCTGTCAGGTCCATTTGTTTCATAACTTCTGTTAGTTTCACTGTGTCCCTGTTTAGTTTCTGTTTCCACGATCTGTCCATTGATGAAAGTGGTGTGTTGAAGTCTTCCACTATTATTGTGTGAGGTGCAACGTGTGCTTTGAGCTTTACTAAAGTGTCTTTAATGAATGTGGCTGCCCTTGCATTTGGAGCGTAGATATTCAGAATTGAGAGTTCCTCTTGGAGGATTTTACCTTTGATGAGTATGAAGTGTCCCTCCTTGTCTTTTTTAATAACTTTGGGTTGGAAGTCGATTTTATCCGATATTAAAATGGCTACTCCAGCTTGTTTCTTCAGACCATTTGCTTGGAAAATTGTTTTCCAGCCTTTCACTCTGAGGTAGTGTCTGTCTTTTTCCCTGAGATGGGTTTCCTGTAAGCAGCAGAATGTTGGGTCCTGTTTGTGTAGCTAATCTGTTAGTCTATGTCTTTTTATTGGGGAGTTGATACCATTGATATTAAGAGATATTAAGGAAAAGTAATTGTTGCTTCCTGTTGTTTTTGTTGTTAAAGTTGGCATTCTGTTCTTGTGGCTGTCTTCTTTTAGGTTTGTTGAGGGATTATCTTCTTGTTTTTTCTAGGGCGTGGTTCCCGTCCTTGTATTGGTTTTTTTCTGTTATTATCCTTTGATGGTCTGGATTCATGGAGAGATAATGGGTGAATTTAGTTTTGTCGTGGAATACTTTGGTTTCTCCATCTATGGTAATTGAGAGTTTGGCTGGGTATAGTAGCCTGGGCTGGAATTTGTGTTCTCTTAGTGTCTGTATAACATCTGTCCAGGCTCTTCTGGCTTTCATAGTCTCTGGTGAAAAATCTGGTGTAATTCTGATAGGCTTGCCTTTATACGTTACTTGACCTTTTTCCCTTACTGCTTTTTGTATTCTATCTTTATTTAGTGCATTTGTTGTTCTGATTACTATGTGTCGGGAGGAATTTCTTTTCTGGTCCAGTCTATTTGGAGTTCTGTAGGCTTCTTGTATGTTCATGGGTATCTCTTTCTTTAGATTTGGGAAGTTTTCTTCAATAATCTTGTTGAAGATGTTTGCTGGTCCTTTGAGTTGAAAATCTTCATTCTCATCCACTCCCATTATCCGTAGGTTCAGTCTTCTCATTGTGTCCTGGATTTCCTGGATGTTTTGAGTTAGGATCTTTTTGCATTTTCCATTTTCTTTGATTGTTGTGCCGATGTTCTCTATGGAATCTTCTGCACCTGAGATTCTCTTTTCCATTTCTTGTATTCTGTTGCTGATGCTCGCATCTATGGTTCCAGATTTCTTTCCTAGTGTTTCTATCTCCACTGTTGCCTCACTTTGGGTTCTCTTTATTGTGTCTACTTCCCTTTTTAGGTCTTGGATGGTTTTATTCAATTCCATCACCTGTTTGGTTGTGTTTTCCTGCAATTCTTTAAGGAATTTTTGTGTTTCCTCTTTAATGTCTTCTACCTGTTTGGTTATGTTTTCCTGTAATTCTTTAAGGGATTTTTGTGTTTCCTCTTTAATGTCTTCTACTTGTTTAGCAGTGTTCTCCTGTATTTCTTTAAGTGAGTTATTTAAGTCCTTCTTGATGTCCTCTACCATCATCATGAGATATGCTTTTAAATCCAGGTCTAGCTTTTCAGGTGTGTTGGGGTGCCCTGGACTGGGCGAAGTGGGAGTGCTGGGTTCTGATGATGGTGAGTAGTCCTGGTTTCTGTTAGTAAGATTCTTACGTTTACCTTTCGCCATCTGGTAATCTCTGGAGTTAGTTGTTATAGTTGTCTCTGTTTAGAGATTGTTCCTCTGGTGATTTTGTTACATTATATCAGCAGACCAGGGAGACTAGCTCTCTTCCCTGAGTTTCAGTGGTCAGAGCAGTCTCTGCAGGCAAGCTCTCCTCTTTCAGGGAGGTGCACAGTTATCTGGTGTTTGGACCTCCTCCTGGCCGAAGATGAAGGCCCAAAACAGGATCTTTCCCAGAAGTTGTGTTGCTTTGGCCTGCAGACTGCCCGCTGCGGAGTCCCAGAATCAAGGTGGCCCCCGTGGAACGTGAGGCAGAAGCCTCATGGGCTGTGCGGACACCTGTGCTCTGACCAGGAAGGTGGCAGGTTGTCTGGAGCCGGAAATGGAGCTGCCTCAGAGGCTCTGTGGCTCTCGCCCGTTCCAGAAGCTGCTGGCCTCTGTGTTCCACACTCTCACCCACAGACCGCCGGCTGCGGGGTCTCGGAACCAAGGTGACCCCCGCGGAACGTGAGGCAGAAGCCTCCCGGGCTGTGCGGACACCTGTGCTCTGACCAGGAAGGTAGCAGGTTGTCTGTAGCCGAAAATGGCGCCGCCTCAGAGGCTCTGTGGCTCTCTCTTTTTCTTTCTGATCTCATGTGTTCCCAGCCAGCCTCTCGCCCTCTCTCTTTGTGTTCTTCTATGTCCCACCCCTTTCTCTGACTCTACCCCTTTTCTAGGTCTCTGTTCCCTTCCCTTCTCCACAATATCAGGCCTGTCGCACGTTGTGATTTCTTGCACTCTTTGTCATTTCTCGGGACAACTCGGCATGGGTCCACCAGGTACTCCACCACTGCAACATTTATATGTCATAACATTGGTGCAAGGAAACTCAGCAGGTTCTTGCGGTGCAGGTTTAATTCACATGCTGGGATTCTAATGCTGTCTTGTGTCTTTTCTAGTACCCGGCCACTGCATGATTTTGTGAATGAATGTGAATGCTCTTTCCTTCTCCTGCTGCCAGCCACCTAGGCTTAATTCCCCTCTTGGTTTTCTAAAAACTGGATCTAATATAATAGTGATTCAAATGTTCTTTAAATACAAATAATTTTGAACTTGTTTTGTACTGTTCTACTGCTATTTTATGCTATTTTACCTTATTTCTGGCTCTAAAAAAATATGTTACTTCTCACCATTTTTAGATTCAAGCATGTTTTCAAAATCCAGGGTCAAAAACAAGATTATTGTCTTAGAAATTGTTGCATATGGTTAAAACTCATAACTCAGAGTTAGTAATTGAAGATCTATGCTCAAATAATATTGTCATGTGACATGATTGCACTCTGTGATATAACCAGCATATGGCTAGCTGCCATCTTTGCTTAGAGTTAGGGAAGGTGCAACTACAATTTCACCACCATCTTGGTTAAAGGTAGACACATGGCTGGCAGCCAAGTCTGTTATGGGAAGTCATAGCTTCACAGAGCCCTTGCTTAAGGGCAGTAACATGTGACTCTACGCAGACCAGGGAAGCAGGTATCCAGAGATACTCTCAAATTGAAATACGATTTTTATATGATTTCTGTACTGACTTGACCAATTGTTTACAATATTGCCTTATGTTTTCACTCTTTAAAAGAAAGTTCATTTTAATATTACTCTAGAGGTTCACAATGTTAAAAGGTTAAAGATCAGTCCCTTAAAATATGCTTAGCCTTGTTTTTTCTAATATCATTAAGCTATGGACTTTCATAATTATGTACCATATAAAAGTCAAAAAGTTTCCAGTACCCTTAGAGACCATGTTTATAGATTAAAATGGTTCTAATGCTAAAAGCCTTTCAAGTAAAAATCATGCTTTTTAAGGTTGAAGCCTAACAGGGTCTAATCTCAAAAGCTGTTATAACAGTTCCAATCTCATGAAAGCTACTATAAGTAAGAAATATACATGCTGATAGCCAATAACCTTATGAATGATCACATCCTTTAATATGTTCAAAATTATATTTAAAGCCATGCTAAGAACTGATGCAGCTAATTACTAAAGTTTACTTAGCCTCCTTTTTTATGTTTGCTAGGTGTAGTTTACATTAGGTAACTAAAAACAGACATAGATTGCTTAACTCAGACATGCTTGCATAGGTATGAGCTCTCAATCCTGTCAGGAATCTGCTGATTGCAATAGAGACCACAGAAACTTGGGAGAACTGTTTAGTTCGGAGACTATAGACAAATGTGTGTCATTTTTAAAATTAATTAATTATGAATTAAGTTTATTAATTAATGTATGGCATCTAAATTATACTTTTTTTCTTCTCCAGTCTATAGTCACATTGGTGGCTAAGCTAACTGTAGTTGAACAGCTAGAGAACAGATAACTAGTTCCTTACCCCATGTTAATCCACCACCATGTTAGTTCAGTAGTCAAGTCATTAGCTAGTTAAGATTACCTGATCTTTTATTAACAAGGCAAATGTGTTGGTCTTGCCCACAGGCTTCACGCTAAAAGATAAACAGGTTTCAGAAGAAGCTTTTTGCTATGCCTTCATTGAAAGGAACTCACTTTTCTTTCTTTCTTTTTTTTTATTTATTACGTATATTCCTCAATTACATTTCCAATGCTATCCCAAAAGTCCCCCATACCCTCCCCCCCCCACTCCCCTACCCGCCCATTCCCATTTTTTTTTTTTTTTTTTTGCCCTGGTGTTCCCCTGTACTGGGGCATATAAAGTTTGCCTGACCAATGGGCCTCTCTTTGCAGTGATGGCCGACTAGGCCATATTTTGATACATATGCAGCTAGAATCAAGAGCTCCGGGGTACTGATGAGTTCATAATGATGTTCCACCTATAGGGTTGCAGATCCCTTTAGCTCCTTGGGTATTTTCTCTAGCTCCTCCATTGGGGGCCCTGTGATCCATCCAATAGCTAGCTGACTGTGAGCATCCACTTCTGCGTTTGCTAGGCCCCGGCATAGTCTCACAAGAGACAGCTAGCTATATCTGGGTCCTTTCAGCAAAATCTTGCTAGTGTATGCAATGGTGTCAGCGTTTGGAAGCTGATTATGGGGTGGATCCCTAGATATGGCAGTCTCTAGATGGTCCATCCTTTTGTCACAGCTCCAAACTTTGTCTCTGTAACTCCTTCCATGGGTGTTTTGTTCCCAATTCTAAGAAGGGGCAAAGTATCCACACTTCAGTCTTCACTCTTCTAGAGTTTCATGTGTTTGGCAAATTGTATCTTATATCTTGGGTATCCTAAGTTTTGGGCTAATATCCACTTATCAGTGAGTACATATTGTGTGAGTTCCTTTGTGATTGGAACTCACTTTTCAATGCCTGCTTCCATGATCAACCACCTGTATCTCCTGGTAAACAATAGAATAGAACAAAGAATGTAAAGTTTATGTTAGGTTTGAGTACATGAAAACTGAAGTTTTGAGGATCTAAGAAAATATTTGAGGGTCTAGGAAGGTATTTTTAAAGTGGGTAAGCTAAGATATTTGTAGGAAAATTATTTAATTTACATAAAAGGAACAAAATATGCTTCAAATCTCTTCCTCTCCTTATAGTATTGTCATATTAGGTCTTCAAAAGTTCAGAGTTCTAACATTAATAAATGGAGGACTGATAAATGATTAGCTTAACTCTGGTTAAAACATTCCACCGTATGATCAATGATCATAAACACATGTTTAAGATTTTAATTTCTCTTTGGTTGTCTTTTAACGATAGATTTAAAGGTTTTTCTCATTATGCTAAATTTACACAACTGTCATTCACAAGTTCAAGATTTTAGATTTTCTTTAGTTGTCCCTTAACTATAGATTTGAAATTATTCTCATTATGGAAAATTTATGTAATTCAGTCCTTGGATAGAGGAACAATGTCCCATCTTGCCTCTTCTATAAGAAGGTTTTTGTCTTCTTTGAATTTACCATAAGGGTTGCTCACATTTTTAGCAAAGCCTCTACTGTGACACAAATATGGTATATAATGCCAGTTTCTACAATATGGATTTAAATACAAAGAGTTTAGCATGTCTAAATTTATCTCTTTTGGTAAAGTTAATAAGGTTCTTATAAGCCTCAGAAACCCACTTGGATCTTCTCCCTGTCACAGGTCAAATGAACTCCATCTGGATAAGTACCCCTGTCAATCAACAGCCTAAGTATCCCCCCTGTTGTGGGATTCCTTCCCTGTTCCCTGGTTTGGGGACACCCCTCTTCTAGCTACCATCGGCCTAAATGTTTTAACTGTACATCTAAGAAAAAGTCTTTCTCCCTATCCTACTTAACTTTATTTTCTGCCTCCAATATATATATGTGTTTCAGAATTCTGCAAAGCCCAGGTGTTTACTCAAAGTCTGCATCCAGGACCACTCCAGAGAAGCTACCCAGAGGTGCTCTGGTGTACACTCACAGATGCTTCCGCTGGACCTGCACGTTCCTAGCAGCAGATGGTCCCACAGATCCTAGACATCAATCAAATAGCCAGCTCTCCCAGGACTTGACCAACATCTCAATTTCTTAGGTTCCCTGAGACCGAATGCTATCTCCATGTCAGCAGAAAGGAGTGTAAAGAACATGATGACCTCACTTTTGCCCCATCACCACTCCTTTCTAGTTCCTTATTCTTTTTTAATTAAACAAAAATGGAGGACTGTTGGCCTACAGACAAGCCTGCTAGGCTCTTCCCAACAGTAATCTAGCTATAGCTTGTATCATCACCTGCTGCCATCAGCTGCCAGGTATGAGCCAGGTGCAGCAGCTTATAAAAAGAACTGCCTGTTACCCCAGCAACCTTCTCTCTCTTTCTCTTTACCCTGCCCCCAACTCCCTTTTCCTTTTTGTTCCTAGCTGGCCTCCTTTCCTCTCCTTTTCGTTCTGTCCTTCTTCGTTCCTCTGCCCATTCTCTGCCTCTTCTCCTATTCCAGGTCGCTGCTCCTTTCCCTTCCCCCTCTGTAAACTTCCTTAGATCAGGTCTGTTGCATGGCATGCTTTCTCAGGAAGACATTGGCCTGGGACCTCCAAGGACTCCCGCCACTGCTGCATTTGCATTTCATAACACTTAACAAATTGTCTCTGAGCTTTTTCTTCTGAGACACTTTGTAATTTTTTAAACAAGACCTGCCAAAGAGAACCCCAATTTTCCTGGTAGCACTATTGACCTGAGCACAGAGAAATACTTTAAATAGTAGGAAGATCATTAAAAATCTTTATTGTGTGGATAAGTTTCTATTTTATTTTCACTTATTTGGTGCCAATTACATAGATCTTTCTTGTGGTTTGAATGTAAAATGTCCCCCATGGGCTCAGATATTGGGCACATGGTTTGTTACCACCGGTGGAGCTATTTGGGAAGGTTGTATCTTTAGGAATTAGAGTCTTGATGGAGAAAACAGGCAATTGGGGAGCAAAGCTTAAGGTTTTATATCCTTGCAGCACTTCCGGTTTATTCTTAACTTTTCTGACTGCAAATTCAGGGCCAGCTGGCTGCTTGCTCCAGCTGTCATAATGTTTCCATCATAATGGACTATAATTCCTTTAACTGTAAATCATAACATACTCTTCCTTCCTTAAATTCCTTTTTGTCACATATTTCCTCAGCAGTGAGCACATCATGCAAACTTGCTGGAAGGGTGGGGAAAAGGGGGAATGATGGAGAGGTGGAAACATTTAGCATGAACATCACATTAGGACTTGGAAGCTAGTCAGCAGTTATTTCATCTTCTCCAGAAGAGAATTCCAGGACAAGACATATTCAAGGAAGAAAGATTGTGAATTGTGTTTAAGGTATATTGAACTAGAGAGAAACTTGATATGAGTGTGTAGCAATCGCCAGCTTGTCAAGTTGAAAAAGTAATGGGTGTGGCTGAGAGCCCAGATAGTGAACACAGGAGATGCCTGGGAGGAAATCTCAGAAACCCTGCTTTTAGGTGGAGAACTAGGATCCTAAGAGTGCATGGAAGAAACTGGAGAGAGAGAAAAAATAAGGAATCTTGCAAAGTTTGATCTTCCTTTTGTAAATTTTCAACAGTTTGTCCTTTCTTAAAGAACAAAATACAGTCCCATAGCTAATGAGAAGAAAATAAATAAAAGATGACATTTGATTTGTGAATTGAAATATTGAAATATTGTTAGTGTTCCTAGTACAACTATGTATTTATTTGTGTTTGTATATGTGCATGTGTATTGGTACCTGTGTATGTGCATGTATGTATGTGTTTGTGTGTGTGCATGTATGCCATAATTCTTATGTGGAGATCAGAGAATAGCTTGTAGAAGTTGCCTTTCTTTCTTTCTCTCTTTCTTTCTTTCTTTCTTTCTTTCTTTCTTTCTTTCTTTCTTTCTTTCTTTCTTCCTTCCTTCCTTCCTTCCTTTCTTTCAATATTTAATTAATCAATTAATTAATTTATTTATTTATATTCTTATCAGGAAGTGACAGAGAACTCAGGTTATCAGGATTGATAGCAAATACTTTTACCTGTACAACTAACTCACAGGCCTGATATTCTTGTTATTAGGGAGGGTATTAAATAAGACTAGAAATACCATATTAAAGATTAATTTCTCAAAATGGAGTTTCACATGCTTCATATATTATGAAACTAAAAAGTTAGTAATTACAAAGTATTCTACAGAACATAGAAGTAAAGCAAACCTTAAATAAAATTATGTTGTCACTATTCTACTAAGTAAATATAAACATTATAAACCACACAACTAAATCCTTTAAATATTTACTTTTATTATTTTAAATTATATGTCCATATATGCTGTGGGTATGTGGGTCTGTGGGTATGTTCATATGAGTTCAGGTGCCTGGAGAGGCAAGAGGCATCAGGAACCCCTGTGAATGTACTTTGGAACCACCCAACATGGGTGCCTGAGAATGAAATTTGGTCATGAACAGCAAGCCCTCACAGTTAAGTAGTCCTTAAAGTAGTCCTTGAATACAGTAGAGATAAATAAAATATTAAAAATAGTGATATTACCATTGATGTTATTATTTTACATGTTGATTCTCTGTAAGAAAGAAAGAAAGAGAGAGAGGGGGGGAGAGAGAGAGAGAGAGAGAGAGAGAGAGAGAGAGAGAGAAAGGAAGGAAGGAAGGAAGGAAGGAAGGAAGGAAGGAAGGAAGGAAGGAAGATGTTGAAGAGGAAAATGAAATCGCAATCCTGAACCTTCCTCTCGGATGGTCTCCAAATGCTCAATTGGCAAAGCATTACCAAAACAACTAGTAAGTTGTGTTTCCTTCAAAAAACAACTACATGTATGCTGGGTATCTCTGTGGCAATTTTGAAGACTTTTTATTCTGGAGAACAAAAACAGTTCAGCAATTAAATTTAAAAGGGAAGAAACCACAAGGTGCAGGCTGTTATTCATATTTTGATAAAACTACTGTTTATCATTTAAAAAGAATCTACTAATTTCTAAGGTGAATTCTTAGCCTCTGAGGGGGAAATGCCAGAACAATGATCCCACTGCTCCCCAGCTACTCCTCAAGTCCCCAGGACAAGTGAAAACAACTTCCAAAGCTTTGGAGGCAGGTTGATCTCCTTGATGACCTGGGCATACTTGCATTCCCTATGCATCAACTACTTGCAGATAGCAGGGCTGTAGCTTCCTTCAGACAATTTGTCCTCACAATGTGTTTATCTTTGAACTGGTTATTAAACATTTTCAAAAATCGTGTAACGTTATAAAACAGAGGTTGATTTTAATTTGCAGCACCCAAGTATGGATTTTACTTGGGGGTCTCATATCATTAATGTTTTGTAGTCTCAAACCAGGTAATTTTTGCTACATAAAGCTATCCTTCATTGATTATTTTCTGCTGCACAATTATAAGTCTGTCTTGATTAATTGTTTTTCTTCTCAAGTACTTTGTAGTTCTCAGAAAATGTGATGATTCTTCCCTAATCATATTTATATTTTTATCAATGTGTTTATTAGGTATTAATTTCACTGTTAGCAGATTCATGTGTGCATCCTATGCAGCATATTTTGAATGGTATTTATATAGTATATATGGGTCTTTAAACAGCCATGAAAAACAGGCGTGGTGGCACATGTCTTTAATCCCAGCACTTGGGAAGCAGAGGCAGGCGGATTTCTGAGTTCAAGGCCAGCCTGATCTACAGAGTGAGTTCCAGGACAGCCAAGGCTACACAGAGAAACCCTGTCTTGAAAAAACAAAACAAAACACCCCCCGCCCCAAAAAAAAACAAAAAAAAGGTAAAGAGCCATGATTTAGCCTGGATGAGAAAAGGGGAAAACAAGCCATCATGAAATCTGCCTGACGTTATTATCCCTTACTTAGAAGGACTCTTTGCCTCCTTGACTGACCAGATCATTCAATCGTCCTCATCTTGGAAAGTGGAGCATGCTTCACTATCTTTTACTGAGATCTTAAGATGCAGTCTTAATGAACTGATGATTAAAACATATTCTGAAGAAACACAGACTAGTTAGTAATCAAGCTTTGGGCAAGATTATGTTTTCCCCTCCATCCACCCTCACTGTGACCTTGACGGAGTCACATAAACACCCAGAGCTTCTGATTCTTCATCACACCAGGATAAATGCTAAATTGCCTTGGATGGTATTGCAGGTCCTTGTGGACCTTCCTCCTAATTAATCCAGCCTTATCGTTTCCTGCTGCCTCTTCTCATCCTCTCACTCCACATACTCACATTGTGTGCCTTAGGAATGCTCAATTGCTTACACTCCACAGGAACTATATCCCCATATTTCTGAGCTTTAATTCAAGCTTCTCTATGGGACCCTTTCAGAAATAGAGCTGATGTGTTCCCCTGTTTTGCAGAACTCCCTTCTCTGGAAGCTGAGGTAGCATCTGTCACACATAGGGGACTCTGATGTCAATGTCCACACCTCAAATGTCACTCTATTCTCAATAACTTCCATTTCTTAAACTTGGTCAAGAATATGATCTTTGCAATGTGAACTATATTTCCCCATTTACATAGAATTTACTTAGGATCTTTATTGGATGCACTTCTATGGATTTAGAGAATATAAGTTTCTAAAAATCAAAGTTATACAATAAACATATCATTCCCCATGTCAAATGTGAATTCCAAACAACACTCTAAAATGTCTCTCAAGCAATTACCGTGTACTAGGATAATTGGTAAGTACTAAAAATATGCAGATGATTAACGCCTAATCATAGTCTTTGTCCTTGTAATGTTTAGTACAAAAGAAGAAGCAGAAGAGTATATAAACAGACAATAGAACGATCTGCAGAGTATTGTTTAGGGATAAACAGTTCCCTGCACTAGGCAGATTCTGAGTAGCTTTACTGAGGCTAGAGAGCACAGTAATGCAGGTGGGATCCGAATAGCCTTGAGATTCTGGTAAGAAAAAGGAATAAAGTCTAGACTAGCAGAAATGCTTGGATTGTGCAGTGGAGAATGAAAAGTGTTAGTAGAGGCTAGGGAAAAAGGGAATGACTGCAGTGAGATGTGACACATCTACATAGGAGAGATCTGAGAGGATTGAAGCTGTCAACATTATATTCTGTTTTAAGTATCTGTCACTCAGGAACTTTTCTATATCAGTGTAGTATGGATCTAATTTGTTTTGGTGTAGATGGGCACATAACAGAAGCAAGGAAAGAGCAAGGATGGGAATGGAGATTCCAGTTGCAGAGAAAACTGTCATCGTAATGCAGAAAAAGGAGACAAGGACCTTTGAATAAGAAGGCAATAGTGTTCTATCAGCTTGACTAGACTTTAGAGGTTCTACTCAGGTCCTGTGCATATCCAATCTTCTTTTTCTTAGGTAGTTAACTACATAAAGCTTGTAATTACCATCATTTTGATCATTTGAGATTCGATCCTCTCCAAGTTTCATAGCCTAGGGCTGCATCCTTATGGACATGGAGATCATCTGATTGATTGAAATAAAATAGTAAAGAAGGACATCAAGACATTTGAGAATTCAGTTTATTTTTCCTATTACAATAATTTAACTTTATTATAAATGTCTTAAGTAAAGTTTTATTGAGTTAGGGAGATGGTCCAGAGGAAAAGGCTACCGCCAGATACCACCCCTCAATCCATGAGACCCATGAGAAGAGAACCAATTGCTATGGGTTGTTCTATGACCTCTCTATCCCAGGCATTAACCATGTCATATGTGTATCCCTGTACACACACACACACACACACACACACACACACACACACACACACAGATTTTTCTTGTTTTTTTTTTGATTGTTAGAGAACACTTTTCTTCTAACTCCTGCAACAGAAAGGTGCTAAAGAGAAGTCCAATACTGTGATTGTGCTCTCGTTCTTTCTCTGTCTCTCTCTGTCTCTCTGTCTCTGTCTGTCTCTGCCTCTCTTTCTCTCTCTCAATATGTGGTGCATAGGATGTAATTACAAATCACAAATCTAAGAAATCACCAGAAGGCTGGTGATAATCCTAGATCAGCAGCTGTGTAGGTACTCACACCAAGATGGGGGATGTACTGGCTAGCTTTGTGTCAACTTGACACAAGCTGGAGTTATCACAGAGAAAGGAGCTTCAGTTGAGAAAATGCCTCCATGAGATCTAGCTGTAAGGCATTTTCTCAATTAGTGATCAAGGGGGAAAGGCCCCTTGTGGGTGGGACTATCCCTGGGCTGGTAGTCTTGGGTTCCATAAGAGAGCAGGCTGAGCAAGCCAGGGGAAGCAAGCCAGTAAGGAACATCCCTCCACGGCCTCTGCATCAGCTCCTGCTTCCTGACCTGCTTGAGTTCCAGTCCTGACTTCCTTGGAGATGAACAGCAGTATGGAAGTATAAGCTGAATAAACCCTTTCCTCCCCAACTTAGTTCTTGGTCATGATGTTTGTGCAGGAATAGAAATCCCGACTAAGACAGGAGAGATGGTTAGAAGGAAAACTGATGATTTCAGAACGTCATACCCTTTATAATACACACAGATGTTTTAACTTTAACTAAAGCTATGAGCCAAGAATGAAAAATACACACCTGGTTATATGAAAGCACTCAATTCCTAAGCAGTAAGTTCACGTTACTAAGATACATATATATTCATGACTGAATTATGATGAAAAGAACATCAGGTTTCAAATTTAAAAATATGTATTAAAGTCCTACTTCTGCATCTAAATCACATGGTGATTTTCAATACAACATCATATTATCTCATTTATCTGTCAGACCATGGTAAAAGCAGACTTGTGGCAGGAGTTTCAAGCATTCTTCCATGCATTCTGCCTTCCTGTAAATTCAGAAATTGATATTTGTGTTAGACTATTCATATCTGTGACATAATAAGTGAGACTGGAGCTTGTAGATTCTGTATGTTAATTCCTCATGATGGAAGGGTATGGCATTACATCATTCTTAGACAAGAAATAGCACAAAGAGAGAGGCAGGTGCTGAGAAACATGATACAGCTCTCAGTGACATGCTTCCCTCCAGATAGAGCTGCTAATGGAGACCAAGCCCTCATATGTGACTATTTTGTGTGTATACTTTATATCTACACCATAAAAAAAATGTGCCTTTGTAATCTTATGGCATACCAAGCTTTGTCCAATGAGGTGGAGGTACAATGGATAACTGAAGACTCACTCATTGGGATGTAACCTTGCCACACCCAGCCTCTTGGAGAACTATGTCTGCCAGAATGCTCTTCATTTCGGTAGGGCAGTCCAACATAAGCACCATGCCTCAGTTTTTCTGAATCAGTCTGACTTCTCTAGTGTGATTTCTAAGGATAGTCTTGTTTACCGTTAATCATCAATGTCTGGTTGTGAAAAATTAGCCAAACAAAATCCAAGATTTTTTTTCAGAAACTACCAAATAGATATTTTATGTTCTTAATTTTTGTCAAGTTTCAGTACTTTGAGGATTAAATATATTAAGGGAATAAAATAATATTTTAAGTTGTAATTTAAATATGAGATGTCTCCCATGGGCTTGTGTGTTTGAACATGTACGTGCTCCAACTCAAGAAGGTGGACTCCAGAAAATCAAATAACCCCATTAAAAATGGGGCTCAGAGCTAAACAAAGAATTCTCACCTGAGGAATACCAAATGGCTGAGAAGCACCTGAAAAAATGTTCAGCATCCTTAATCATCAGGGAAATGCAAATCAAAACAACTCTGAGATTCCACCTCACACCAGTCAGAATGGCTAAGATCAAAAATTCAGGTGACAGCAAATGCTGGCGAGGATATGGAGAAAGAGAAACACATATCATGTGAGTTCTTTTGTGATTGAGTTACCTCACTCAGGATGATGCTGTCCAGGTCCATCCATTTGCCTAGGAATTTCATAAATTCATTCTTTTTAATAGCTGAGTAGTACTCCATTGTGTAAATGTACCACATTTTCTGTATCCATTCCTCTGTTGAGGGGCATCTGGGTTCTTTCCAGCTTCTGGCTAGTATAAATAAGGCTGCTATGAACATAGTGGAGCATGTGTCCTTCTTACCAGTTGGGTCATCTTCTGGATATATGCCCAGGAGAGGTATTGCTGGATCCTCTGGTAGTACTCACTGATATGTACTCACTGATAAGTGGATATTAGCCCAGATACTTGGAATACCCAAGATATAAGATACAATTTGTGAAACACATGAAACTCAAGAAGAACGAAGACCAAAGTGTGGACACTTTGCCCCTTCTTAGAATTGGGAACAAAACACCCATGGAAGGAGTTACAGAGACAAAGTTTGGAGCTGTGGTGAAAGGATGGACCATCTAGAGACTGCCGTATCCGGGGATCCATCCCATAATCAGCCTGCAAACACTGACACCATTGCATACACTAGCAAAATTTTGCTGAAAAGAACCCTGATACAGCTGTCTCTTGTGAGACTACGCCAGGGCCTAGCAAACACAGAAGTGGATGCTCACAGTCAGCTATTGGATGGATCACAGAGCCCCGAATGCAGGAGCTAGAGAAAGTAACCAAGAAGCTAAAGGGATCTGCAACCCTATAGGTGGAACAACAATATGAACTAACCAGTACCCCGGAGCTCTTGACTCTAGCTGCATATGTATCAAAAGATGGCCTAGACGGCCATGAGTGGAAAGAGAGGCCCATTGGTCTTGCAAACTTTATATGCTTCAGTACAGGAGAACGCCAGGGCCAAGAAGTGGGAGTGGGTGGGTAGGAGAGTGTGGGGGCGGGGTATGGGGGACTTTTGGGATAGCACTGGAAATGTAAATGAAGAAAATACCTAATTAGTAAATAATAATGTAGGAAAAAACAAAAGCTTTGGGAAGTGGCGCCTTCCTGGAGGGAAGGAGTCACTGTGGTGAGCCCTGATGTTAGATTACCTGGCTGGACGTCCTGTCCATTCTGACTGTGCATTTTGTATGACCAGGAACTCTGGCTCCTGTCCCCATGTGTTCTCTAATAGAATGGGCTGTGTCTCCCAAACGGTGAGCCCAAATACCTGGTTAACTTGTTCATTGATAGGCATTTGTTACAGCAAAGAGAAAAGACACATATACTTTCAAAACTTAAAACTGCCCCAAGCCATCAGAGAATAATTTAAAATTGTCCTAACATAACATACATTCAAAAAAAAATCTATTGAGCACTTACTTAGAGGTTGTTTTTAGGATTTAAACTTGCTATAATATTTCAAATACAATCCAAGTCTTACAAATTTGAGTCCAGTATTAAAACTTTTCATGCTTTACTGATTTCTAAGTATATTATTTTTATAAAAGTAAAACATTAAAAAAAAACTTTTGACTGTCAAAATCTATTCAAAAAGTATAATGACTTCTGGGTATATTTATAGTTTTAGTATTCAACAAATACTAAGTAAATAAATATTAATAAGTATTAGTATTAAATACTAATAAGTAAAGCTTATAATAAGTTTTACTGACACTTGATCACACACATACACACACACACACACACACACACACACACACACACACACACACAGCAGTTGAAGACTTTTATTAATGGTAAGGAAATACACACACACACCAGGCAGAGGGGGATAAAGACCTTCAGCAAAGCAGAGGCTCAAATCTTTGCTTCTCTTTGGGGGTGGGGCTTGTAAAGACTTTGAAGGGGCTTTCTCCCCTCCTGTTGGTAGTTCAAGGAAAGGCTGATTGGCTAATAATTGTTAGGTAGACATGTGCTGATCCAGCCCTGCATTTGTTAATGTAGTCCATTCAAGGTCCTGCTCTCAGGAGAGAAAGTGATTTTTTTGTAAGCCACCAGAAAGAAGCCAGTTAACTTGGAAGTTCTCTAATCTTTATGTTCTTGTCATGACTCCCTCCATATCCATCTGCCTAACCTATCTATGAGTACAGTATGAGAATATGCGCACAGAATATCATCAGGGGCTTTTTATATTTTATTTTGACAAGTAGTGTATGTTTTTACCAAGGTCTCTGGGCTATTTAATCTCTGATTCTTGTTCACCTAAGCAGTGTCAGTTGTGGGTTCCATACTATGGGGTGGAAATTAAGCCACATCTGTTTAGGGTCAAATGAACAGAGAAACATAGGAGATGCTTAATACCTAATGGAGCCTTTGGAACAAAAAGCATTAGAAGTGTAAATACATTACCAAATCAGGGGTTTATCTACATGCATGTGAAATCCATCTTGTAAGTGTCAAAACAAATGGTGGCTAGCATTCCTTCACATTGTGTATTCTCCCTCTGTGAATATCATTATTTTAATTCACTTTCAGGGTCATCATATTTTAAAATCAAGTAGGCCAGTAAGAACTCACTCCCCAAGCCAGGTAACAAATTAGCATCTTACATTGTTTAATAACTACATCCAGTTGCAAATGTCACCAAACAGCAATTACACAGAAAGTCCCAAACAGTAAGTTCAATGGTGCGTGACACCACTGATTACATGCAGTTCTTTTTGAAGGGGTGATTATTCTCAGGAAGAATATTTCATTACCCTTAATCTGGGTCCAGTTTATGCATACACAACCTAATGCCTCATAAAGTCTGCCACCGAGGTTCAGGGTAAATATGTCAGTGTTTGCAGGTGATTTTCATGAGGCTTCTGCATGATTGAAATGTACTTTTTTAAGTTATATGTCAAAGCTTATTAAAACTGCCATCAATCGTACTGTTGAAATTTTAAAAAGGTTCTACCACTTTAATGCATGATTTGTAATACCCGTCACTTGAAACAAAGCTGGGTTCTATGCAGTTTCCAAGCAACAGATCATTTCCAATTACAGTTTAGCATTGAATTCTGTCCCTATTCCCAGTGCTCTCCACTTCTTAACCATCAATATATTTAGAAACATACAGACGAATGAACTATTGCATTATTTCGACCAGATCTGATGTATGTCATGAGTAAAATGTGTGTAAACAATATAAATGCATTAGGGCATTCAAAACTGAGTTGCATGAGTTTAACTTAATGCCCATAGAGGAAGAATTCATTTCATTTAAAATTCATTTCAATGAGGAATTATTAGTGATTAGATTTCTTCATCTTATTTAGAAACAAAATACATTAAAAATTCAGAGTTTAGAATCCATAGTCCCCTCTACTTTGTGTGTTTTAAAGATTATAATGTCTACATAGAAGAGATAAAATTTGATTAATATGGATTCATACCTTTCATGGTAACAATGAGAATTATAGATTCATTTATGCATGTTTTCTTATACTTGGTCTGGAAGGAAGCTCATGACCCATATTAGCTTTATTAATGCTTACATTACCAGGTAAGTCAGTTACTAGCTTTGATATTCATGTACACATAAATATAACAACTTAAAATTTTATACGATATTATTATTTAATGAGTGGAAAAACTAGTGTTGGTCCCTATATATTCTGGCTTGGAACAAATAAATAATAATTTGATATTATAAAATTATTGAATTGTCATTGTTGCTTGTTACAGTTCAATGAAACAATGTTTCAAAAAAAAGCTATGGTGTTTAATATTATCCAAAATAAGTTTCAAGTTCTGTGAAAAAGAAAATTAAATCCATAGCAGTTACACCCTGCCTAGGCACATTAGATTTCCTGATACATTTTTCTATGAAACATATTACTACAGGGAGAACAAAGATATGTTGATGGGTATATCTCATTCCCCATGACTTGGAAGTAAACTTTTCTTCTAGAGAATTCACTTATGTTTCATGTTGTATTTAGAGTTTTCCCCCCAAAATAATACAAAGTCATGAGGAAGACTTTAGAAATGGGTATGGCAGGCAAGAGTTCTTCTGCTGATCAATTCTAGAAACACTGATTTTAGGAGTAAAGCCTCTGGCACTTTGTGGATTTCCTTTGCTTAGAAAGATATTGATTTTTGCTTTTGTTTGTTGTTTTTTCCATTTATTTATTTATTTATTTATTGACTTTATATCCTGATTGCTGAACTTCTGTCCCTATCACACAATCTCTTCCTTAACCTTCCTCTACTTCTCTGAAAGAGTGGGACCCCCCAAGGATATCTTCTACCCTAGCTCCTCATGTGCTGGGTTATATGTATCCTTTCCCACTCAGGCCAGACAAGGTAGTCCAGTTAGGTAAACAGATTACAAAGACAGTCAACAGCTTTAGGTACAGCCCCCACTCTAGTTGTTGTGGAACCCATATGGAGACCTAGCTCCGCACCTGCTACATATGGCTTTTGTCCAGGCCATGTATGCTCTTTGGTTGATGGCTCAGTCTCTGAGAACTCCCTATGATACAGGTCGGTTGACTCTGTCGGTCTTCCTGTGGGCTACCTATTCTCTTCTGGGTCCTCAACCCTACCTCTCTTCTATAAATCACCATCCTCCTTCCAATGTTTGGCTGTGGGTCTCTGCATCTGTTTCAGTCAGCTACTGGATAGAGCCTAGCAGGGGACAGTTATGCTAGGCTCCTGACTGCAAGCATAACAAAGTATCATTAATAGTATCAGGGATTGGTGCTTGCTGATAAGATGGGTCTCAAGTTGGGCTCGTCATTGGTTGGCCATTCCTTCAGTCTCTGCTCTATCTTTATCCATGCACTTCTTAAAGATAAGATACATTTTGGGTCGAATGTTTTGTGTCTCTATACTGCGGATCCTGCCTAGTTACAGGAGGTGGACTTTTGAGGTTCCATATCCACACTGCAAGGAGTCTTAGCTAATGTAACACCCATTGAATCCTGAGAGTCTCCCCAACCTCAGGTCTCAGGCAAGTCTTAGAGATGCCTCCAGATCCTCACTCCTGCCAGCCACTGATTCTTATTCATTCTCGTGGCCATCTGGCCCTCTCTCCTGAACACCCCCTGTTACCCTCACCATCCTACTCCAGTTCAGTTCCTTTACTCCATCTGATTTCTGTGACTATTTTACTCCTCCTTCTAAGTGAGATTCAGTCTTCGTAACTTGTGCCTCCTTTCTTGTTTTGCTCCTTTGGGTCTGTGAAGTATATCATCACTATCCTGCATTTTATGATTAATATCCACTTATAAATGAGTATATAACATGCCTGTCTTCTTGGTTTACCTCACTCAGGATGATATTTTCTAGTTCTTTTCATTTGCCTGAAAAAAAAATGATGCACTTGTTTCTAATAACTTAAATATTCCATTGTGTACATGAATTACATTTTCTGTATCCATTCTTTAGTTGAGGGACATCTGGGTTGTTTTCAGTTTCTGACTACTAAGAATAAAACTGTTATGAACATAGTGGAGTACAATTTCTTGTGGTATGGGGGAGCATCTTTTGGGTATATGCCCAGGAGTGATATAGCTATCTCCAATTTTGTGAGAAACCACAAAATTGTTTTCCTGAGTGGTTGTGCAAGTTTGCAATCCCAGCAGCAGTGGATGAGTGTTCCTCTTGCTCTTCATCATAGCCAGCATCTGCTGTCACCTGAGGTTTTTTCTCCTAGCCATTCTGATGGTAGTAAGATCACAAATGTTTCTAAATCTTGAAAGAGCAATTCTCACCTTCAAGTAAAAGCAAAAATCCCAAGAGAGCTAAAAGATTCCTTAACAATAAAAGCCATTCTAGAGGTATCTGTATGGTATTGGTATAGAAACAGACAGGCTTATCAATGGAATGGAATTGAGGACCCAGAAATATAACCACATACCTATGGATGCTGGATTTTTGACAAAAATGCCAAAACCATACAATGGAAAAAAGAAAGCATCTTGAACAAATGGTGTTGGTCTAACTGGGTGTCTACATGTAGAAGAATCAAAAAAGAACCATATTTATTGCCCTGTACAAAACTCAAGTCCAAGTAGATCAAAGACCTCAAAATAAGACTATACATACTAAATCTAATAAGAAAAATGTGGGAAATAGCCTTGAATACATTTGTACAAGAGACCATTTCTTGAACAGAACACCAATGACTTAGGCTCTAAGATCAACAATACATGGAACCTTGTGAAACTGAAAGGCTTCTGTAAGGCAAAGGACACTGTTAATAGGACAAAACAACAACCTCAAATGGCTGAGAAACACCTAAAGAAATGCTCAGTGTCCTTAGTCATGAGGAAAATGCAATAAAAACAACTCTGAGATTCCATTTTACACCCATCAGGATATTAATCTCTTCAATCCCAGATTTGGAATTGATCTCCAGAAATGTGCATGCGTTTTAGCAGATAACTTTTGCTTTATTGCATATGGGTTAATTTTCACACAAACCAGGGGAAGCTATAAATTTCCTTGCTGTCTCTTCCACATGTCCCTGAACACACTTTCATTAAACCTGCTCATCCAAGACACCATAATTGACTTTGAGCAGGTAATTTTAGTGTTTCTGTTAGTTTTCTTTCAATAACTAGATAGAGCTTGTACCTACTGAAATGATAATCTGCTACTGATTCAGCACTTTTATTGTGATCATTCAGGTCAGTAATGTAAACTGCCTGGCAACATACACTTAGAAATCAAAGAGAAAAAGAAAAGAAAACAAAAATAGGTTACCATGGATATGTAAAAATAGCCCTGCATACCTAAGATTTTTATGTGCGTTGCTGTTGGAAGAGGTGTTCTATATTCTACTTTTGCAAAATTGGAAATAAATGGCACATATTTGAACTTTTCTCCTTAGTTTTCTTAAAGCAAAGGCATGGCAGATCCCAGAAGGTCCTTTATTTACATAGACATTGCTGCGTCTTATCCTTTTCTATCTAATCCTGAGTTGTGTATTGTAGACCTGGAACATCAGTCCATCATCCTGGATTGGGAAGAATTGATTTCAGTGGTTAGGATTGTCTTGTCTTCTCCTGTCTTTAGGTAGCGAGTATATCCACTTCTGGAAGACAGGATGGGTTAGAATCAACTGTACATTGTTCGTCATCACTCTACATTAAGCACCATCTTAATGTGACACCTAAATGAAAATTAACAACCAAACTTAACCCTGATCAATGTGTAAAAGAATTGCTAATGCTCCCGCTACCCATCCTCTCTGTATAAGAGCCTCATGAAGGCATAGATGACTTCAGAATAACCATGGTTAGCAGCACTGTGACTCAAACACAGTAAGATACTTTATGGTAACTTAGCCTTCTATGATTTATTCTTTTCAGGTTGGAACTCTAATTATAGGATGCTGGCTATCAAGGACCAGTGATTGTTCTGTCTTGACCCTTCACATTGTGTCCATGGGCATGGTGTACACACATCAACCCTTTTAAATGGGTTCTAACTGTCAAACTCATGACCTAATTCTTGTCCAGGAAGTCTTCTGCATCATTTGTCTAACCCCATGAACAATTATTTTATTCAAAGAATTATTTTCAGGGTACTTACTTCTTGATTTCTATGTCAAATCTGTTCTATTGTAGACAAGAGAGTCTTTCTGAAATATAATTTTCACTACATTCTTTGCATGCATAATTTGCTCTTGACACAGTCTCGTATCTGTGTCTTTTAAGCCCTATCTTTCTTGTTACGTCTATGTATGTTACATGCATGTTGTTACATGCATGTTGAAGATGTGATGCTGGAAGTGGAAAATGCATTCTTAGAAAATCCGGAAATATCAAATATTTAGATCTACCATCATTAGTCTCTCCTGTTGTCAACTCCACCCTACTTATCTGGTCACTGGCCACATGCTTTTTTTTTCCTTATCTATTCATTATTTTAATCTCTTCCTTTCCTCCTTTTTGGGAGTGTATATGCCATGTAATATGACCTAAACTTCCTTGTTTATGAAAGCATTTTCCTATTCTATCACTTAATCAAAGGGCTCTAATTACCGTAAAATTGTCAGCCAGAGATTACGCTCTACTCTTCTTTTAGCTCTTACTTGTCATTTCTTACCCTGTATATTCCAAAACTCTGCCAAACTCTATGGGAATAAAATCAGTGTTATGATTTTGCTCTTATTTCTAATGCCTTCAGTTGTTCTAGGTGAAGATCTTGCTGTACCATATTACTGCCTGATTTCTAGTTCAGTACTCATTGTTTATATATTCCCTTCTTTTCTTTTCTTCTTGATCAGTCTTCCTTGTTTCTCCATTAAAATGTTTGGGATATAAATCTACAGGACTGTGATATCTTTTATCACTAAATTATACAGTACAGGATCACATCTTTTTCTGTAGAAAAATTGAATATATAATATATATGTATAACATATATAAATTATATACATATATATATATATATATATATATATATATATATATATATACACACACACATATATATATATATCCACAGAGTATTATTTCATACTATAAGCTGATGCTTCATTATTGAGTTTCTACACACATGACTGTCTAGTTATCACATCCAATCTGATACCTCATATAATCACATATATATCTGCCTAGTTAGAATTTCTGTTCTATTTACTTTCTTATGTAATCCAATCTATCAAACCTTAATACGTTATCATCTTATTTACCTTACCTCATAATGATACCTTGATCTATATACTTTGTATGTTTTAATAGTATCATTACTGGAGTTATCTTCAACAACTGAGTTTCTCTCATATTAAACTAATGGCTGATTTTTCACTCATTCTACATTTGGTTATGTCTCAACTCCTTCTCTCCGCTTTTCACTGTACTGACACAAGGTTAGGCTAACGTTCCCTACTTGATTACTGTGACCTCAAACTTGGTCTTCTCACGTCTTCCATCTTGCTCTAGTGCTTATGGACATGTTTAGATGTTGCAGAAGAATACATTGTGCAGCTTTGTTTACTCAGCCTCTGCCCCCAAGAAGCTTGAACTGATTTCACTTAAGACCCACAATCTTTAACTTCAGACAAAGACACTGTATTCATAACTGTTTACATGGCAAGTTTGTTCTTGGTCAAGTTACCCAGTTCTGTTTCTATACAAGTTTCCATTTCATTGCTTAACATGCACATATGTCTACCTTTCCTTCTAGAGCACAGCCTACTTCTATTCCCTCCAACAGAAGGCCATAGTCATGGTAAAACCTACCTTTATGGAAATACATTTGAACGTTCGAGCTATGCTATTGGGAGGAGGCAACAAATTCACTGTTTTATATACATGTATTAGACCAATTGGAAGACAAAATTATTGTCATAGTATATTTTGTGCTCCCATAGCCTAGCAACTATCAATTCCATGATGCCAAATATTGATCCCCTCTCTTTTCGTAAAATATTTGCTATCACTTGGTAAATACTAAATAAAAATCAACAAAATGACAACATAATAAATCACATAACGCTTTCCTGAAATGGGATTTTGCCTTAGGAAAATTTGAAGATCTTCAAAGATTTAGAGTATTAAGCAAACAGTGGGATTTAGTGGAATTTTCGTGTGACTTATTTCCTTGGCCTTTCATATCCAGTAGATTTTTAAGATTTAACTCTGAGTGAGTTTCTATCATCCCTGATCTTTTTCTTGTTTTCTACACTGCAGACATGTAACACATGTTGCACCATAATTTAACAATAGATTGACAAAGATAGTTCTGTGAAAATCCTGTGTTTTATATGGATTTTATATAGTATTGTGTATGAACTTTATTATTTTAAACAAACCCCTTAAAATTTGTCAAGAATAAAATTAGTGAAGTTATTGAAATTTTTATTAAAATTATAAAATTACATCTAAAATACAAAAAATAAAGCATTTTTTCAGAAGACTGTTTACACTTAATTTTAAATTTATCTCATAGCTTTTGTGAATGATTTTTAAATGTCATTTCATAATTTCTTAACTTCAATTTAAATCCATATTCACTTGCAATGTTTTCAATGAAATATCTGATTATTTCATTCAATCTCTCAAATGTGATGTTCTGCCTGGCATGGATGAAAATGTCAAGGATCCTGGCACTTTGGTCTCTGAGGCAGGAGGACTGTAAAACTAAGCACAGGTTGAAGGATAAAATGAGACCCTGTTTTTAAAGAACTTATTAGAAATACAAGGCAGTGCTGAGATGGCTCAGCATTTAAGAGTATTTCCTTTGCAAGGACAAGGATCTGATTCTACATTTCCAGAGCATATTTTCTCTGATATATGGCCCTTCATCCTCACATACAGGTTTCATACGCCACACACATATACACATAAAAATTGAACGTAGCATGTTTTATTTTTGTTTATTCTTCTCTCATATAATATACCCTGGCACAGCCTCCCTTCCTTCATTTCTCCAAACATCTCCTTCCATCCTCCCCTCTCTCACAGATCCACTGCCTCTCCATTTCCCTTCAGAAAAGGTCACGCCTCACAGAGATATCAATGGAACCTGGTATAACAAGATGAAATAAGACTAGGCACAATTCTCATATCACAGCCGGACAAAGCAACCCAGGAGGAGGGCAGTGATCCCAAGAGGAGGCAAAAGAGTCAGAGACAGCCCCACTCACACTGTTAGGATTTCAACAGTAAACACCTACAGTGTACATGCTGAGGACCCAGTTGTGATCCATTCAGGCTCCCGGATTGCTGCTTCAGTCTCTGTGAGCCCTATGAGACAGCATGGTTGATTCTGTGGGCTGTGTTCTCCTGGTGCCCTAGAACACTTGGCATTTACAGTCCTTCCTCCCTATCCTCCACGATGTGCTGGGGCAATGTTGAAGTTGGCATTTTTACTTAAATGATACTACTTATAGATTTAGCTTAAGGTAATAGTATATTATACTATAATATTATAGTGTATTATAATATACACGATATTAAAATATAGAAAACTAAAAACACAGGGCAATTTGCATGTCCCTCATGGTGTATTCATCCACTGAATCCCTTCATGCAGAATTTAATGAAATTGACTCAAGATCATGAGTGCCAGCAAATCTAAATGAAAAGGAAGTATGAGAGGCAGCCAGCACACATCAGAGCAGGGAGACTTGCTGTAGAAAGGTCTTTTCTTGTTGCAATTCTTTTCTGAGATTATTATGTTCACAAACTATAACATTCAGGTACAGAAAATACAAATGCATCAAAGCCACTTATATTGGATAACAGTTGTGCTGACATACATAGCAATAAGCCTGTTTGAAGATACTTATCAGCTACAATTTTCTTAAAATTGTGGACTGAACAGCAGCTTATAGTGAAAATATGTCTTTGTGCTCAGAGAAACATGATATAATAGAATGAGAATCAGATAGAGATATTAGATGTCCATGTTTAAAAGGTCCTTTACCCATATAACATTTTAAAAATAAGTCTACTTTTCAAAGATAGTACAGGAGAGATGAATTCTTTCTTCTGAATAATTTCCTCTGTTTTTAAGGCGGTTATAATAGTGTCCACTGACTTGTGTTAGATTGTTCGAATATCCAAAGAACTCAAAATCAATTGAAAATGAAAAAAATTGGTCATACTGAAAACAATATATCAAAAACTGAAAAACTTGGGCCCGAGAGATGGTTCGGCAGTTAAGGGTGCTTTCTGTAGGCACCTGAAATCACACTCCATTCTCAACAGCTACATATAATAAAAATAAAAATAAATCTAAATGAACTGATAATTTTCCAGTGTGTAATAAAGTATTTAAACACATATTTAAGTTCTTCCTATCTTCATTTGGGATGTTGTTTAACGAACATGCACAGTGCAGTCAGAAAGAGTAGAACATGAAGAGGTGAAAGGAGAGCTCTTAAATGCAGATGTTGTTTTCACAGCTGTGAGCAACCTCCATGGGAACACTCACATAACCTCTTTGATATGACTATAGCTGACATGCAGGGTTATGAAAGCTAGTGGTAGTCCATAGAAATTGTCCCACAACAGTTGGCACGTTTTAATAAAAGTATAGAACTCTTATTAAGTGGTCAAAAATAATCTTTATGCATGTTTCTCTATATTATTGTTCTTTGATGAGTTTGATTTGTAAAGGTGTTCTTTCTTCACTTAAGATGTCTACAGAAGCAGATAAATGTCTTTTTAAATATTTTCTATGAAAGGTGCCAGTGGATTAGCCCTAAGAATGAGCTCATGTGAAGTGACCAGAGGACTTTCAATGTTTGGACAAAGGCAGGAATCACTGATTTGTAAGAATTCATATGTGTAAGTGACACTTTTCTAGTCAGAAGCATGTCTCCAAGCAGAAGCTACCATCAAAAATGAAAAAGCTGGTTTCCTTTAAAATTTTAACATTAATAAGGGTGATAGTTCGTATTCATCACCAACATGGAACTTCCAAACAGTAAACAGTGCCAGGCACTGAGAAAGTGACCCTTACAGGATCCTACATTGACTTCAAATGTTGAATAAAAAGTAGTTTTCAACACATAATACTCAAACTAACATAGTAACATCAGCCAGCATGCTTAGGTCTGAGGTATGGAGCACTATTTACTTCATTGATCAACATTCCTTGAATGGAAATCATAAATACATCTTGTCATTCGTATGGAGAGTTATTTACCATGAAAAGCCACACTCAATGATGAGACAACTTACAAATGAATCATTCAACTTTATTTTGTCCTATTGATTTTCACGGAAAAAGCATAGAAGAATGTAGCAAAGATTAAATGAGTTTAGATTCTAATATGAAGATGATAAAATCCCCTGACTTAAGAAGTATGTGACATCTATCCTCACTACTATCATGAGAATTTGTATAAAGCAATATTAAGTAATATCTAGAAAATCAACCAAATCACCAATCTATGTGCTTAATAAAAAAAAATCCATGTATTAATAAGGCACAATGAGGAAATGGATTTGAATGTATCCAGTTCTTCACAACCAGCATTATGCTTTCCTGAATATGAATTAGTTATCAGTGTCCTAGAGTGTGATTTCCAAAGTTGTGTGATGATGAGATAAACTGGTGGAAATACATGGTTTATGGATGAGGGGCATTTGAACATTGGTGTTCTTAAGGAATTATCCCTGTCACCACATGCCTCCCTCCCGTGTCCTCCCCTCCCTAAAGATGAATGGAGGTATGTCACAGTGAGGAATGGGTATCTGGGTGTAGCCACTAGAAAGTCCTAGATTCTAGGAGAGCAAGAGGTTCCCAGAACCCAACGGAAATGACATTACCTGAAAAACCCAACAAAGGGGAGAGAGAACCTGTAGAGACCATATCCAGAGGTTAGGCATGGCCCTCTGTTGAGGGATGGGCCATCCGCCCATATCAAAGACATTAACCCCAAATTGCTTCTGTCTAAAGGAAATACAGGGACAAAAAGTGGAGCAGAAACTGAAGGAAAGGCCATCCAGAAACTGGCCCACCTGGGGATCTATTCCACATGCAGCCACCAAACCCAGACACTATTGCTGATGCCAAGAAGTGATTGCTGACAGGAGCCTGGTATAGCTGTCTCTTGAGAGGTTCTACCAGTGGCCTGACAAACACAAACGCTGATGCTTGCAGCCAACCATAGGACTGAACATGGGAACCCCAATGGAGAGTTAGGGGAAGGAGTGAAAGCTGAAGAGGATTGCAACCACATAGGAAGAGCAACAATATCAAACAACCAGAGCCTCCTCCCGCCCCCTGGCCCAGAACTCCCAGGAACTAACCCACCAACCAAAGAGTACACTTGGAAGGACCCAAGTTGCATATGTAGCAGAGAATTGCCTTATCTGGTGTCAATGGGAGGGGTGGACCTTGGTTCTGTGGAGGTTCCTGACCCAGAGTAAGGAAATTCTAAGGTACTGAGGCAGGAGGGGGGGGCACTCTCATAGAAGTAGGGGAGGAAGAATGGGATAGCATGTTTGCGGAGCGTAAACTGGGAATGGGGATAACAGTTGAAATGTAAATAAATAAAATAACAAATAAAAATAAAAAATTTTTAAAAAAAGAAAATAACCCTGTAAGATGACTGGGACTTATGGAAGAAAAGAAGTACTTGGAAGTATGAGAAAACAGATTCTTGTGTGTGTGTGTGTGTGTGTGTGTGTGTGTGTATGATATATGTATATGTATATACATATATCAGTATTTACATGTTTTCAACTTTTCTACTAGTATGCTGTACATTTTTCACAAATCTTGTATGTATTATAATTATTAGATGTTACAGTTCCATGACCATCATTCAATTTTATTGTTCTTTGTTCCAGAATATTCCTTGACTGTGTAAATTATCCATAATTTTAGAGACATTCAGAGGAAAGCCGACATCTGACTTTGCATGGTGTCTCTGGCAGAGCAGAGCAGGATCTAAATTGGAGCAGGGCTCATGGACATATTCATGGAAATGGAAAACTTAAGACATCCATGCTCTTCAAATTGTTGCTGCTGCACCAGCTTGCTATTCTTCTATTAAATTTTAACATGGACAGTTGCTGGTGACAATTCACAGAAATTGCACTGTTCAGTATGCATTTAGTTTGTGTATGCATAAATACACACCCACACATAGATATTTAAATATCTTCTTTCAAAGTAAACACATTCTTACAAGAGGAAGTATATCAGTGCCTAGTCAATACTTGAAATGAATCTGGGTTTTTCCTGAGGGGAGTCAAACAGAGCCTACTCAATAAAATGATGTTCTGCTTTGGTCTGAAGGTAAATTTAGCCACAGTTACATGGAACAAGAAAATTGAAATGTGTCCATAGGGATACAGTGGTCAAGGATGTGCTCACACTTAGAAAAACAGGCTTGAGGATTTCTGGAATGACATGAAGAAAGGTCTTTTCCTGGCATAGATTGTGAGTGCAGTGGAATGATTTACTAAAAATACACAAAGTCTTTGTCATTCTTATTGGAAAGAATAGTAATGACTCATACTGTGTGTTAATGCTAGTTATAAAACTTTTTACAGCAATGCAAGGTAATCTTCGAGATTAGATTACTTAAAGAAATCTGGCTATAAAAGAGGTTTTTAATTTGTTGTTTTTCTATGTTTTGTACAATGCACTCATCAACACATGCTCGTAAGCACAAAATTGCAGTTTGGAAAACTTATGTAGTCTCTGGTACTGATGAAACAAGGAACATTTTTCAGCAATGAAATATACCTGTTGAGGGTTTATATTTGCTTTTCTAAATAATGAAATAAGAACAGAAAGCTTAAAGCGAACTCAAGAACCCTCTTCGGTGATGAACTACCAGTTGGGAGAAAGCAGAGATGTGATTATTAATGTCTGGATGGCTCTGATTATTTGCAAAACTCGCTCTTATTTATGGTAGTTGTTTTCAAGTTGTCAGCTCCTAACCAGCAGTCTCAGTATCACCCGGGAGCTTGTTAGAAATGAAAATTCTTGGGTCTTACCACAGACTTACTAAATCACAGCTCTTGGAATAGATCCAGTACTCTGCTTGATAAGCTCTCTAGCTAATCCTGAATAATATTAGATTTTGAAAACAATCATGAATTCTTGCTTTTATCTTCCTGCTAATTATGAGATGCTTAAAAGGGAACCCCATATGCATGCTTAATATACTACGAAATTATTATCTATCTATCTATCTATCTATCTATCTACTTTTCATCTATCTGGGTATCTATATGACAATTTGAAAAGTTCCATGTTCTGTTGCCTGTAAGATGCCACAGAGACCCAAGAACTAGGGGCTAAAGAATGTTGACATCCCAATTCGAGCAATTAGCTGAACTACTTTCTCCACTATTCTATTCTATTTAAACCCACAAAGTATTGGATCATATCACCTTCACAGAAGCTAGACTCTGTCTTACTCAGTCCATCTTTTTTTTTAGTTATGCAGAGATTTATTTTAGTAAAATTGATTCACTTAAGCAGTCTTGAGCACATTACAGATACTTGGGGAATATAAGCTGTACATCAAATACTGTGCTGTGTTATCATACCATTGAACCATTTATACTTATCAGTCCATCATTTTAAATATCAATGCCCTTGAGAAAAACCTTATAGAACCATTAAGACATGATGACTAGTAGGCTGGTTTCTCTCTTTAATGACACAAGACTAACCAGCTCATTTTAACGTATAGAATAGTAGACTAGCATGAATTTGCAGCTGCTCTCAGCATTTCTGTTTGCATAACTCTGAAAGTGTAACAGTAATAAGGTTCCCATTATATCTTTAGGGAATCCTTCTCATTCTTCACCCCTCGGCCATAGGATTTCAGTCCACAGTCGCCTTCACTGAGGTAACTCCATGGGGTCTTCATAGTACTTAATGAAGTAACATTTACTACTGCTACTACTACTACTACTATTATTATTATTATTATTATTATTATTATTATTATTATTATTATTACTGTTATTATTACTATTCATCTGACTCAACACCTTTGGTTCATTTCAAGGTGTTTATGTTTTATAAAACTGAATTCCTACCATTAAAATTTGGTTTTGAAAGTCATTCTCTCCACTGTTTTCTCCCACCCGCCACACACATATATATCTTTGTCTTCTTATTCATCCTATTTGTAACTGATTCATTTACTCTTTGTTTTTGGGTAATTTCACGAAACTTGGTGTACCCTAACATTATAAAAAACAAATAGTAAGAATTCAATTTTGCTTATCATTTAAAAAATGTTAGGGCAGTCATGTTGATGAGATTTTATGAGTGTTGCTTCTGACATTACTAGGGGATACAAACTCACAGCAAATGCCCCGAACTTATGGCTTCATATTGTCCTTTTAAAATTTATTTTAGACTGTTCCATTTTTCTTCTCTTCATTATTTCATTTCAATTAGTTATGGGTTTATTTTTTATTTTACTTCCTTAAAGTGGAGGAATGACCAGAAAAAAAATAATAAAATGTTTAACACACCATTTTATTACACTTTCATTTTTGTTTTGGAACTATTTATTATTTTTTTGAGCAACAGATATGAATGTTGTAGAATTTTTTAAATGGAAAAGTTTATTGGTAAAATATTTGAGAGATACAGACACGCAGTAAGATCCAAGGAACAGTTAAAAACCATCAGACTTTCCCTCCAACAATCTATTTAGTTAAGGTAATTGATATTTAGTAATTTGTATTTTTTAGTTTTTAGTTTCCCCTTTACCTTTAAGTAGCAGATCATGATTCTTATATATTAGTAGAAGGATGATATTGATGATAATGTCAACAAAATGACATAGTTGATATTATTACTATGCGCTACGTGCCATTTGTTAGTTAATATAAATTCATCCCCTATCCCATCCCCCCTTACTCTACTTCTATGAGTGTGTTCCCCCATGCACCCACCCATTCCTGCCTCACTACCCTGCCATTCCTCTACACTGGCACATCAATCCTTTATAGGACCAAGGGCTTCCACTCCCATTGATGCCAGATAAGGCCCCTTCAGCTCCTTCAGTCCTTCTCCTAACTCCTCCATTGGGGTCCCTATGCTCAATTCGATGGAGAACATCCACGTCTGTATTGGTCAGGATCTGGCAGAACCTCTAAGAAGACAGCTACATCAGGCTCATGTCAGCACGTACTTCTTGGCATCAGCAATAGTATCTGGACTTGGTGTCTGCATGTGGGATGGATCCACAGGTGGGACAGTCTCTGGATGGCCTTGCCTTCAGTCTCTATTCCACTCTTTGTCCCTGTATTTCCTTTACACAGGGGAAATTCTGGGCTAAAATTTGAAAATGGGTGTGTGGTACCATCCTTCAACCAGGTGACCATGCCTAACCACTGAGTATGGTCTCTACAGGTTCTTCCTATCCTGTGATGGGGATTTCAGCTAATGTCAGCCCTGTGGGGTCCTGGGAGGTGCTTGTTTTCCTGGCATCTGGGACTTTCTGGTTGCTACTCCCAGTTCCCCAGCCCTTATTTCTACAGACCTCTGTTCAATTTCCTGATCCTCTGTACATGTCCTCCATCTCCTCTCATACCCGATTCTGCCCCTCTTTTCCCCCTCCCCCCTTTCTTCCTCCCAAGTCCCTCTCACCCTATACTTCCTTTAATTACATTGTTCCCCCTTCTAAATAGGACTGAAGCATACACTCTTTGGTCTTCCTTCTTCTTAAGCTTCACGTCATCCTATTTCAATCTTCTTCTATCTGGTGAGGTTTGTTTTGTGACCAATTATATGGTCAGTTTTGGAGAAGGTACCCTGAGGTGCTGAGAAGAAGTTATATTCTTTCTTTTTAAGATGAAATGTTCTATAGATATCTGTTAAATTCATTTGGTTCATAGCTTCAATTAGTTTCACTATGTCTCTCTGTTTAGTTTGTGTTTCCATGGTCTGCCCATTGAAAAGAGTGGAGTGTTGAAGTCTCTCAATATTATTGTGTGAGATGCAATGTGTGCTTTGAGCTTTAGTAAAGTTCCTTTTATGAATATGGGTGCCCTTGCATTTGGAGCCTAGATGTTTAGAATTGAGAGCTCATCTTGGTAGATTTTTCCTTTGATAAGTATGAACTGTCCTTCCTTATCTTTTTTGATAACTTTTGGTTGAATGTTGATTTTATTCAATATTATAATGACTACTCCAGCTTGTTTCTTGGGACAATTTGCTTGGAAATTGTTTTCCAGCCTTTAATTCTGAGGTAGTTTCTGTCTCTGTCACTGAGGTGCATTTCCTGTATGCAGCAAAATGCTGAGTCCTGTTTACATACCCCATCTATTAGTCTATGTCTTTTTATTGGTGAATTGAGTCCACTGATGCTAAGATATATTAAGGAATAGTGGTCATTGCTTCCTATTAGTTTTGTTGTTAGAGGTGGAATTATGTTTGTGTGGCTATCTTCTTTTAGGTTTGTTGAAAGATTACTTTCTTGCTTTTTCTAGGGTGTAATTTTCCCTTCTTGTGTTGGAGTGTTCTATATATTATCCTTTATAAGGCTGAATTTGTTGAAAGATATTGTATAAATTTGTTTTTGTCATGGAACATCTTGGTTTCTCCATCTATGGTAATTGAGAGTTTTGCTGGGTATAATAGCAGCAGGTATAGTAACCTGGGCTGGCATTTGTGTTCTTTTAGGGACTGTATGACATCTGCCCTGATCTTCTGGCTTTCATAGTCTCTGGCCAGAAGTGTGGTGTAATTCTGATAGGTCTCCCTTTATATGTTACCTTTCCCTTACTACTTTTAATATTCTTTCTTTGTTTTGTGCATTTGGTGTTTTGACTATTATATACAAGAGGAATTTCTTTTCTGGTCCAACCTATTTGGAGTTCTGTAGGTTTCTTGTATGTTCATGGGCATCTCTCTCCTTAGGTTAGGGTAGTTTTCTTCTACAATTTTGTTGAAGATATTTACTGGCCCTTTAAATTGGGATTCTTCACTCTCTTCTATATCTATTATCCTATTGTTTGTTCTCTACATTGTGTCCTGGATTTCCTGGATGTTTTGGGTTAGGAGCTTTTGGCATTTTGCTTTTCTTTTACTGTTGTGTCAATGTTTTCTATGGTAACTTCTGCCCCTTGAATTCTGTTGGTGATGTTTGCATCTGTGACTCCTGATCTCTTTCCTAGGATTTCTATCTCCAAGGTTCTTTCCCATTGTGATTTCTTTATTGTTTCTATTTCTATTTTTAGATCATGGGTGGTTTTGTTCAATTCCTTCCCCTGTTTGGCTGTGTTTTCCTGTAATTTTTTAATGGTTTTTGTGTTTCCTCTTTGAGGGCTTTTACCTGTTTATCTGTGTTCTCCTGTATTTATTTAAGGGGGTTATTTATGTCCTTCTTAATGTACTCTATCATCATCATCATTATGAGATGTGATTTTAATCAGTATCTTGCTTTTCTGGTATGTTGGGGTGTCCAGGGCTTTCTGTGATGGAAAAACTTGGCTCTGTTGTTGCCAAGTAATCTTGGTTTCTGTTGTTTATGTTCTTCCACTTGCCTCTTGCAATCTGGTTATCTGTGGTGTGAACTGCTCTTGCTGCCTCTGACTATGACTTGTATCCCCTGTAAGCCTGTGTCAGCACTCCTGGGAGAACAGCTCTTTCCAGGAGGAATTTGGGTCTGGAGATCTTGGCACAGGGTCAGCTCCTGGGCACTGATAGAAACCAGAAGGTAAAGACACCATTTTAAACACAGGTATTTATTGAGACAATCCCCATCCTCAGAGGGGCTTTAGTATATACATCATAGGAGTTGATAGGTTGGGTTTTGATATCATTGTGGCCAGGAAAGAACAACAAACACTTTAAATGATTTTGACTTTTTAAATTTGTCAAATTTTATTTTGTGATCTAACATATAATCTATTGTATATAATGTTGCTCAGGTTCCTGGTGAAATTGGGTCTTCTCCAGATACTGGGTGCCTTATGCAATGTACATCTATTTAGGCTCACGTTTAAAATGATGTAGTTTAAATCCTTTGTATCATTAGTGATTTTGTTTCTGGATGTGGGCTCACTAATAAAAATTGTGTTCGGAATTAATATTCTTTTATTATTGAATATGTTAATGCTCGTGTAGCTAATTCAGCTTTGGTGTGTTTGTGTAGTTTAATGATGGGGTAGATATGTTTGTACTTGCTGTACACACCTACTTTATTGAGTCATTTAATATTTTATAATCACTCTCCTGTCTATTTTTCCTTTTCACATCAAGTCTATTGCATCTGATATAGAGACAGCTGCTTCTCTTGTTTTCTACTGCACAACATATTTTTCTTTCCTTGCATGCGTGCATGTGTTCTGTTATTGTAGACGGAGTTGGTTTCCTAGGCAGAACATATTTCTATTTCCTGTAATACATCAATAATGTCTTTTAATTGCAGGATTTAAATTTATTTCACACTGAAAGTAAGAAGCTGCTAGAGATATTTTGTTAGTAATTTTTTTTTTTTGAGACAAGGTTTCTCTGTGTAGCCCTGGTGTCCTGGTCCTGGAACTCACTTTGTAGACTAGGCTGACCTTGAACTCAGAAATCTGCCTGGCTCTGCCTCCTGAGTGCTGAGATTAAAGGCGTGTGCTATCACGCCCAGCTCTTGTTAGTAATCTTTAATAATTACCTTGTATATTCTTTATTCATCTCTTGTTATCTTCTTCTATGGTTGTATGTTATCCTATAAATAAGTCCTGAGTAGAAAGTAAGTAATACATGAAATAAGACATGAAAATCAAATGAGAGAAATGAGATGACACAGATTCTCATCATGATTTCTGGCCTCTTAAACCAATACTTTTTACTTTTTATGTTTTCTGTAAATTTCTAATAATGTTTAATTCACTTAACTGCTGGTATTTTTCTATTAAAACATTTTTATTGTGTTTTAAATGGACTCTAGTCTCAGGTATGCTAAGCAAACATGCAACCACTGAGCTGTACCATGTCAGTACAACCTAATGTATTCCAACTAATGTGATTAGGGTCAAAGGGCAAGCATATATATACATATATATGAATAATTTATATATGGTATATATATGAATTCATATGTATGAATAATTTAGCATATCTGCCTATTAGGAATCCTTACAGTAATGGAGAAAGAGTTTAAGAATCTAAGCAGAACAAATTATATTTATAACTTTATTGGTTAAAATAATAACATTAAAATAAAGAAAATATAGATTTTCAGTATTAAGGACACTGAATATGGTGACTAAATTAAAAGGATTCCTGCACTATTTGATCCAAGCACTAGATACATAAATAAAAACTTTAAATATCTCAGTTACAAAGGTGAAGGTGCAGCCAAGGAAATCTCTGTCCTCGGGAAGCTTAGTTTATCGTGAAGAACAAGAACATTATTATGAGGTACAAAATGTATACTGCCAAAGTTAATAAACAAAAAGAAAGTCCTTGGCAGTTTCTAAGAAGAAAATAGATTAATTTTTACAGAAATGCCTAGGGCCACTTAATAGCACAAGTAACCTTTGCCCTAAGTCAAAGTAAGAGAAAGATTTCATTAGCCAGAATTGGGAAAGGAAATAGCTTCTGGCTAGGGGTGACATATGGGGCAAAGCCCAGAGTCACACAAGTGCAGAATTTTGAAGAAAGACATCTTGGTCTCCAGACAGAACTCATAGTGTGAGATTAGACTTAAAGGATGGGGTGGAGCCAGACTGTGATGTCAGAGTGCCTTGTAAGGAAACAACAGAGGGCCTTACTCAGTCTGTGCCCTGTCAGTTTTTTATTCTCCATGACCACATCCTTTACTTATTTCTTCTTTTGTACAATGGGAATACATACATGGAACTATGTTGCAATTAAGTTTTGAATATTTACTGCAATCTGTCTTTTTTAGAGCTGATGATATGATAATAAACAGAAGAAAAATGCATGATCATATTAATATTAAATCTGAGGACAAATATAATGTGACTTTACTCCTTTTATAATACAGTCATAGAAAATGCAAACTACTCTATAAGCACACAATTCTGACTGAAGCTAGTCTCATGTGATTTTGTAGTGTAAGCAAGGGCAGACCAGGCTAGTACTAGGATGGGAGAAGATGCAGACTGCCTATTGTAAAAGTGAGGTACGCATGCATATGATCAACACAAAAATGCAATATTGCTGTCATCTAATATGGAAGGTCTTGAATGAGAAAGGAAACATCAACAAGGATTAAATAATAGTGTTATTGTCTATAATGGAATTACTTTATTCTGAATAATCATAGTAATGCTTTGAAGGTTTTGCCAACAGGTGGGGTAAAGTCTTAACTTTTATGTTAGCAAGACGATGCTTGCTGCTCTGTGGATCTGGATGGACTTTGTGAGACCAATATGGTGATATCATTGAAGAACTCCGTATGAAGGATGGGAGAGTAAAATGTTAGATTACTGCAATGGAGAAAGTGCTGTGCTCCAAATATTTGAAGCATAGCAGGGATACTTTAATCTCAGAGATTCTGAATGACCCTTTATGAACAAAAATGAAACTTCATCACTTGCAAGGAAGTTTACATAGTTGTAAAATATGAGAAATTATGGCAGGTCAATTATTAAAATATACTTTGTTTCACTTGATAAAACTTACTACCAAACATTATCAGTCTTAAGTGCTAATATTTTTCCACAGGGGGAAAAAACTCAAGGATAAAAATATTTTTTTAAAAAATTGCTTTACTATAAAATGTGCCATATCCCATTTGTGATTCACTGTATTCCTGAGCTATCAGTCTTATGAAGTAATATATTTCTGTTGTGTGTTCCATAAGCTCCTATGATAACATTTTATATTGCTTGTCTGCTGCCTGAAGGAGGAGGGCAGAGCACACTTTTAATATGAATTTTGCATCTGAGGAGACTATCCTGTTTATTGCAATAGTCCCATTCTTACTCTAGGGCAATGTTGATCAGATATGAAAAAGAAAATGAGAAGGATTTGTTTTTCTTCCCAAAGGTAGAGAGAAGAGATACAGAGAGAACAGGAAAATAGGTAGAGTAAGGAAGGAAGAGAAATCTTAGATGGTGTACTGGCTGGTTTTGTGTGTCAACTTGACACAAGCTGGAGTTATCACAGAGAAAGGAGCCTCCTTTGAGGAAATGCTTCCATGAGATCCAGCTATAAGGCATTTTCTCAATTAATTATCAAAGGTGGGAGGACCCATTGTAGGTGGTACCATCCTTGGGCTGGTAGTCGTGGGTTCTATAAGAAAGCAAGCTGAATAAAGCCAGGGGAAGCAAGCCAGTGAATAACATCCCTCTATGGCCTCTGCATCAGCTCCTGCTTCCTGACCTGTTTGAGTTCCAGTCCTGACTTCCTTTGGTGATGAACAGCAATGTGGAAGTATAAGCTGAATAAATCATTTCCTCCCCTACTTACTTTTTGGTCCTGATGTTTGTGTGGGAATATAAACCTGGATTCTAAAAGGGTGATTGACTATAGAGAAAAACATTCCTTGGTACAGATATTGGCTCTTTAAGAATGAAACAATCAAGGTAACAGTGTTAAAATATTAATGTCTTACTATGATAATAAATAAACTCTATAATTTGAATTGCTTTTGTCTAAGAATATACTGATCTAAAGATAGGCTCACTGTATATTAGTTAATATAATTATTAACTTATTGATACTAGGATAAGGTATGTTTCTGTATGAGTAGTGTCTTTATGTAAAAACTTTATTTAAACAGAGGGAATTTTGCCTAAGGACACATGTAGAAAGGAAAAAAAATAGATTTTCATTATCCCTTTATCCTGGGGTCTCCTGCAGACAACTTGACTGCTAATTGCTATAACTGAGACACAGTACATTTTACTTTATGTCATCTCGTCTGTGAAGCTTGACCACAGGAGCCCTAGGGAAGTAGTATCCTTTAACTTGGTAAAGAAGAGAAATGTTACAAGCAACATCTTTTCATTAGAGTCCGAATCGCATAATGAACACATAGATATTTTCTAGGAGCAATTTTGATGAAAGATGAAGTGAAGGTCATTCAGAGTTTTCACAGTACAATACAAACCTAGTATCTGGGGGAGGAGGATAAAAAGAGATGGAGGGTGGCATGCCATCAAGTGACATCATAGTGACAACAGGCACATATGCTGGCATTGAGGCAGGGAAGGTTAGTGGTAGTCAGTACAATCTACATAGTTAATGAGGCTAATGAGCTACAGATCAGGAATTTGTTACAAATATCTGCATACAAATCTGCTTTTTTATAAGATATTGGTAAAAATGATGTGTAAATGACTCAGCCTCTGGCCTAATTTTTAATGGCTTATGGAGTAATATTTACTCATCTTGTTTTCAGCCTCTGGCCTAATTTTTAATGGCTTATAGAGTAATATTTAATCATCTTGTTTTTTTCCACCTTTTAGATCAGGATCTCTGTAATAGTCCTTTGCCCTCACTTCTCGTGTACTGAGATAGTAGGCTTGTGCTACCATGAATAGTGGTTTATTTTATATTTATATTTATATTTTTGGTACTTGGGATTGAACTCAGGGCCTCACATACAGTAGGCAAATGTGCTATGAGGGAGCTGTATTATAATGTACATCTTCTTAACACTTACTCAAGAGCAAAGGAAAAGAAAGAAACAGAGATAAAGAACACTAAATTTTGGAAAGGGGGAAAGAAGAAATATATGGGAGATGAAATAGCAGAATAAAGGAGAAAGAGAAGTTCCGAGGCTGATAGGGCCTGTGTGCAACAGGATATCAAGTTCTTTAGGCACATGCCAAGCAATGGTATAGCTGGGCCATATGTTAGATCTACCTTTAGCTTTTGAGAAATCTCCATACTGTTCCCTGTGGTGGCTGCGCCAGTCTGCAGTTCCATGAATAGTGAATGAAGGCTCCTGAGTTCTTGCCAGCATACTGTGACCATCTTGTGATGCCCCCTTGCTATTGGGGATACAATCACTCCTGGGTGAAGTCTACTTGGAAAGCATGTGTCATACAATGACAATGATCACAAACAGTCAGATCTGCAGCATCTGACAATAAATCCACAGCAGTCTCCAGGGCTCAGGGGAGAATAGGTGCTGGCTTTGCATGGTATGAAAGAGTACCAGATTGATGAAGACAGGCATCATTGAAAAGGGAACACTGGAGCAAAGACTAACGGAGAGTCAAGCAGGTGTTTGGAGACAAGGTATTGTTGATAAAGAGAAGAGCAGAGCAAAGTCCTTACCACTGGACATGTGACAAGGTCTGCTGAGAATACGGAGGGGGAACAACAGGTAACCGGTGTCACTGTCCACTCAGTGTGGTCAGTGACCAGATATAAAGGGATTTGGAAACCTCATATGAAGCTCAGTTTTCCTTATGACTGAACAACAACTGGTCTTTGGTCAGAGGGATAACATTATTCAACTTGTGTGTTAAAAAGTGATTCAGATGCTAACATAGATTTTAAAGGAGACTAAGGGAAAAATCAGGGTATTTTTTTTCAAGGCTATCAAGTTTCAGGAATACAAGAAAGGAGATATAATGTGAACCAGGAAAGTACAATGGTGTTGGGATGACAGTTTTGAATTCCAGATATGCTCTCAAGGTGAACACACCCGGATGTGATCGTATGTTAAATTGAGATTGGGGAGTAAAACTGGAGTAAGCAGTGTTGTAAAGATCCATGTGACCTGGAAGGAGGATTTTTGTTTAACTCTAAGAAAGGGAGGGAAAAGTCCCAGTGGTATAAAAAGCAGAGACATTGCAAGTACATGTTGCTTAGCTGACTATGTGTTAGTAGGAGGAAAAATTCATCTATAAATACATTCAGAAGGTAGAAGTATATAAAATGTTATTTCAAGGTACATGAGTGTGATGTACAGAGAATTGAATTGGCTTAAGGCTTGTTATATATCAACACAATGAGGACTAAAGTATATATTTTCTATAGTATCACATTGGACAGTTTATTTTATTTTATTTTTATTTATGTTTTAGAGATGGCATCTTACTGTGTATCCTTGGCTGTCTAAGCACTCCTATATAGACTAGGCTGATCTTGAATTCACAGATATTCATCTGCCACTACTGAGATTAAAGGCATGGGCCTCCACACCCATCCAGATTGGAAGGTTTTAATAAGAGCTATGTCTGAGACATCTTCCACTAAGAGGAATGAGTGCATAAGGCATGAGAGAAGGTAAACTAGAGTGGATATAAAAATATTTTGATAGTTTCATTTGTAAAGAAAAGTTAAGAGATGAATAAACCTGAGAAGATTTAATCTGATAATTCCTGAGACAAGGGTCAATAACAAAGTATCTGATGTTCATGGTTAATTAGACAGTAAAATAACAGTGTTGTTTATGACAAAGAGAGTAAGGTCATGGAAAGTGGGGAGACATGATGAGATTTGTGTACTGTTGACCTAAGAGAACAAATATTTTGTAAGCCATTCCCCAATAGTGGGTACAAAGAAGAACAAAAAGGACCAATGCTCTGGCAGCCCAGGCTGTTTGTTGTGGAACCCTGTGCAGCCCTTTGTTGACAGTTGACTCAGTGAGAGAGTAACTGAGGGACAGCTGTGTGAACTGAAGGGCTCATGCTTATCAGGCAGAGTACTAAAGCAGTACCGAATGATAATCTGGTGGCTAACATTGTAAAAGGGGCAAGTATTGATAAAATAATAACTCGAGTCAGATTTATATTGACACATGGTGTGGAGATCCTAACCTTGGTTCCTTTGTCTAAGCCGTTCATGTAAAGGTGAACACTATTTGTGACACTCAAATCTTGTGTTGAGCGTGAGCCCAGGATTCATAGCTAAAGAAAGCAGAGGACGCTGCAGCTCTCAAGTGCAAGATTAATTAAGGTGAAAACCAAAGGTCAGGATATGTGCCAAACTGGGACACATGAGATATAAATTTGGAAACAAGGTTAGTATGAAATATTGAGAGGAATCCAAATAAAAGTAAGCTGTGCTCACTTGATCTTCACGCTGCCCTTAGGAGTCTGGGTGGGATACTCGACAGAGAATTCTTTAAGGGGCAAGTATCGAGCACAGACTCCTCTTGATGGTTCTATTAGTTCTTGTAGCATGACATGTGCAACACTGGAGCCTGTGCTATTTCTTGTAATGTTTTGTGTGCACTATATGCGTAAGTCATGTTTGCTTTTGTGTATGTTTGCTTGGTTGTGTATGTGAGTGCAGGTGCCATGGCATTCCAGTTGGCAAAGAACACCCTTGGGTATCAGTTCTGGTCTTCCAATGTGGTCAAGACAGTGTCTCTTTTATATTCTCCATTCCATTATGTCAGACTAGTTTCCCTCAAGATGCCTAAGATTTTCATTCTCTGCTTTCTGCCTCACTGGAAGACTGCCGAGGTTAGAGGTAACAGTATCTGGTTTTATGTTGGCTCAGGGATCTGAACTCAGATCCTCATTATTGTAGCCAACAAGTTCTTTACATGCTAACTGTGCCATCTTCCTACCCTCCTTATATATTTAATCAATTCTCAAACAGTCATTATTTATGTGACTGACAGAAATGTTCTGAAAAAAATCTAACTTAATGTTCCTCTGTAAACCTTATCTTGTTCTTAACTGAGTGTTATGAGTTGTACAGAGACGAAGCACCAGGGTGTTTATAAAATTTTAAGGTAATTTCATGAGTCAAAAGATGTAGTTTATGAAAGGAAATTATTTTATAATTATAGTGAATTGAAATCAAAGAATTTTATGAGGCAGAAAAATCATTTTTGTAAAAAGTTGAAATGTCATCTAGGTTAAAATGAGTGTTTTCTACACGAATGTTTTATAATGCTTTTGTACTGTGCATAGCTCTGTGAACACGGTTATTTTCTTTTTTGTCAGATTCTGGACCCACATCTATTTAAAAATAATTTGCTTTTTAAAGTTTCTATTCTCCTTCCTAAGTGGCTTTAGGTGTTTTATTATATGTGCCAATGTGTTTCAATTAGCTGTTGAACATTCCTAATTGTTTCTTTTTAAATATCCAAGCTATAAAGCAATGTGACCTTGAAAAAATTAGTGATTCTTTCATCAAAACTTTCTCTTTAAGTGTGCCTTTCAGCCTCCCTTTTCTTTTATTTTCTGGGCAAATTGTCACCACAATTACATCACTTTTTTAAAAAATTGGATATTTTCTTTATTTACATTTCAAATGTTATCCTCTTTCCTGGTTTCCCTCCCTCCCAGAAACACCCTATCACATTCTCCCTTCCCCTGCTTCTATGATGGTATTCCCCCACCAATCCCCCCCACTCCCACATCCATGCCCTCGATTTTCCTACACTGGAGTATCTATTGAGCCTTCATAGGACCAAGGACCTCTCCTCCCATTGCTGTATGACAAGGCCATCTTCTGCTACATATGCAGCTAGAGCCATGCATATCCCTTTGTTGATGGCTTAGTCCCTGGGAGTTCTGGGAGATCTGGTTGGTTGATATTGTTGTTCTTTCTATAGGGTTGCAATCCCCTTCAACTCCTTCAGTCCCTTCTCTAATTTCTCTATTAGTGACCCACGTTCAGTCCAATGGTTGGCTACTAACATCGGCCTCAGTGTTTGTAAGGTTCTGGCAAGGCCTCTCAGGACACAGCTATATCAGGCTCCTTTCAGCATGCACTTCTTGGCATCCACAATAGTTTCTGGGTTTGGTAACTGTATATGGTATGGATTCTTAGGTGGGACAGTCTCTGAGAGGCCTTTCCTTTAGTCTCTGCTCTACACTTTATCTCCATATTTGCTCCTGTGAGTATACCACAGTATACTGCCAATACTTTGGTCTTGCTTCTTATTGAGCTTCATGTGGTCTGTGAATTGTATCCTGGTTATGTGGAGCTTTGGGGCTAGTATCCACGTATCAGTGAGTGCATACCATATTTTCTTTTGTGATTGGGTTACTTCACTCAGGATGATATTTTCTAGCTCTATCCATTTGCCAAAGAATTTCATAAATTCATTGTTTTTAATAGCTGAGTAGTACTCCATTGTGTAAATGTACCACATTTTCTGTATCCATTCCTCTGTTGAAGGACATGTGGGCTCTTTATGGTTCTGGCTATTATAAATAAGGCTGATATGAACATAGTAAATCATGTGTCCTCATTTTCTGTATCCATTCCTCTGTTGAAGGACATCTGGGCTCTTTATGGTTCTGGCTATTATAAATAAGGCTGATATGAACATAGTAAATCATGTGTCCTTTTTACAAGTTGGAGCATCTTCTAGGTATATGCCTAGCTGCTTCCTTAGGTAATACTATGTCCAATATTCTGAGGAACTGCCAAGCTGATTTCCAGAGTGGTTTTACCAGCTTGCAATCTCACCGGCAATGGAGGAGTGTTCCTCTTTCTCCACATGTGGTGGCACACGCTGGTAGGATTTGTTGAAGGAGGCAGAGGCAAGAGGATCACGAATTTGAGGCCAACCTGGGCTACATGTCATTTCTTATTTCAGAGATGTCAGTTTCTTGTTTGGAGATGCAGCATAGCAGAATAAATGATACTGATTTTTCCCTGCAATGCTCCTATCTTAATATTTTTTTTCATGAGTACTAATTGTTTCTCCCATTCCTGAAAGTTAGGAAAAACATGTCCTGGATATTTTCTAATTCCTGCTAAGTTCACACTTTGACAGATAATGCTTCAGTCCTGGGACAATATTCGGGTCGGTCAGTACCCAACTGGTGTTTAAGTATTAATTCTTCTCTATATATGAACAGAAAAATACGTAAAATTCACTTTCCCAGTTAAGGTCAGTGTCTTGATTTGAGCAATTTAGGTCTTTGACTGGTTGGAAAAGGGTCACTCTTAGATTATAGGGTAATGTGCTTTACTCAAACTTGAGTTATGTGAATATTAATCTAAAAAGAACCTCAGAGAAACAACTAAATAGTGATTGAACCAGTGCATAGACATTCATAATCAGTTCATGTTGACATATTAAATTAATCAATAATTCGCCACCTTGATATTATTAATACAGTGACCTCCATGAACACTAAACACACTCTGTAGAATGCATCACATTAAATCAGATGAGAAGGAATACCTAAAGACATGGTGCTTTGTGCATACATAGTACACACATACATCAACAGCATAAAGATAGGTGTGTGAATGAGCTTTAAGCTGTTTCTGAACACCTGTTTTCAAATATTAACCTAAGTGGGCCACAGGACTGGGAAGACTCGAGTTTATAATTCATCACAATGTTATCTTCGAGAATTATAGTTAAGTATTATTTAATGTATAACAATGGTATATATATATATATATATATATGTGTGTGTGTGTGTGTGTGTGTGTATGTATATGTATATACATATATATATATATATATATATATATATATATATCCCAATATATCCCATCAGCAAGGATATTTGATAACGTTATAACATGGTCACCTGCTTATTTAACACAGCAAATCATAAAATGGTTATAAAAATGACCAGCCTTGAGTATTGAAAATGCACTTATATTCAGTTCCTGTTCCCGTCTTCAATACTACAGAATCACTACTATAAAATTAAACAAGTACTTTAAGCACTAGTACTGTATATGATTAGTTTTGACTAGAACACGCCTTGATATATGAACTTCAGTTTGTTCCATTCACATTAATAAAAACAGATTCATACCCTTCTCTAGCTCTGGAATATGGCTACATTATTAAAGGAAGGAAAATATTTCAAAGAAACTACTATTTAATCATCCACGTCTAGAGATTACAACTAGTAAGTGTTCTAGTAGGGCTGGGTAGGTTTGTCTATTCATGTGCTAATTTAGCAACCTTATGTAGTTAACAAGCTGTATCCATTACCCAGCAAGTGACAGGCATTTAACTGAGACTGTATGTGTGATGAGAATGGCTTCCATACAATTAAAAGGAAGAATACTTTCTGGTTCCAGGCTTGTTTGGGTGGACCCCAATCAGGAAACAACTTTGAAATTACTCTCATTTCAGGCTACAGCAAACACTGATGCTGAAGGAAGGGTTTTAGAAATAGAAACAAACTATATAATGCAGAGCCATATTACACAAATTCAGAGGAAGATTGGGTTTTCTAAGTCCCAGCAATTAGTAAAAAGCCCAAGATCTTTGCAAAAACCAAAACAGTATCTCCCTGTTCCCTCCGTACCCCCCCCACCCCCCGCAAAAATCATACAAAGTCACTACATGGCAAAACAAGTTTTATAAAAAAGAGTAACATCAGATCCTGTGAATACGGCAGGAGCAGAAATTACTAATTAGTAACAGTAGTAGAGAGCTGTGCTCAGGGGTTGAGTCTCATCCAAACACACATGCTGGAGCCTTAACCGTACCTTAGGATGGGGCTTGAGTTTAGCATAGATCTTTTAAAAATGTAAGTAACATAAATGCTACAATGAGGCCACTAAATATGGCTGTTGTTCTTATAAGAGAAAGATATTAAGACATCGATGTCAGACATGCTGGGTCCCACTGAGGAGAACATCATTTTGCAAGTTAGTAAGAGAATATTTACTTAAACAAAACTTTGTAGCACTTGTGTCTAGGACTTGAGAAATATTTTATATAGTTATACCAGATAATAATAAGGCAAGAAGATAGAGAATGAATAGGGAACATATGCTACTTTGATCAACGAATCTTCTCAGGAAAAGCAACCTTTATTTCATATAGTACACAAAAATCCACTCTATGCCCATTATGTATATAATATGAAAATCAGCATTCTAGAACGTTGTTACATATGTGTTCTAGGTGTTTGGATGCAAGAGCCCTGGATGAAGACAATGTAGCAATATTAAAATTAGCAAATTTAGCATATAAAATGGTACCATTAAGATAATGAAAATTAAACAATTTAAGAGAAGAAAATGTTATATGGAACCCATAAATGGCCCGTATTCATGAATGACGGTATCAAATGATCTAAGAGAAAATTGAACAGGCACTTGAAGCAGGAGTTACTAAATACTACCCTCTAAACATTGACTAAACATGAACAAGTAATTAAGTGCATAATGATGAAATGTGACTCGGTAATGCATTAAGATATCCTTCATGCATCAGTGTGACTGTGGTTAACACATCAGCATATGAACCACAGGAGGACATCTCAGCAGTAGACCACAATTTCATAAACACAAAGTTAAGTCTATGAGACACACAACTCTGTCTATAAGCTAATGAACATAGCTGTTCATTTTAAAGGTTGGGATAAAGGGAACAATTTTGGGGAATTGAAGAATGTACAACCAAGAAATGAGCACTATGGCTTTTCTTGTGTTCTGACTAATCTTTTGCAAACTTGAACATCATATATTAGTAAGAAAGATGGCCAATATCTAACTTTAGGGATAATTAATAAATAGTATACTTGTAGAGTTACACACTGGAGATTTATGGACTTTTCCATGTGCCTAATAATTTTCAATTGATTAGAATCCTTCAATTACCTTAGAGCATCAGGCTGTGTTTAATATCTGTCAGCCTGTATTCAGAGACAGGAGCCTAGAATAACTGTCCTCTGAGAGGCTCCATCCTGCATCAGACTACTGGAATAGATGCATAAATCCACAGCCAAACATTAGATGGAGCCTGGGCAGTCTTGTGGAAGAGTTAAGGGAAGGACTGAGGAACATGGAGGGGATAGGGACTCCACAAGAAGACCAACAAAGAGATCTAGACCTAGGTCCTCTGCAACATGTAGCCGATTTACAGTTTGGTCTTCATGCAGGTCCCCTGCAATTGGAGATGGAGTTTACCCTGACTCTGTTGCATGCCTGTGGATCTTGCTCCCCTATCTGGCTGCCTTGTCTGGTCTCAGGGGGAGAGGATGTTCTTAGTACTGCAGTGACTTGAGATACCATGGTGACTAGGAGGGAACTCCCTTTACTCAGAGGTGAAGGGAGGGGGAGGAGTGCGTAAAGAAAAGACTGAGAGGAGAGGAAGGCTGTAATCAGGATGTAGAGTGACATAATTATTAATTAATTAATTGGAATATTAGTAAAGAAAAAACATGAGGAGGTAAAAATAAGAAAAAAATCTAAAACTTTCAGGCCTAATAACATAATGAATTTAAATTGATAAATTCATAAAAAGATTTACAATAGAAGTTGAAAAGAACCAAATAAAATGTTTGAAACCAATAAGAAGTTTTTATAAAACTTAAACTTGTTTAAAAAGGAAACACAGGTCAACTGTAACAAAATTCATATAAAGACCTTAACTTAGATTATAGAAGAAAAAGTCAGAATACTTCAAATTTGTAAGAGAAAATGGCATTCAACAAGTGGTCTACACTGAGCAACACTCTCCATAAATTTAAAAATCTAAATATATTTTCATAAGTAATATATTGCAAATTTATCCTCCATGAATACTTTCAAAAACCAGTTAAGGGGAAGTGGTGTCACATGCCTTTAATCCCAGCACTTGGGAGGCAAAGGAAGGCAGATTTCTGAGTTCGAGGCCAGCCAGGTCTACAAAGTGAGTTACAGGACAGCCAGGGCTACACAGAGAAACCCTGTCTCAAACAAACAACAACAACAACAGAAAACAAAAAGAGAAAAATCAGTTAATACTGAGATTTAAAACCAAACAGTATAATTAGAGAGGGAGAGAGAAGGGGAGACAGACTGACAGACAAGAACAGAGAGACAGGACAGAGGCAGAGGTAGAAACACAGCCAGATGGTGAATTTGCAGAAATGTTGCCTTGAATAAAAGAAATGAATTTTTGTGGTGTTGGCTTTGCAGAAGCCTGCAAAGTGATTGCATTCGGATGGAAGGCCACTGCCACTAAAGCAATTATCTTAAGATTCATGGGACAATGAACAGGAAGCGCTTGAAAGCATCAAGCATTAGATGGCACTAAAAATTTATTTCTTCATAGCAATATGAAGTAGTTGAAAATTAGAAAATTTATAAAAACAACACAACGCAAAATCAAAGAACTCCCGAGGAAAGTCAAGCAGTGGAGAGTGAAGGTCTAGGTGAGCAGCAAAGTGAATGGTGGTGTTACCTGCAATAGCTAATGGAACAGAGGAAAGTAGAATCTGTCCTTGATGCTGGCAACATTCCTCTGTGAACAGCATTCTTGTCCTGACACTGGACCTTGTAGAAGCTGGCAAGTTAGAGAATTAAATGCCTTTTAGCTCTGATGTTTGTTTTTCAGTGAAAAACATTTACATAGTCAGATTCATGTAAGTGCTTGTTATTGTTCAACCTTCAGAAAATATCTTTTGATAAATCATAAAGTATACAATGACCTTTGTCCATGATGAAGGGCAGAACAATTATTAACAAATACAGTGTATGACAAAGAAGACATCTAGAAGCCAGTGTGAGTATGAATATATAATGTATACATTTATATATGCATATATATTGGGTATGCCTATATATATATATATATATATATATATATATATATATATTCACAGATAGGCAAGAGTTAAGAGAATATCTAAATAAGATTATACAGAAAGTAGAAAGCAGGTCTCAAGGTTATAAAATATTTAAAATACTTAAAACCTTCTTTGCTTTGCTGTGCATGAAAGACCATTAGACAAGTTGTGAGATAACTTAGACATTATGTCTTGTTGCAAGAAAGAAAATGAAGGAAATTACTAATATGCAGCAGCTCCATATTCACGAAGTTTCAACCCCTGATTATTGTATTGTTGCCTTTGAAGATTTGAAATCTCTAGTTCCATAAGAGAGGTCCATTGTATTGTCATAACTACTACGTTTATTATCCATTTGAAGTAGAGCAATTTTCACTTTGAGTTATTTGCTTTCTATTTGGGAGAAATTATTTAATAATGTGTTCTTATATCCTTATGTTGTGCATGCTTTTGTCTTTGGAGCAACCCATCTTTATTTTCAGAGTAGGACTGAGTGGCATATCTTTCACTGTTGCAGCAAGGCAAGGACTACTTATGCCCACCCTCAATTGGTCCCTACTCTTCTATGCCTATGGAAAGCAGGTATATAGACTAAGCAGTCAAATACATGCTGAGACATGCTACTTTGCCAATTCTTCTTTCAAACAAATGCTTATGCTTTGGTTGTATTTCTGCTTCTGGCAGCTGCAATGGCCCCTTTCACTAGATTTGATCACCCACTGAGAGTAAGCTTCAGACTTTATAAAAACAGAAATCAAAGAGAGTGTGGTATTTAGAACACAACAAAAATAAACTTATCATCATCACACACGGTTTCCTCAACTAATCTGAGTACGCCATACATAAAATGTTAATGACCTCCATTTTTCCTTCTGTATTTCACCTATCAAATCATGGAGAAATAGTTTCTCAATAAATGTGCATTGCCTGAGTTGCTATTTGTAAAAAAGCAGGTATGATTTATAGTTGTAAGAATAAAACAATATATGCATGAGTTTCCTAAATGAATGCCTGGCATATTCAAGGTATGAGATAACATAATTGGCCAAAATAGATGTCTCCTTTAGTGACACTTTATTGGTGCATTGCCTCAAAGAGACATTGACATTTTCTGTATGAAAAACTGTTGGTTTTGTTTCCACATGGATTTTTCTTGAAGTTTCCTTCACATGTCATCTGTCTCATACATTGTAGAGGTAGCTGCTGGGGTCAAATACAGTGCAATATCGATCAATCAATGACATTTTCAACTAATGTGGTAAAGTAGCATTTTCAGCTAATGTCGTAAGTGCATTTCTGACACATTTCCAGTTGTTTCCATTTTATATAAAACGTCAGGCATGGAAGAACAGATTGTTCATTAGGTCTGCTATCAATCTTGGGTTAGGTACATTTAAAAGATGTTGAGAAAATTGCATTTATAATGATGAAATCTCCCAATTTTTAGGTTTCTTCTTCCCTGTGGCACTGTGGCATTGACATCTAAGCAGGTACTAAAGCTAACATTGTCAAATGATGTCGCACATGATAAGAGTCTTAAGACAAAGGAAATCAGATATTGTCTGTGGATTTTGAAGACTGATATAGAGCAAAATGAAAGATTTCAGCATTCATAATTAAAGAATATTTTATCAAAATTCCATTAAGCAGTCACAAAATGAAACATGATGGTAAAATTTCTTATATCTAAAGACTTTATTAAAAATAAATGATGGGCATTTTAAGAAACTATGTCGTCCCAATTACTCATGATTGAGCTTATTTCATTCACAACACAGTAGTTAATAAGAATCTCTTTTGTGAGGATGTTTAGATTTGAATATTTACTTGGTGAATTAGCAACAATATAAGATTGAGTTACATTTAATTTGTTGCTTGGAGATAAAAGTTTGCCTAGAGAATAAGTGGTAAAAGTACTGAATAAGTAATATGTAACTTTATAAATCAATAATCCATGTGGTATAAGTTGTATAAATGTATTTTCTTATTATTCTTTCAGTAACTCATTCAGCAATCAGTCATCAAGCTGTGCACCAGAAGAAAAATATTGTTAGTACTTAAATATTTTAAGAACCCCAGACACATTATTTGAGAAAAACATGATTGATTTCTAAAGTAACTACTGTTTGTTAAGTGATAATTGTGTGTGTATATATAAGTGTGTAAAGTGCTTTGAATATTGCCAATATGTTCAAGATGCATTGTAGCTAATGAGAAAACAGTACCATTTGTCATATTATGTATACAAAGAGAGATATCATATCAAAAGCGAAAAGATAAATGCACAAGCATCTTAAGTGATGTAACTCTTACTTTGATGATCTATTGCCGTTTCTGTATCTTATTTCATTCTCTCTCACAATCATGTATGCATAGTGTTAAGATTTGCAGGGAGCAAAGCTAAGCAGTTTATCTTGATGTGAATATATTTTTTGTATATATTGACATTTAATGAAAGAATTCTACAATTTTCATCACATAATAGTTAATCATGGCTTACGGTTTAGTGTTGTTAAACATATACGTTTGTCCCATGTAATAGTCTTTCCTGACAGGGATTTACTAGTAGAAATTCAGTGTCTTCTTAGAATTGAACAATAATCATACTCTTGAGGCGCAATGTCACTGCTTATTATCTGTAGGTACCTTGTTAGGGAATTTTACCATGTTTCTTCTTCTTACTAATTAACAGCTCCCTCATTTTCCATAGCAAACACTTAATGGTTCTTTTCCAAACCTCAGAATTAGCTACAATCTAATTGTAATCGCATGTGTGTCATCTGTACATCTATAGGGGAAGATCTTCAAGGAAATATCAATTGTAAAGATGTCATAGAATAGAAAGAATGCATGTAACATGAAAGAATGGAAGACTACTGGGAGACAGTGGAAGGATACCAGGAAGGAGAGGTAAAGGAAGGATCAGAGGATGAGGGAAGAGCAGTCAAAGAAAAGGTGTTGTGGTTACTTTACTATTGCTGTGAAGAGACAGCTTGATCAAGGCTACTTACAAATGAAAGCATTTATTATGGGGCTTGCTTGCATTTTCCACAGGTTAATCCAGGACCATCATAGTGGGAAGCATAGTGGCTGGAAGACCAGCAGTTTACAACTGATCCATGAGCAGGAGATAAAATGAGAAGAGGTTGGACAGAAATGAGACCCTGTTTATGCATTAAGGTACTGAAGGAGCTTGCAGCCCCATAGGAGGAAAAACAATATGAACAAACTAATATTCCCAGAGCTCCCAGGGACTAAACCACCAACCAAAGAGTACACGTGGAGGAACCCATGTCTTCACAACTTCAGGCATTCCCTTTTGCTCCTGGAACTCTGGCATCTGCCTAAGTTACTGCCCCCCCCCCACAGTCCCCACAAGAGAAGCATGGCTAGAAGTCATGTAGACAATGGCCCTAGCTTCTGACCTTCAGGCTAAACTCCTCCCCAGTTACTTAGCCAGTGAAGACCATAAAAAGGGCTGTTCAGCCCCACCTTGTTCTCTTACTTGTCTCCCTCTTACTCCCTCTCTCCTCTCTCTTTCTCTTCTCTTCTTTCTCTTTGTCTTCTCCTCTCCTCTCTCCCTCTTACTCTCTTTCTCTGTAACCTTTCCTCCCCACTCTCTCCATTCTCTCCCCCCTCCACATTTCTATAATAAAGCTCTTAAACAATAGAGAGTCTTTGCTCATAAAGATCTGCTATGCTCACTCTCGCAGTTGTTGGGAACCACTTCCCTTATCCCTCTCTCCTATAACCCCGGTGGTTTTAGTAAAGGAGCTCTGGGGATCCCCAGGTAGGGCTGCCCTTGGCCACCCCCTGAAGAGTGGGATAGAGGAATGCCCACCCAGGGATGAGTGGAAGGTAGATAACAGCCCTCCCATGCCTGACAGACCAGAGAATAGGTAAAACTCTAACAGGGTGGGGGCCTCTCAACTCCTTACCCAGAGCCCCCCTGTTTTAGTTCCCACAGTTGTTTGCTTGCTTGACAATGTTCACAAAATTATACCACATCAAATGTAGTATTCTCATCTAATCCAAAAAACTCATCTATTCTTCTAAAATACTTTAATCTGCTTATCCAAGGCATTTAAAAAATAACTTTGCCTGAAAAGTTTGTGTGTTTCCTAAATCATTGTTACTACAATAATATACATTATTATGAATATTGATTTCTAACTCACTTGGACTATTATATATGTTTTAATTATTTCCATTATAGATTAAATATCCTTCAGGCATAAGCTTACTGGATTCTTGATCTCTTTTGTGTCAATCTTGGAAAAGAAAGGAAACTTATTCTAGGTGGAAGGCAGTTAGGCACTGATGAAATTCTAGTGCTGCAGCTCAGTGAATTCCCACCAAAGAGTATTTTAATAGACAAGACAAACCTAGCCCTCAATCTCTACCTGGGTCATCATGGGACCTCTCTGTGTTGCATGTTTTGCACCATAAATCTCCCATTTGTTACTCACCTAAAGGAGACCTAACAAGAGCTGAATAAATGCTAGTTCTTGAATCTCCACGACTGTGAAATAAATACAGCTCCCTTCTTCATACATTACCCTGACTCAAATATTTTGTTGTATATCAGAAATGAGGCTAAGTAAGGCAATTTCTTATTTCTCAGCAAGGAAAATGTGTCTGGTGAGGCTGCAATCTGTTACTAAACACACTGTGAATGCTTTAGAACTGAGGCATTTCCCAACCGCCCCTTACTTACTCAAGGATCTTTTGGATGTGACTCATTTCTTTGAATCACAGTGTTCTTATTTACATAAGTGGGCAGGATACCTGAGTTGACATTACCAGACCTAGCATAGTCCAGATGCTGATAACTCAATATTTATGAATCTCTTCTGTTTTTTGATGCTGCAGATCATGGCTTTTGCCTTTCATCCTCTCCACGGTATTTAGCCCTTGCCATTTATTTTGAAACTCAAACAGGTGGAATAGAGTTTGTTCAATAAAGCAAATGGAAGCACTGATCAGTAAAGTATGGAAAGGGAACTCTGAGAACATTTCAGCTTATGATTGAAGCATGGTCCCGCTGCTATCCATCTCAGGAAGGCAGCGCTCAGCAGCCAGCTAGTGATAGCACCCATCAATCAGAAATGGTCTGCACTGAAGTGATCAGAAACATTAGGCGACCAATGAGGAAAGAGGCAGAACATTAAACAAATTTAGTTTTCCTAGCATTTTTTTTCTGCCTCCGACTCAAGGACAAATTTCAAGTATTCTGAGTAGGAAGAGGACATTAAGTCATATAGTTTCCTTGTAAGCCTCATTTATTCATAACAGTCAGAAGAGACGTGTAGATCTTCAAAACCTGAAATCTTTTCAAATGGGAACTCAAGTGCTGCTGTCGTAGAAAGAATTGTTCTCTTCTTTTATGTGTTTCTCTCTGCTCCCCCTTTACACTGAATTTTTGTGCTTGAGGTATTCAACTGAAAGAAAGGACTTTTTTTTTTTAATGCAAAATACACCAAAAACCAATATAATTAGGATATAGGGTTAAGTGGCATAGATTTTGAGTTTTAATTGCCCTGGTTGTGAATACAAGTGTTTTCTTTCACAGTATCAGTTATGATGCCTGGGAAAAATATATGGTTTTGCAATTAAAAGTGAACCCCATAGCTGTTCAAGTGATCATGACTACAAGTACTGCTGCTTTCCTCTGCTTCCTCTTATTCCACTGTTTTTTTTTTAACAGAAATTAATTTAGATTATTTGTAATATAGAAGGCCATGTCACATTGGAAAACAAACTCGATATATTATCTTATATTTATATCTTGAATCATATTTTTTTAAAATCCATGATCTAAGCTCTTATGCAGTCTGTAATTACCTAATATTTTTACTCATTCCTAATGTAAAATAATTGCACTATGTTCCATATGTAGGTTTCTATTTTCTAAGCAAAACAAAATTATTATATGCTGTTGGGAGCCGCGCCCACATTCGCCGTTACAAGATGGCGCTGACAGCTGTGTTCTAAGTGGTAAACAAATAATCTGCGCATATGCCGAGGGTGGTTCTCTACTCCATGTGCTCTGCCTTCCCCGTGACGTCAACTCGGCCGATGGGCTGCAGCCAATCAGGGAGTGACACGTCCTAGGCGAAATATAACTCTCCTAAAAAAGGGACGGGGTTTCGTTTTCTCTCTCTCTTGCTTCTTGCACTCTGGCTCCTGAAGATGTAAGCAATAAAGCTTTGCCGCAGAAGATTCTGGTTTGTTGCGTCTTTCCTGGCCGGGCGTGAGAACGCGATTAAGAATTGGTGCTGAAATCCGGGACGAGAAATTCCGGGACGAGAAAAAATCCGGGAAGAAAAAACCCGGGAGGAAACTCGGGACGGGAGTTTCACCGGCACAAGGAAGATCCCTCATTCCAGAACCAGAACTGCGGGTCGCGGTAATAAAGGTTCCCGTAAAGCAGACTGTTAAGAAGGATTCAACTGCATGAATTCAGAACTTTTCAGCTGGGGAACGGCGGTAACCGTAAAGTATAGCTTTACGAGGTACGCCTGGCCTTGAACTTTCTAAGGAAATTCAAGACAGTCTATCAGAAGTAAAGTGGAAAATAGCTTTATAAGGTATGTTTGGCCTTGAACTTTCTCTAGTGTTAGAAGCCCTTTTGTTCCTTTTCACATGTTATCAAGTGGTTAAGGCAGGGCGGATTCTGGATGAAGTTCAGGACAATCTATCAGAAGTAAAGCGGGGAGAGAGAATAGGAGCAAAGAGAAAATATGGTACACAAAATAAGTATACAGGCCTTTCCAAGGGTCTTGAACCTGAGGAAAAGTTTAGGTCAGGTAAGAATACCTGGGGAGAGATTAGAAGGAAGGAGAAGGAAAAAGAAAAGAAAAAAGATCAATTAGAGAAGCCAGTTCTTAGTAGTTCTGAATCAGATGAAAAGGCTATTAGGGCCTGGAAGGCGCTCTCCCGAGCAGGTGAAGCCACTGGACAATAATGACAGAGGCAGGCTCTTGCAGCCTACAAGGTCTTATTGTCCACCCTAGAGTTGTAGATCAAGATTATAAAGGGGAACTTCAGGTTCTCTGTTCTTGTCCTCAAGTTGTCTTTTCTATATCACAAGGGGACAGAATAGCTCAACTAATAATTTTGCCAAGCCTACATGGCTGTTTTTTCTTCCTCTGGTATTCCTAGAGCTGCAAGAGGGATTGGTTCTACTGAAAATGATTCTGATTACTTAATAATGCCTTTAGATTGTTGTCAAATTTTGTCTACTCACGTAGGGGTAAACCCTCGTGGCGTCAGGCCATTACAGGTCTGACAAATGGATGTCACGCATATTTCCTCCTTTGAGAGAAATCAATATTTACATGTTTAGAAGAAACCCACTTAAAAATGGGATTGTGGTATATACTGATGGATCAAAAACTGGCATAGGTGCCTATGTGGCTAATGGTAAAGTGGTATCCAAACAATATAATGAAAATTCACCTCAAGTGGTAGAATGTTTAGTGGTTTTAGAAGTTTTAAAAACCTTTTTAGAACCCCTTAATATTGTGTCAGATTCCTGTTATGTGGTTAATGCAGTAAATCTTTTAGAAGTGGCTGGAGTGATTAAGCCTTCCAGTAGAGTTGCCAATATTTTTCAGCAGATACAATTAGTTTTGTTATCTAGAAGATTTCCTGTTTATATTACTCATGTTAGAGCCCATTCAGGCCTACCTGGCCCCATGGCTCTGGGAAATGATTTGGCAGATAAGGCCACTAAAGTGGTGGCTGCTGCCCTATCATCCCCGGTAGAGGCTGCAAGAAATTTTCATAACAATTTTCATGTGACGGCTGAAACATTACGCAGTCGTTTCTCCCTGACAAGAAAAGAAGCCCGTGACATTGTTACTCAATGTCAAAGCTGCTGTGAGTTCTTGCCAGTTCCTCATGTGGGAATTAACCCACGCGGTATTCGACCTCTACAGGTCTGGCAAATGGATGTTACACATGTTTCTTCCTTTGGAAAACTTCAATATCTCCATGTGTCCATTGACACATGTTCTGGCATCATGTTTGCCTCTCCGTTAACCGGAGAAAAAGCCTCACATGTGATTCAACATTGTCTTGAGGCATGGAGTGCTTGGGGGAAACCCAGACTCCTTAAGACTGATAATGGACCAGCTTATACGTCTCAAAAATTCCAACAGTTCTGCCGTCAGATGGACGTGACCCACCTGACTGGACTTCCATACAACCCTCAAGGACAGGGTATTGTTGAGCGTGCGCATCGCACCCTCAAAACCTATCTTATAAAACAGAAGAGGGGAACTTTTGAGGAGACTGTACCCCGAGCACCAAGAGTGTCGGTGTCTATGGCACTCTTTACACTCAATTTTTTAAATATTGATGTTCATGGCCATACTGCGGCTGAACGTCATTGTTCAGAGCCAGATAGGCCCAATGAGATGGTTAAATGGAAAAATGTCCTTGATAATAAATGGTATGGCCCGGATCCTATTTTGATAAGATCCAGGGGAGCTATCTGTGTTTTCCCACAGAATGAAGACAACCCATTTTGGATACCAGAAAGACTCACCCGAAAAATCCAGACTGACCAAGGGAATACTAATGTCCCTCGTCTTGGTGATGTCCAGGGCGTCAATAATAAAGAGAGAGCAGCGTTGGGGGATAATGTCGACATTTCCACTCCCAATGACGGTGATGTATAATGCTCAAGTATTCTCCTGCTTTTTTACCACTAACTAGGAACTGGGTTTAGCCTTAATTCAGACAGCCTTGGCTCTGTCTGGACAGGTCCAGACGACTGACACCATTAACACTTTGTCAGCCTCAGTGACTACAGTCATAGATAAACAGGCCTCAGCTAATGTCAAGATACAGAGAGGTCTCATGCTGGTTAATCAACTCATAGATCTTGTCCAGATACAACTAGATGTATTATGACAAATAACTCAGCAGGGATGTGAACAAAAGTTTCCGGGATTGTGTGTTATTTCCATTCAGTATGTTAAATTTACTAGGGCAGCTAATTTGTCAAAAAGTCTTTTTCAGTATATGTTACAGAATTGGACGGCTGAATTTGAACAGATCCTTCGGGAATTGAGACTTCAGGTCAACTCCACGCGCTTGGACCTGTCCCTGACCAAAGGATTACCCAATTGGATCTCCTCAGCATTTTCTTTCTTTAAAAAATGGGTGGGATTAATATTATTTGGAGATACACTTTGCTGTGGATTAGTGTTGCTTCTTTGATTGGTCTGTAAGCTTAAGGCCCAAACTAGGAGAGACAAGGTGGTTATTGCCCAGGCGCTTGCAGGACTAGAACATGGAGCTCCCCCTGATATATGGTTATCTATGCTTAGGCAATAGGTCGCTGGCCACTCAGCTCTTACATCTCACGAGGCTAGACTCATTGCACGGGATAGAGTGAGTGTGCTTCAGCAGCCCGAGAGAGTTGCACGGCTAAGCACTGCAATGGAAAGGCTCTGCGGCATATATGAGCCTATTCTAGGGAGACATGTCATCTTTCATGAAGGTTCAGTGTCCTAGTTCCCTTCCCCCAGGCAAAACGACACGGGAGCAGGTCAGGGTTGCTCTGGGTAAAAGCCTGTGAGCCTAAGAGCTAATCCTGTACATGGCTCCTTTACCTACACACTGGGGATTTGACCTCTATCTCCACTCTCATTAATATGGGTGGCCTATTTGCTCTTATTAAAAGGAAAGGGGGAGATGTTGGGAGCCGCGCCCACATTCGCCGTTACAAGATGGCGCTGACAGCTGTGTTCTAAGTGGTAAACAAATAATCTGCGCATATGCCGAGGGTGGTTCTCTACTCCATGTGCTCTGCCTTCCCCGTGACGTCAACTCGGCCGATGGGCTGCAGCCAATCAGGGAGTGACACGTCCTAGGCGAAATATAACTCTCCTAAAAAAGGGACGGGGTTTCGTTTTCTCTCTCTCTTGCTTCTTGCACTCTGGCTCCTGAAGATGTAAGCAATAAAGCTTTGCCGCAGAAGATTCTGGTTTGTTGCGTCTTTCCTGGCCGGTCGTGAGAATGCGTCTAATAACAATATGCACCATGAGTTCCTCTGAACTATATGTTTGTCCTTAAGAATAATTGGAACAAACATTCCGATTGGACTGCTCAAAGGTTAATATGTCTAGGAGTGGAGAATGCTGTGGCAGATTGATGGTGGATGAACTAGAAGACCTCTGGGGTGCTATGATTTCATGGATGCAGAAGGGTAAAACTGACATCATTGTTATTAATAGAGATGATGGCTAAAAACACCACTCTTCTTTAAGTGGTACACAGTGAAGGATTTCTTTGTTCAGCAAAACTGCTGTGTGCAGTGAGGAACAGTTAAAAAGCATTGCACTGAGAGTTTGAAAATCTAGCTTCTATTCTTGCTGGTTCTCTAACTGGCAAAGCGACCTTAGCCAGCTCAATTAACCTCTCAGCATTTCTTTTCTTGCATATAAACAAGAGAACAATACCTACCTATTCTAACTTTCAGGATTGTTTTCCAATTCAACTGAGATAAAACATGTGGAAATGTTTTGGAATGAGTTGTGCAGCATACAAATGGAAGTTAATAATCACTGCTATGTCTGTTTATGACTCCTTTGCTTTCAGAGGCTGTCCTTGCTCAAAACGAGTCATTCCTCTTACTGTTATTACTACAAACTGATTATGCATTCATTTTTTTCTCCTGGAACTCAGCAGACACACCTCATCCACACTTGATGTCTTGTTTATGCCTTTACAGTTCTTTTGTTTACTGCTTATATGTCTGCTCATTCACTCTTGCCTATTGTTTAGCAGTTATATGGGAACTTAAAACTATAAGTATCTCTCTCTCTCTCAACATACAGATTGTGTGTATGTCTGTGTGTGTGTGTATGTGTGTGTTCCATGGAATATGTTTCCTATACTAGAAGGATTAGGATTTAGTAAAGGATGTGTCTTCATGTTCCCCATGCATTGTGTTTCCAAACACTATGCTTCTTGGCCACGTGGTGCTGTAATTTACAAAGCTCCAAATAAGTTCCAGTAATGAAAGTATCAATGGGATTGAATATGATTGTTGTAGAAATTCCACATTTAAGAAAGTTTTCCCACTAAGATAATATTTATTGCTTAGTCCCTGAACATGAGACTCAGAAACATGCGCCATATTTCTTTGATATATTTGTAAAGCTCCAAACTAGTCTCCTTAGCCATCTCTGTATCTCTAACTCCTGATCTGAGTCATATTGTTCATGGAACGAGAGCATCAGAATTTGAACATGTATCTTGGAACATGAAAATGGTATATCATTGACAGAAATGTGTGGGTTCTGCCAAGGGACAAAAGTCTAACAGGATATTGATCAACATTTACGACATGAAGCAAATTCTTTTAGAGTTTATTTTGAATCCTGTCTATCCCAACAAGGTCCCATTGTCATTCTTTCCAAGACAAAATTACCTTGCTCCATCTAGGATGACAGACCATGAAGTATAATGTATCACTAACTATGCTCAGTGCTGTGATGAAAATATATGGCAAAAAAAAGTAAAATGGTTTATTTTTGATTTACAGTTCAAGATTGTCATAGTAGGGAAGTCATAGCAGCAGGGATATGGGGCCACTGCTCACATTTCATCCATAGTTAGGAAGCAGAGAGGTGAACACTGTGTACCAGCTCACTTTTGGCTTTTTACATAGTCCAGGATCCCAATCCATAGAATGGTGCTGGCCACATTTTGGGTTGGTGTTCAGTTAATCCAATCTTGAAACCTTTTTATCGGAATGCTCATAAGCTCCATTACTCATTGATCCTGTCATCCTGGTGATCACTAGTACCTAGCATAGATAGAAGCAATGACTGGGCCAGGACAAAGCATGACTAATACTCGGTGACCAGGTGAGAGAAAAATGAACCTGTTGCTCCTATTTGTCATTAGCTTGTTTTCCTACCTAGATCCCATATTTCACAACAATTAACCATTGACTCTTCCATCTAAACCCTTGCTTCATTTAGTCAACTACCCAAATGACTAGGAGCAATAGATAGAATGTCTGTTGTGTGCTAAGGCTTGGCTAGTACAATGGAACTGATGTTGGGCTCAGTGGAATTCTTAGTTTTCATCTTTATCATCTTTATCATCTATATCACCTCGGAAATACTAGAACAAGGAAATTACCTTGTGTAAAGACAACTTTCATTCACCTGATGTATTTGTCATCTTGGAGGCTTGCTGCCTCAGTATGCTAACCTAGGCCTAGTTCTGGAGGCCTCTAGTCTCTGTTCAATCTAAGCTAGGCCTACAACGTTCAGCCTTTATGACTTACAGCTGAATAAACTCACCTTTTCTAGTTCTTTCTGAACCCTGTTGGCTGGTTTAGCTCAGCCTTTCTGGCTGAAACTCCCCTCCCTCCAAGCTGGCTGATTCAGTATGGCTTCTCTTGGCCTCTGACTGAAATTTTCTGCTTGGCCTCACACTAACATTGGCAATATGTGTCCTAAACTTTTGGCTCCTTCTCATTTTCTGGCTTTTTCTGTTTTCACCCATGTCTAGCTTGATCTCTGTCTGCAGCCTGCTTCTCTAGGTGTCCAGGAAAACAGCCTCACCTCCTCTCTCTCTGCACTGCTCCCTCAGGGAGCTTCCCTTTCCTCTCTCTTCTTATGAGAGTTGGGCATAGCCTAGTCTGTCAAATCTGTCTCCGATTCATCACTCTGCCTGTCTGCCACACAGTTAGATACCACTTTCAAACATGTTTTCTTTCTTCTACAAAACTAACAGTCTTACTGACAAGAACCCTTTCTTCCATCTTGCATTGTTATTCTATAATAAAGGCTCTAGTAACAAGCAGATAGACATAAATGAATGCAGAGCAATGCCTGCCAATATTTTGGGAGGTGGGGTGGAGTCGGGGGAGCTTACTGGGTTGTCTTTAGCAGATCAATAGGGACATGTTATAGGTTTGTTTCCTACTTTACCCTTAGAAAAGAGAAGTTCCAGAAAAAGATGCTTTTACAGTGACTTGACACTAAGATGATATTCTCTCCCCCCTTTTCCTTTTCCATTAATTTATTTATTCACTTTACATCCCAATAACAGCACCCCATTCTCCCACTTTCCTCTCCCACAGTCCCTCTTCCTACCACTCCTCTTCACCTTTGAGAAGCAAGAGATTCCCCCTGGGTACTAGCCCCACCCTGGTGCCTCAAGTCATTGCAGCACTAGGCACATTCACTTCCACTGAGGCCAGGCAAGGCAGACCAGTTAGGGCAGCAGGAACCACAGGCAGGCAACAAAGTCATGGTAAGTCCCTGCTCCAGTTGTTGGGAGATTCTCATGAAGACAACCAAGGGCATCATAGATCAAGCCCTTGTACATTCTTTGGTTGGTAGTTCAGTCTCTGGGAGACAAAGGACTACAGCCTGTGCATTCAGGTTTAAAGTGACATATGCAGCTGTTAACAGTGTCTTCACTGTTGCATCACTGTGACAAGGATCTTTGCTTGCCTTCCATAGTATCCAGTCATCTCTATTGTATATGACAAATGTGTTTTCTGAAATGAAAAATAACTACACTTTCAAAACCAACATGGTTTTGTTCCACTAATACTCTTACTTTGAAACACAATGAACATAATTATATATTTTTCATTTTTATTGGTTATTTTATTTAATTACATCTCAAATGTTATCCCTCTTCCAAGTTTCCTATCCTCTATTCTCTCTTACCTCCCCCATGCCTCTATGAGGGGGTTCCTCCACCCACCCACCTATTCCTGACTCAGTGCCCTAGTGTTCCCCTATCCTGGGTCATCAAGCCTTAGATTTTAAAGTTAGAAGTCTTCGTGGTTTAGGTTCTTTTCTCCAATGGTCTCCAGTTTTGAAACTCTACAAATTCTTTTCATTCTTCACCCTTACTCACTGTCAAATAGGTCATCATTTTACATCTATACTGCATTAATAATTTGATATTACAGTGATAACTTTACTTGTAGAGCCATTTAACTTCCCAACAAAATTACAGAAAAGCACAGAATATGTCTATACATTCCATTTTTCTAAGCACACGCTCTTTCTTTCTTTATCGATGCTTCAGACCAGATTGTACAAGTTTATAATTGATAGACCTTCACTGACACATCTGTGTCATTCCAGGTCTATAATTTAGATTTGATTCTTACTTTTTTGTCCTGGGATTAGACGAATATTTAACAACATCTGGAAACCATTAGCTTATTAATAACCATAGTTTCACTGCCTAAAAATTCTCTTGCTAGGCGGGCATGGTGGTGCATGCCTTTAATCCCAGCACTTGGGAGGCAGAGGCAGGCAGATTTCTGAGTTTGAGGCCAGCCTGGTCTACAAAGTGAATTCCAGGACATCCGGGCTATACAGAGAAACCCTGTCTCGAAAAAACAAAACAAAACAAAACAAAACAAAACAAAACAAATCTTTTGCCTGCCTATTCATAATTTTTATTAAACTACTTACTCATTTTATAGTTTTTCATTTTACAATCATGCACTGAATATGTATATATATATAAAATTTTAAAATATTATATATATACATATATATGTATATACTTTTTAATAGGCTACTATGTTTCCTGTAAGAATATTAATTTTTCTGTTCCACAGTTTAATTAGAATTTAATCACTTAGGTGATTTTCATTGCTCCCAACATAAAATATGTAAAAACCCTTGGACGGTTTGTGCTTGCCTCTTGTGTGAGTGAGTGTGAGTGTGTGCTTGTGCAAGTTTGTGATATTATTTATTTTATCCCACGTGCCTGCAATATTAAAGGGCTTATAGCCCACTCAGTGAACCCCATTGGGGCTTTACCATGAATACGTAAAGGTTTTTACTTCTTTTCCCTTGATCTGAGTGGATTTCTTCCTTCTAATAACTAGAAACAATAAAATCATTACTAAAATTTCAACTCAGAATTTCGTTCACCAAGAGAAACCAAAGAAATCTAAAACTGTGACCTCAAATGCAGCATCCTGCATCATGTGTCTTCATCATGGTTCAAGAGGATTCCACTAAAATCATTTGTTTTGCTCTGCATTATTCAGCAACACACTTAGAGACTGCCATTTCTCCAGGCGTCTGCACATCTTTTATAGCCTATCTGCCTTCTCATCTGTGGAAAAAAAATGAATGAAAGACCCTAAGTGTTTGTATATTTTTCAATTTCTACAAATGATATTTTTTCATTTCTCTTTAAGTTTATAGTCATAAAAATCTTCCATAAAACTAGGTCTGCATCTTTTTATAAGTCTCCACACTAGCAAGCAATCCACAGACTTCTTATCCCTTTATGTGACACCAAGATTTTTTTCTAAGTGCTCATAAACAGGGCTGGTTCGCATCTTCTTGATTTATCATAGAAGGTACGCCTCCTTTCCGTTCTAGGTTGGCTGAAGTTTGCACTGAGAAGGCACTATCTTGGTTGGTGGTCTTGCCAAGAGGCAACTTTTATCTCATTCCTTCATGTGATCTTCAATGCATATTATTTTTAACAAAATATTTAAAAATAATGTTGAGTGCTCTCTGGTAGATGACAATAATCAGTTAATTGAACTCCTTGACTCTCTTCCTTTTCTATTGAAGTATTTTAGTTTCCTCAAACTTTAACATTGAGTAGTGCGTGTAAAATCACCCTGATTTCCTCAAGTACTATGACTGATACTCTTTCTGAGGACAGAAGCTACTGTCCCTTCCAGACGTTGCTTATGAGCACTTGAAAGGTACCAATTTTCTATTTACCTTATTACTTTTTAATTTATCTTTCTATAATTGGTCATAACTTTTGAGGTAATAATGAACAAGTACTTAATATTTTCATTGTACTTGAAGAGAAGGAGATTTGATCCAGTTTTAATTTTTTATACAATTAAAGGTTTGGTTTAAAATCCATTTAATTAAACACACAGATATGAACAGACTGTTCTCTTCTTCTTAGAATTTAATAAAATATTCCAAAATTTCTGCACACAGATGTGTCTTGTTTTGTTTCTATTCATTTTCTATTTTTGGCTTTATCATTCCTCTCCATCCTTTGTTCCTCCAATTGTGAACTGACCAGGTTACAAACACTGGGCGCATGTGTGTCATGATTTTCCCTCATTTCTGGCCTTTCCTAAAATAGAGGGTTTGTGTCTGATAAGATGCATTCTTCTCTATGTAACCATAGAAACCAAATCTGTAGTGTACAATGAGCTTCACAATTTACATGATTTGAAAAAAGAACTCATTATATATATATGTGTGTGCGTGCTTGTGTGTATGTGTTTGTGTGAGTGTGTGCGTGTGTGTGTGCATGTGTGTGCATGTGTGTATGCGTGTGCGTGTGCCTGTGTGTTAAAATTTGTCTCCTACACTCCTCTAAACACTTTTGGTTTTATTTTTACTCTAATGCATTAGGGACCAGGCTTCATGTACATGATATAACAAAATGACACATTTTTCTTGTCTACTCTGTAAGTACATTTTAAACCTAAACAAATATGGGAAATTTCATAAGGTATTTTGTTGACAAAATCTTATATGGCTTTATCAGGTATTTAAGGTTAGTGGTTATATGATGCAGCACTTTATGAAATGGTAGTATAATTCCAGTTGTCTGGTTAAAATAGTTCACCCACCTCTGAAAGCAATAGCTAAATTTACTATAACTTAAGATAACTTATACCAGTAATAGTGATTCAAAACGAATTAATAATTGTTGTAAAGTATTATCTGTACATTCATGCCTTGCTTCCCTTGGCTTAACTAAATATTTGAATTATATTTTATTACTTAACAAAATAAACATCATAATAAACCTTACATTTTCTATGATATTACTGGAAATTGGAAACATAGCAGCTTGCCATAGAAAATCTATGTTTCTGGTGTCTGTTCTTGGGGACTATGTTTTGTTTGGTTCCTTCTACCAATCCCCATTCATTCATTGTGGAAAACTTAGTAGCACTGGCAATGCAGTTTTATTGCATAAATTTGCTTATTTTTGATATGTTTGTTGGATATAACAAGTCATATTGTACACCTGGTCTTGATGCTGATTTCTGCAGTGCCAGGTCACAAGTTTCTTATTTGTAGCTTAAGATATGCCATAGTGGTCAAATGTATATTCTGGGTCAAGTCAGCATATCCAAGAAGTTATATATATTTTTTTAATCCCCAGAGTCAGATATATGAAATATATTAACACTTTGACTACCATTTTAAGCATCTATGGAGATATATTACTCACCGCTGATAGCTGTGTTAATGATTTTCATTCAAAACATGTAATATTAATAGTTTTCTTCCAGTTTACATGCATATCGTTAGCATTTATTTTGAAGCTGTGCCATAATAGTTTTAAATTACTACAGCTTGCTGCTGATTTTAATTTTTATGACTCATTATTTCATTCTTTATCTCTGCTTATATGCTTTGTCTTGAAGTTTGTTTTTTAGCCATGTAGGGATTTTGTTTTTATTTGACTCATGGAACAAAATATCTTATCTTATTTTGTTAAAAAGTAAACATAGAACTACTAGATTATACAGCATTTCCAGTTCTAATCTATATAATAAAAACAGTAGAAAGTAGGTTCACAAATTGGTAATTGCAATCTCTTTTTATTGGAATAATATTGAGAACAACCAAATACAGAAATAAACCAATATTTCATTGACAGCTAGAATTTAAAAAATCACACACACATATATATATATGTTCTTGAGATTTGCTTTCAACAATATTAGAGCTTTTACCTAATTAAAAATATATGTATCAGATTATATAAAATTAATATTATATAATATACTATATATATTAAATGTAATACAGTCTTTAAAAATAAGAAAATGGTACCATATACAGCAACTGTGTGAATTTAGGAATGCAATGAAAAGTAAAATAAACCATTTACAGAAGGACAAATGCTGCTGGTGTTCATTTATATGAGTTTTATAAAATGCATCCATAAAAGCAGAATAGAATGGTGGTTGCCAAGGGTTACAGGAAGCAGACAATAGTGAAAAGTATAAAGTTTACTGTATGCAGAAGAAATAAGTTCTTAAGATTGGTTTTTTAACAACATAGTGCTCATACCTAATATGATATTGCACATTTAAAAATTTTTTGAGAATGTAATTTTTCTTTCTTTCTAAAAGAAGATTTAATGAGTTTATCCTTTGATAATTTTATGGATATATAATGCATTGTGGTTATTTAAAATTCTTCTTTGCCTCACCCATATTACCCCTGATGTTCCCTAAATCACTTTCTCAAACTTATGTTTTAGGCCTATTAGTATTGTCCATGCATTTAGAACTATCCTTTTTTGCCTAGTGGTCTCCTCAATGGGTATATATGAAGACAGTGACTGTCTTCCTCCAAGAATCTACCAATAATAATTCATTAGGAACTTAGCCCTCCCATTCCATAATTGACCACTGATATACCTAGTTTTTGGCGGACCCATTGAATGCAACCATAACTACTTTAAGACGGTGATGACCCTACCCAGAAGATAGCAATTTGTTGCCCTTCTCTGTATTCTGGCTCATATGCTTTCATCTCCTGACTCTCCTGTGATGATGATTCCTTAGGCCTTACAGGGGATATTCATGTTTATGCTCATAGATAAAGGCTTCTCCAGGCCTTAATAAGAGATGCTTCTCTTTACAATAAATGGTGGTGAGTGCAGGTTACATGCCTGCATAAGGTACTGAGAGTTCATGTTATGTTAAGTATTCTGAGTATAAACAAGTTTATTAGCATTCACTTAAAAGGATGCAAGGAAACTTCAGTGGGTAGCAGTTACATTGGCTACTGTTATTAAGATGGTCGTATTATGATATTCATATATCCAAGCTCTGAAATTGTAAAAATAAATCACATACAGGTAAGAAAAACATATGAATTGTGTCTCAGTAAAATATGACTCAAAAACTAATGCTTTTCTGAAGATTTTGACATTCTTGAATGTTGAAGGAATTCTTTGTCTTTGGAACTGACACAGAAATCCATGGTTGATGCACAATGTGTTTTCATTCACCTTGTGAATTCTTTGTGAAAACAAGGTGAGATTTGTTGGCAGCTTTTATTGATCTCTCCCCAGGCTTTGACCTTAAGAGCCCACCTATGGCTAAGTTGTTTGGTGTCAACAGACACCAGAAAGAAGATGATGTCTCTTAAGTTCCTCAAATTCCCCAGGGTTCAGAGTCAATAGCAGAAGTCTCCAAAAAGTCTCATAGCAAATTTGTGAGGTCAAAGGTTTCCTTTCCATTTTGTAAACACACAGCCTTGTGATTTGATAGATAATATTATTGACTTGAAAAAAACGCATCTTTTCTAAGTGTCAAAAGTATAAAGTGGTGAGTATTGTTAAATGGTCACAGACCTTTAAAAATACCCTGCAGAGACTTTATGTAATAGGATGAGGGAATTCGGGGCTGGGGGTGGCACCCTCTCAGAGTAGAAGGGAGATGGATGGAAAGGGGTAACAGTGAACAGAATGTAAAAATGAATACATAAATAAATAAACTCAAAAAATACTTTCATAGATATCAGTTTAGAATCAAATGTAAAATTTAAAAACTAAAGGGAATATACTAATAATATATATTAAAACTTGTAATATATCAAGTCAACAAATTTGATATATATATATATATATATATATATATATATATATATATATACACATACATACAGTGATTATTGTTGGTTTTACTTTGTGGAATCTATTGAATATTTCTCTGTGTTTAGTACTTTATGAGCATTTAGGTAATTAGTGTCAAAAGTTCTTACATTTATTTAGTTATGTATTTGAGGCAAGATCTTTTGCAGCTTAGGCTAGTCTCAAAATATATGTTTCTGGGTATATCCATGAATTCTTGGTGTTTCTAACCACCACTTTTCAAGTGCTTCCTTAGTTTGTATTTTATTGCTGTGAACAGACACCACGACCAAGGCAACTCTTATAAGGAGCAATATTTCATTATGGCTGGCTTACAGGTTCAAAGGTTCAGTTCATTATCATCATACCAGGAAGCATGGCAGTGTCCAGGAAGGCATGGCGCTGGAAAAGGATCTGAGAGTTCTACATCTTCACATCTTCACAAAAAGGAATTCAGGAGCAGACTGCCTCTCGTGTGGCTAGGGGTGTGTGGGGGGGTGTCTCCAAGTCTACCACCACAGTAACACCTTTCCTCCAACAAGTCCACACTTCCTAATACTGACAAGCATATTCAAACCACCACAAGTGCTGAGATTGAAAGCATATGTATGCAAATTTCAAAAGCTTTTAAACTTTTTGTTAGCAGGGTGTATCTGAAAAATAAAGATACATATTTCTCCATTTCTCCATACCTCCTTTGATAAATCTTTACATGGTGAATTTCTTAGTCTTTCATGAAAAATGAGATTTGAGATATTACAATGTCCCAGTATATCATAACTTCAGAGAGCAAAGCCTTAGAGAAATCTCTTTTCATAATAAATTTATATAATTTTAATCTTCTAAGTTTCAGAGATTTCTGTTAAAATTGTGCCGCATAGCTTCCATAATCTTCATTTGAATATACATAAGATGAGATATTGTCTGCTGATAGCAATGTTGTCATATAAAACTCACATTTACTATAATAACATTTATCTTAGCTATTTTAATCATATTTTTATCATAAACCAAAATAATAGAGATGTTTTTGTTTAGCTCTATTTGTACTGTTTTGCCAAGGGTCTATTACTTGGATAATCTACAAACAGTGAGATTTTATTGCTACAGTTAAGGGAGTTGGTAGGTCAAGTCTTAAGGGAAAAGATTAAGTGTCGTAGATGACATACTGTTGTTGAATATCTACAAGGAAGACTGTCTATATTGTAAAAGACCAGGCCTCATGGAATCATTGACAGTATTTTCAGATATTTTGATTTCTTCTTTTCTAGGAGATACAACCACAAATACAAAGATTAAGGATTCAAATGAGTGTTGGAATTAGAAAATAATTACTGATCTCTGTAAACACATTATTTTTTAGGTATCAGCTTCTTAGGAAAAGCAGAAACTCCATTTTAGATCATGTTCACAGTATTTGCCTTGCCAGCTAAAATATAATAATATTATTCTATGAATTTAGATCTGTAAAGATAGCACTTGGACTTCTTTTAAATTATGTTCAACTTTTGTAGATGATAGTATATTATTCTCCAAATAGAAATAACATACAGTACTAACTTAATAGATGAGTGTTTAATTATTAGAAGGATAATTTGGTAATTTGCATTTTAATGTCTGGCTTTTAAAAGGCCTTCACTTTCTATTAATGATTCCCTGAGCAATTTGCTTATAATTGTCACATGATACAGAACTGTAGTCTAGATTGACTTCATATTAGTCTGCAGATTATAATGTCTTTTAACATCCTTATAAAAGATTTTGCTTTATCTTTCCTTGAGGACTTACTACAGGCTACAGGCCTATGCATTATTTAAATTATTCTTTCTAACTTAGACTGTGTGCCTGAGGATCATTCCCTGCTTCAGACACTAGGGAAGTAACTACTGTCTGTATAATAAAAAACTTCGTTCCTTTATTTGTTCATAGTTGCTTGTTTTGTAGAACCTTTAATACGTGTTGCATTGTGCTGGGATGCTGAGATTAAAAAGAAATAATCCCTTCTGTGGCATGGAAGTCTCAGATCTGGCACTCTAGTGGCCAAGAGGACTGGGAACTTTCCCAATACATTATTCAGGCTTCCTTAGGTGACAGTCTTGATTTCATTTAAGACAGTGGTGTTCTCAGGTGAAACACTATAGTTGTCATCTTCTTTGTCCAATTTATGCAAGCAAAATATATTGGATGATAATTCTAAAAAGACAAAAAAGACTGAAAGAAAATTATCATTTAGGACTGACTTATCAAAAAGGACATTTTCCTGTTCCTATTCTCCTTGTCTTGAGTTGAGAACATGAAGATAAGTTCCATGTTTGTCCTGTGACCTTCAGAATGGGCCACCGTGTAAGACCAAGTGGATACAAAAAAGAAAACAGCCTGGAGACTTGTGAATACACTTTATGGCACTGTACAGGTTTCTTGGAGATAATTAATTAGTTCACACATGATACCATATTTTTGTAATTGAAACATGAGTCAATTCCTAAGGAATATAGTTACCTGAAATTATATTAAATGTGTACTCAAATTAAGCATGAAGATTCTCAGCTTGGAAGTATGCAGAATATTCCCAGTTCATCACACTACTAGATTAGCAATTACATCCATTAGTGTCCTGATTTCACTTTTTCTGAATCACTCCTATGTATCCTTCTGAACAATAAGCTTTGTAAAAAAGCAGACTCTGGATTTTTGTATTAATATGTCTATAGTGACTTAAATTATGATTTGCATAAAGCCTAAATGTGTGTTGGATTTAAGAAGGATTTATCTGACAGTCACCAGGTGTCGGCAAAAGCCTATAATTTTAACTATCCAGAGGCATGGCAGGTGGATCTCTGTGTTCAAGGTCTACAGAGCAAGTTCCAGGACAGCCAAGGTTACACAGAGAAATGCCTTTAAAAAAAAAAAACATAAAAACAAAAACCAAAACAAGAGCAACAAGAAAAATAAGTAAGAAAGACTTAGTGAGAATGGGAAGTGGATGGCTAAACAGATGGGACTTTCTTATTAGAAAGAGTAGTTTGTTTTGTCTGGCATGGTGTAGCTACAAGCAGATCGAGTTCTGTCTGCTTAAGCAAAGTAATTTAGAATAGGGGTGTGCTTTCTGAGCTTCTGTATAAATGTTTTCTGGCTGAAAACCAAGTAGTGATGCTTCATTTTTAATATTTTATAAATCATCAGAAATTATAAAAGCTCACCTTGGTCTTCAGGAGAACTATCTTCAATTTTCTCAGGAACCAAGGAGAGTACATGGAAGGACCCATGGCTCCTGACACATATGTAGCAGAGCATAACCTTTCTCTAACATTAATGGGAGCAGACACCTTTGGTCCCAGGGAAATTTGATTCCCCAGCACAGGAGGATGCTGGAGGAGTGGGGCAGGAACACGTGGGCGATTGAGGGAATACCCTCATAGAAGCAAAAGGGAGGGGAGGGCAGATGTAGGTCGGGACTTTGGTGGAGGGGTAACCAAGAAGTAGGATATCATTTGAGATGTAAAAGAATGAATGATTAATAAAAAAGAAAGAAAGAAATAGAATTGCAATGGAAGTAGTGAACAGAAATCAGGCTGGCAGTACAACAGATAGTGCTATCATAAGAAGGCAGGCTTTATCAATATTCATTTTACTGTACATAAAGTTACGTCTGAGTATATGTGTATACACCCTTGCCACTTTTATATGCATCTAGGCATAATTTATATTATATTATTCCACATATTGTATTGAAGAAAATCATATCTTTTAGCTGCAAGAGGTTAAGTAGTATTACTCATACTCCAGGCAATGTTTCATTTCTGCAGAGTTGTGTCCCATGCAATGCTATTGTTAAGTTGTCTTTGGCATGTTGAAATCTATTAAGCCATGTTATTTGCAAAAATATATAAATTTTGATGGATTGCCTTGAGTCTCATTTAAAAAATTATAAACACTGTTATTCATAATTCTATTATATTGGCAAAATATGAGACAAATAACTTAAAATTGAGATTTACTTAACTTCAATGGCCTCAGGACTGTCAGGCGTGCTGGTACATTGCTTTCCACCTGAGGTGAGGCACAGTACTGTGTAGGAACACATGGTAGAGTGCATTTGATCATTCATGGTGGCTAGGAAGCTGCAAAGGAAAGGCAGAGCAAGTGAGATTCCAGCATATACCACTAGATCAATCTGGTCAGTCACTTAAGTCCCTCCCACTGCCATATTTGTCCCAAAGTTTCTACCGTTTCTCTCCTCTCCAAAAGCACCACCCTCTGGGGCCCCGTGCTTCAGCAAGTGGGACTTTGAAGAGTACTTAAAAATTAAATGCCAAAATGATGTTCAACACTCCCTTTCCTGTGATTCCTATTGTTATGGGTATACTTATGCCTGCAGGCTACACCTGCCCAGACACTTCATAGTCTGGATTGCTTCCCTTATACATAAGCGGAACATATACAGGCTATTTGCTAAGTCAGTGACGCCTTCCAAACCAGATCCTATTTTGATGAAGGTTGAGGAGACGAAGAATGTCAAAAAATGGCAACATTTTTGCTAGCATCACTTGGTTCCAATATATTCCAGGAACCATGGTTTATTCTGCATTATTATTTCTGGATTAAAGAACCACCGCAGCTGTGAGTCTGCAGACATCACTACCATACCAAAAGTGCTTTACTTCCACATGGGCTTCCACATGCTCTCTAGCATCAGCACATGCAATGGACCTCAGCATGGTCTCTTGTGGCAGTGCAGATCACAGATATCAACGTGATTCTCTTCTGCAGGACAGGCCATGGACACTATTAGCCTTCAGTGTCAGCACAGACCAAAGACATCAACATGTTCTCAGACATTGATAATAATCAATGTCCGTAATACAAGCCATTTACATCAACATGAATTCAGGTGTCAGCACAAAATGTGGACAGCCACATAGATGGTGATGGGCTATCTATATCAACACAGGCACAGAGAGACATAGAAGGCCTATATGACTGCCCCTATATCCATCCTACCCTACTCCCCAAAATAAGTATAGGATAGACAGAAAGCCATTGAATATAACTCTTAAAAATTGTGATCAGGATGCTGCAGTACAGCTCCCCATCTTTGATGGCATTGGCAAAGGTACAGGTGGGGAAGTACTCAGTCCACAGGGAGTTTAACCAGGTTCCACTGAGTATATGGGCAACACAAATTGCAATTAAATCCTTTAATTCAGCAATTACACAAGCAAGTTGGTTAGAAATATGTGTGTGTGGGGTGTGTGTGTGTTTATATATGTATATCATGAATTCTTGTGTAGAGGGCAGATTAAATGTAGCATAACAGGTGAGTATATATATATTGACATTGTCACAGAGGGAAAGACTTCATCACCATACTTTTTGAGGAAATATTGGAATTGTCCTCTAATTCTGTATATTATTTTCCAAGAAAAATGGAGAAGAAAATATTTGTGTAGACTTTTTTCAAACAATTTGTAAAATGCCAGATTGCTTATAAAAGAATATTACCTGGAGAGGAGAAAGCAGAAGGTAGAGTTTTGGAATTCATCTTCTACTAGTCATTTTGAACAAGTTTCCTAAGTTTAGAAACTCTGAATTTTGAGACACTATGTTTTGAACCACTAATATCAAATTATAAAAGTCATTATCTTGTTATAAATTGATTCTCACATTATGGAACAAAGGAAATATAGTCTAGTTACATGTAGCATACCAAATAAAAAGGATTATTTACGCTTTGTGGTATTTATGGTTTATGAAGTTGATTTCTCGGTGTAGCCCTGGCTATCCTGGAACTCACTCTGTAGACCAGGCTGGCCTTGAACTCAGAAATCTGCCTGCCTCCTCCTCCCAAGTGGTGGGATTAAAGGCGTGCTCCACCACGCCTGGAGAAGTTGATTCTTATTAACCTACAATGCAAGCACTATCATGGCTCTCATATTTTTTAATTGGTATCCAGGTGGATGTTAGCATGAGGCTTCTATAACTACTTTTTTTGATAGATATATTTATATTAAGGAGTCAAGGAATTATCACGGAGGCTCTGATGGAACTATTGCTGTATCTTGGTATCTCTAAGGTATGATATTTAAAGTTTCCCATTGTGGTTGTGTATACTTAAAGTCATTGCAAGGATATTTTCCTTCCCTACCAAAAATTATGGTTCCAGGATATTTTTGCAATGACTCTTCAAAACTACCAATACTTACCTTTGTAGGCAGAGCAGAAAAACAAACAAACAAACAAACAAACAAACAAACAAAAAACTATATCCTGATCTCAGAGCACACACAATGAAAAGGGAGTAAGTAAAGTTGATACTGAAGGGGAGAAATTTAGCAATGGTTTCCTGTGAGAGAGGAACATTAAAAAAATATAGCATGGAACAAATTGATCTACCCTTCCAAAGTCAGAGCAGCCACTGAAATTGCCTGTAAAACACTTGCTTTTCTTTCTTTCTTTTTTCCCTTCTTTTTTCCTTTTTCCCCTCTTTTTCTTCTTTCTTTCTTTCTTTCTTTCTTTCTTTCTTTTTTCTTTCTTTCTTCCTTTCTTTCGTTCATTCATTCTTTCGTTCTTTAGTTCTTTCGTTCTTCTCTCTCTCTGTTCTTTTATTTACACTGTTTGTGTTGGGACTGAATATTTTTTTCCAGAGAAGAACAATTTCTCTGCTAACAATTTATATTTTTACTGCACTAACTATAACAGTTATATCTTCATCACATTTATATAGCCAACTTCACAACATAATGACATTCAGCATTTTATATTGAAGAATTCATCTTAAGAGTTAATATTCATGAACAAATAGAAATGAACTTTCATAGTGGTAGCTATAATGTTTCCCCAAATGATTCAATATTAAAAATATGGTAATTTTTCCTAAAGAATTCAATATTCTGGTGCTGTGTAAAAGTTCACTAATTAATAATTTATTCAAAAAATAGATTATTATATTTCTTTCAAAGGAAAGGAGGCAGCCACTTTTGTGCAACAGTAGCATATGTTACTCTTTACAGTTCTATATTGTTCAATGAAATAACAGACATAAATGTTAGGGTATGATCTCACAATGTAGCATGCAATCTATGTATTTCCATTGCTTTACTAGATTAATAGACTAAGCTAAATTTCAATACTACCTATCCAAGTAACCTAATGAAAACATTTAAGTTCCTACAGAGAAACAACACTGTAACGATAGGTAGTTCACAGAAATTTGTCTGGACATACAGCAAAACTAAGTGTGAAATAGCATTTAATTGGAAAGAAATTCTGTTTTCTTTCAGAATTTTAATCTGCTTACCTAGTGTGTTTTACTTTTTAAAAAAATGTAATTTGAGAGCAGTAGAAAATTTTAATCAAATATAATGTTCTGGAGATCTCATTGTGTAAATTCAATAATTAGAAATGTCATGTTGAAATTGGTTTCCCAAGACCCACCAGATTGAAACCCCGCAACTTTTCTCCCTTTACAATGAGAACAAGTAAGCACCAAACATCTTTGTGCAAAGGATGGACTGAAAACCAGTTTCAGAGACCTAAACTGTTCTCATCAAAGTTTCAAAGATAAAAATGAAGGGATCAGAAATGAGAAAAGGACTCTCTGACCTTTATCATGTTTTTCCTTCTCAATTCTTTTTCTAGTCAAAAGCTATTATAACACTATTTTATAAAATTCAAGTGCTGTTTCACTGTGGTATGATGAAGGAATTTATTTTTAGCTACGGGTACTAGAGACTACCCTGCCTTAGGAATGTTGATGTGTGGAGCTTCTTAGATCAAACTCGTTCCTTATGAAATATGAGTTTAGTTTATTAGTTATGGAATTATGTTTTTCTAAGGTAGACTTCTGATACCCCCAATTGTCTTAAACTGAACACATACATAAATAGAGTTCAGAAATACACACTTAATTTGACTACAAAAAGAGTGTGCTCTTGTAGGTGACCTAGAATTAACATTGACTTACAGTTGTCTTTTCTTTTCTTTTCTTTTCTTTTCTTTTCTTTTCTTTTCTTTTCTTTTCTTTTCTTTTTTTTTCTTTTTTCTTCTTTTCTTATTGGATATTTTTTATTTATATTTCAAATGTTATCCCATTTCCAAGTTTACCCTCCAGAAATCCCCTATTCCATCCCCTCCCCCTGCTTCTCTGAGGTTGCTCCTCTACCCACTTACCCACTCCCACCTTCCTACTCTGGCATTCCCCTATACTGAGGCACAGCCCTCCTCTCTCTTTTTTCTTAATTTTTTTAATTAGGTATTTATTTCATTTACATTTCCAATGCTATCCCAAAAGTTCCCCATCCGCTCCCCCACCCACCCACTCCCACTTCTTGGCCCTGTCGTTCCCCTGTACTGAGGCATATAAAGTTAGCACAACCAATGGGCCTCTCTTTCTACTGATGGCCGACTAGGCCATCTTCTGCTACATATGCAGCTAGAGACACGAGCTCTGGGGGTACTGGATAGTTCATATTGTTGTTCACCTATAGGGTTGCAGATCCCTTCAGCTCCTTGGGTACTTTCTCTAGCTCCTCCATTGGGGGCCCTGTGTTCCATCCAATGCCTGACTGTGAGCATGCACTCCTTTCTATTCATTCACCAGTAAAGAATTCTTCAGTAGCCACCTCATATCGATAAGATATTAAACCTATGTGAGATGTTGAGCTGAGAATATGAGAAAGAGTTAATACGAAATCTGGGCAACTTGCATATTTCTATTCTAGTAGAAATATCAGAGAATGCTTTACTGTGTACAAGACGAATATAAAATATATCTCTAGCCAGACAGTGGAGGCATATATCTTTAATCCCAGTACTCAGGGGGCATGCACAGGTGGATCTCTGTGAGTTCAAGGACAGTCTGGTATATAGAATTAGTTGCAGGACCTCCAGAGAAACACAGAGAAACCCTGCTTGGAAAAGAACCTCCAAACCAGTATTATTTATATCTATGTCTATATAGATATAAATATCCCTAAAAGAATAATCATTTTCTATATTACATACATAAAAATAATAAGTTTGCATAAATCTTTAAGCATACAGTACAAAATAATTTATAAATATTAAATATCAGCTTTGATAATATGCAAATTAGAGGCCAGGGCATATTTTGTAAAATTGTAATTTAGGAAACTTTCTGGATTAGGTTGATGTTAAGCAGGAATCTTGAAGGGTCCGAGACTTATTCTACTTCAAGGATTAGACAAAGGAGACTATAGACTAATCCTAGAATAAATACATTGGCTCTGGAATGAAACCAGGGATTTTATTTACTCACAGTAATGAGAGTAGGCAGAGAAAGCCAGGACAGCCTTGCTACCCCATTCCTGGCAGGTAGTACCAAGAAAATCAGATGTAGTATGCTCACATAGAAGGCTCAAACTACAGGAAAGTGGCATCTTTAGCATTGAAAGGGATACTAAAATGATGTTTTGAGCTCTAACCTCTAGACTTCTAAGTATTATCTTACTTTAAATAGTTACTGCAGATTTGGAGCCATATTGAAGGAAAGTAGACATGTACTCTAATAATATGACTGATGTACATATGTAATAGAGAACAGAGAGTGTCTGTCATACAGAGAAGGGAGGCAGGTATTTAGAGCCTGTAACAGATATTGGAGTAAGGGTGCCTGAAGTCAAAGCATATCTTGCTATCAAGGAAAGAGAAAGCCTTCCCTAGTGACTTGAGAGAGGACATTTACCTCGCCTCTAATATTAAGACAATGCTTTTTGGCCTTGTTTGTTTGGCATGTATTTTGTGCAGGATATCGCAGCTGTAATGAATACATGCTAATTCTATGGTTATGACTTTAACACTTACATGAAGAGAGAAATGTGTGATACTCATTCTCATTAAACACAGAAACTTCATTGTGCTCTCAATAAAAATAAGGAATTAATGACAACAATATCAGCTCTACAGGAATGCAAACGCCTAGCATTGCTTTCTGAATGGGAGCAAATAACCACAGCCTAATATATTCCTCAATATACAGTATGCACATAAGTTGCACCTAAATCTTCTTGCTACCAGTATCTAATTTTCTTATGTCATTTGCATCCACATATAAATATAGATAGTGAGGTAAATGATTAGAGAAAAGATAGGTAGACAAGAAAAAAAGAGACACACAGAGAGGAGACATCATAATTCAGTGTAATGACAGAAGTAAGGATATTATTTTCAAACAGGAGTGAAGTTATTAAATTATTCTCAAAAAACAGTGTTTTTAAACAGCATTATATTTCTCTATTGTGTGTGCACTGTATATATACATATACATATACATACACATATATATATGTGTGGGCACAATGGCATGAATGTGTAGGACAGAGGACAACTTTCAAGAATTAGTTCTCTCCCATCATTTGTGTTCTGGGACTCAAATGTAGGTCAGCAGGCTTGGCAGCACGCACCTTTATGAACTCAGCTATTTTAATGGGCCTAAAGGAACATGCCAAAGCTTATAGAAATTAATGCTATTAAATTCATATTTAAGTATTCACTAATACATTATTTACATACCGTTAATCTTGATATTTGCCAGAGTAAAACCAGTTCCATTATTTGAGCTGAATTAGAAACAAGTTTATAATTAAATTTGGACAAGGATGGACTTTGTTTAGGGCCACTCCCTGGAATTTCCTTCTGAGATGTCCCAGATACATTTTTCAGAGACTCATAAAGACAAACCCATAGGCTACCATACTTTTACAAGAACTACAACTCCCAGAATTCCAGGATGTTACCTGGCCCTTGGGCAGGTGAGATTTACAGGTTAGCTCCAGGTCTTGCAATACCCAGAGGGTTTTTTGTTATACTTTTTCTAGCCACCCAGGTATTTACTGAATTACCGCTTTTTTTATTTTCCTGAATAGATTTAATTTATTTCATAAAAACAAACAGACAAAAAGGAAAAACAAGCACAAAGCATAAATACTTTCATATTTTTCCAGAACAAAGTAAAATCTAACTTGAAAAAGTTGTTAACATGGAAAAGGTCATATTTGATTAGGGAAAAAATTGAATTATAGAGTAAGTGTGAATGCTTGCAGTTTGCCTTCAGTAAATCAAACCAGACCAACAACAAAGGTTGATAAATAAAGCAGGGAGGAAATACAAGCATAATGAGAAAATAAGAAAGATTTATAATGAACATGTCATTGTTTATATGTAAATAGAATCATAAAACTCTCAAATCCATTTATTCTCTTGAGTAGATGTAGGCTGGTCCAGTACTCTGACATGCACTCTGTATTTTCAGTGGATTTTACTTTTAATGGCCAGCATAGGGAATGTGATTAATCATAGCATTGGGCTCACGTCAATGATTATCCATTTTGATCATCAGTTCTCATGTCCTCCACTCCCACTCTACCTCACAGGCATGTATTCCAAGCTGTTTAATCAAATTTACGTGTATACATCATTTGTCTTATGTATAATTTACATAAATTGATTCAGGCAATAAATCTCATGTTTTCTTCCTCTTTTCTACTTTTACTTAATGCATTAAAGATGTGGCTATATTTCTTTATGTACATCGTGACAGTTCCTCCTAATTGTTTTATAATATTTTATAATTTGCATCCATCCTACACTGTCTGTCCTGATGGAAACTTAACCCCTAAGATTCCTGTGACCCCCCACTGCTAGGTGACCATTATATTCATTATGAGAGATCACCTGCTGGCATACCTGAGACAAGGCCATATATATCCATGGTAAACATATTCCTTAAGGCTCCAAAAATGTTTCTATGGAAATTCATGTGAACAGTGATTTCTATTATATATCTTCACATTTTTTATTAGATATTTTCTTCATTTACATTTCAAATGCTATCCTGAAAGTCCCCTATACCCTCCCTCTGCCCTGTTCCATAAACCACCCACTCCATCTTCCTGGCCCTAGCATTCCCCTGTACTGGGGTATATAATCTTTGCAAGACCAAGGGCTTCTCCTCCCAATGATGGCTGACTAGGCCATCTTCTGCTACATATGTAGCTAGAGACATGAGCTCTGGGGGTACTGGTTAGTTCATATTACTGTTCCTCCTATAGGGTTGCACACCCCTTCAGCTCCTTGGGTACTTTCTCTAGCTCCACCATTGAGGGCCCTATGTTCCATCCAATAGATTACTGTGAGTGAGCATCCTCTTCTGTATTTGCCAGGCACTGACATAGCCTCACAAGAGACAGCTATATCAGGGTCCAAATCAGTGGCCTTTTCTACACAAAGGATAAACAGGCTGAGAAAGAAATTAGGGAAGCAACACCCTTCACAATAGTCACAAATAATATAAAATAGCTTGGTGTGACTCTAACTAAGCAAGTGAAAGATCTGTATGATAAGAATTTCAGGTCTCTGAAGAAAGAAATCCAAGAAGATCTTAGAAGATGGAAAGATCTCCCATTTTCATGGATTGGCAGGATTAATATAGTAAAAATGGCTATCTTGCCGAAAGCAATCTACAGGTTCAATGCAATCACCATCAAAATTCCAACTCAATTCTTTGCAGCGTTAGAAAGGGCCATTTGCAAATTCATCTGGAATAACAAAAACCTAGGATAGCAAAAACTATTTTCAACAATAAAAAAACCTCTGGTGGAATTTCTGCACATTTTAAACCATTCTTTATGATAATCTGTCTCCTTGGCCATTTCGAGAACTGTAGTACATGGTTTCGTTTTGTGGTCTCTCTGATTTTTAGTAAAGATCAATATATAACTTTCGATTTCCTTATATGTGTTTTATCTATTGATGACTTCCTCATTCTTTTATTACAGTTCTTGTTCTTTTCTGATGATAGTGCAGAGAGCCATTATGTATATTTTAGATGTTAGATTCTCTCTGGTTTGGGATGTTCCTGGCATGTCTATCTAGATACTCTTATTACGTCAGAGACCCTAGCTTCTAATATAAAAATCTCTAAACTTTTGTCTGGCTTGGGCTAGATGTGGAATAAAAGAATGGTTCTGGTTGGTTGCTACATGCGATGGGTCTTGTTACTCATTTTTCTGGTGGGGTATTTCATTGTCTCTGTAGCCCTTAGTCCCTAAAGCCAAATCAGGTCAGATTGCCTTTCCTTTGCTTGTTTGTTCTTTAACAAAATGCAATACATTATACACATAATTTATCTGAAAAATGTGTGTGTGTTGTGCATGTGTGTGTCAAGGAGCACCTTGGATATTAAATTCTTCTGTCATGTGTGATGCATTCCAACCATTACATAAAGTATGCTCTAACATGCTTAAAATCTTATTGGAACTTTTGCATGCAGAATTTTTTTGCACAATAAGGTGTTCTGAGTAATATCAGGGTAAAAGGCATGGAACAGAGAAGCACTATTTAAAACCATATGTATGGTGTTTGTCTTGTGTATTGAATAATACACAATTGACACCTAGTGACTCAAATATTTGTTTGGTTTTATCATTTTCCCATAAATAAAAAACTAAATAAAATGCAAAATTATATTATTTTTCTAAAATTTCTTTTTAAAAGTGGGCATTGGTGTTTTTATAAGCATAATTATTTTTTAAAACTGATTTTTATTTTTTATTTTAAATTGATGTATTCCTCTTTTTACCCCTCCCAGGCACCTCCCCCTTATTCCCTCTTCCAAAGTGATGGCCTAGGTTTCTTTAATTGTTGTTACACAAATATATAAGTATAGCCTGTTCATTTATATGGAGCTATTCAATTTATGTTTGCTAAATGTTGAAGGAATTACTGAATTTCTAAGGGGTTTCCTTTTTCTAAGAACTTGAATTGTTAGTGAAGTCATGTAGAAAATCTAAGGATTTGAAAAATACTGAGAATGCCATAACTTGCTTTTTAAAAGTAGGACAAGCAGTTATTTAAATAAGATGGGAGGCCTCAGGGTGCAGTGAACATTTTAATTGCATATTTAATTAGAAATATGCTGGAGACATAGTGTTTCGTTTAGCTGAGGCTCATGGGCCTTGGCAACACATTCTTTTCTAACTAGAATTGTTTTTACCTTTACAAAATCATATAGAAGTGAGTAGAAATTAATTGTGTTGTTGTTCATTATATAAGGATTAGAACCTTGTATTCTTCCTTTAGAAAAATATGTTGAAAGGTTTATTTTAAAGGGTTTCTCTTTTAATTATCCTTAAAACAATTTAGCACCTGAACATTAGCAAACATGACAATTTAGTAAAGATTAAAATAGCATCTAAATTTTGTAAAACTCCAATGCTGTTTGCATGTTTTCTGAGTTACATCTGAACTCCAAAGCCTGTCTCACTACTTTCAATAAAGATTTAAGAAGCAAGAAAGGTATGGCAGCCATCAAAAATGACATGAGGGCTGAGCATGCCACTCAGTTGGTAGATGTTTGTCTAAAAAGCATGAGCTTCAATTCTCAGCACAGCATACTGGACATAGTGATGCATGCCTGTATTAAAAAAAACCATAGGAGCAGGAGGTAAAAATATGAGTTCATGTTCACTCTTGACTTCATTGTTAGTTCAAAGCCATGCTAGGATATATGATACCATGAATAAAGAGAAGGAAGGAAAGAAAAATAAAGTGAGCAAATTATATTAAGTAAAGCAATATGGTGTAATGTAATATAAAATATAATATTTTCTGAACTTTGTTAATATCCATACATGCATAGCTTACTATAGCTAAGAAATCTTTCCTCTTGTCATGCAACGTCCTTGAAGCATGGGCCATATAGACACTTTGGCAAATGAAAGTTTATTGTTCATACTTCGATGATGCCTGTGCTATATAAAGGAAAGATGCAGCATTTTTAAAGTCATTAGTGCTATCAGTAGAACAAGAACACCTCTTGTTTGCAGCTTTATTATCACATATTCTATGCTAAGAGGAATAAGTTGAGGTTATAAAATCTTGCATGAGGTGTGATATCATCCCCTTCTGCATGTTCTCTATGATATCCCAAGACTTAGTCACTCACCAAGACACCTGTGAGTATTATCTGAAATTGTGACCGTGTCTGAGGATGAGTTTCTCTCCCAAGGGAATTGTTAGGTGGTATATGAAATTGATAGTGAGTAGTCTGAGATGATGAGATGATACAATTGGCCTTCATCATCCTGGGAATTCTTCTCTCTATGGGAGGGCATAATGTATCCCTAGAGAGTTACGCAGACTCTAGGGAATAGGATGTTTCAGAAGGGGAAGACAGGGCTTTACCACAACACACTCGTAGAACTTTCATGATAGAAATGATGACTAATAATCTGTTTTATCATGGATATGCTCTTCTTTTTGAGGGTATGCATGCAAAAGAAGAGGCAATTATTTTTCCAGTGCCACAATTTATTACTGCTTGGCAGTTTAAAATAACCGCTACTTATTAACACTACCAGTTGTAGATTAAAAGCTAAATTGTGATGTAGGTGACTAGAACTTACAAGACCAAACTGAGACTCTCAGCTGGAGGTCATTCCCTTCTGCAGCTTGGTGTCTTCGTCCTAGATCACGTGCACAGACTAGAATTTTCTTGCAAAATATAGAACTGAAGCAAAAGTATTTTATTTTCTAAGTTTGGTGAAATAGCTCCATCTTTAACAGTACTTAAAAGCTCTTCCAGAAGACCTGGGCTAGATTCCTAGTATCCATATGGTGTATAATAACTGTCTGTTAGTTCAGTTTCAGGTGTATGGCTACTCCCTTCTGGTTTCTGAGGGTGCTTGACACATGGAATAGAGACATATCAGTAGTCAGAGCACCCACAGAAATAAAATAAATAAAACATTTCCAAATCTTTTCTTTTCTCTCCTTATGTTTTTATATTTTAACCATAACAATAAAGTATTTCTACTGTGTAGGTATTTCTGTCTTTATATGGCCTCCACTACCATGGAAGCACTCAATGAAATCATAAATATTGAAGAATATCTATTTTTAAAAGGTCAAATATAACATACCCCGTAAGAAAGAAGTACACCACATTTGCATCTCAAAAGATGATGTCAAGAACATACAATATGGAAAAAAATTCTGAAAATCATATTGGAATTCTATAAACCGTGATTAGTTTTATTCTATGAAATGTTATTGATCTATAGTTTTTTGTTTTGTTTTGTTTTTGTTTTGTTTTGTTTTGTTTTTCTGAGACAGTGTTTCTCTGTATAGCCCTGGCTGTCCTGGAACTCACTTTGTAGACCAGGCTGGCCTCGAACTGAGAAATCTGCCTGCCTCTGCCTCCTCCGGAGTGCTGAGATTAAAGGTGTGCACCACCATGCCCTGCTATAGTTTTTAGTATGCATCTCTATTGGAGTATGTGCATGTTTATTTGGAAGCCCAGAGAGCAAGGAGAGGCTAGAAGGTGCTCTAGCTTCTTGATCTGCATCCAATGGCCTGTGTGAGCTATCTACTTTGAGAGCTGGGAACGGAACTCTGCAGGCCCTCAGTAATAGCATTTCATGCTCTTAACAATGAAGCATCTCTCCTTCAGGCTCTCTAGTTTTTTAAATGGTGTACTTTCAATATTTAAGAAGGCTTACTTAGAGTATCTGGGTGTAAAGAATGAAAATAACTGGAGAATACCAAAAAATGTCTAAATGTATAATTCATATGATAAAATTTTTTGTTTATCATATGAATTATAATTGATATATATTTGCATATTCATAACTGTTTGGGGTGGGTCTGACAAAGACTGACAAGACAATAACTTCTAACCATCAGCCAGTTGTTTCAAAGAAATGTTCTTCTCACCCCTTTTCCTCTTCTCCCCTCCCCTCCCTTGCCCTTTCCTGCTTGTTCCTTTGAGAAAGGATGGCTCAAAAGTCTTATCAGGCTATAGATCTAAGAAGGTCCATCTACCAGTACTATGGAACAAGAGCTACAAATCTCTGCCACAGAATACCTTGTAGGCTGCTGTGCATTAACAAAAGTCAGAACCTTTCCCAAATTCACCCCCCCCCCCAACAACTCAGCTATGTGCACAAATCCCAGCTGTGCCTGGACAGTGAAGAAAGCCTCTCTTCTCAATAGAGGAGAGGGAGGATGTGATAGGGGGTTTCTGGGAGGGAAGGAGACTGGGAAAGGGGATAACATTTGAAATGAAAATAAAGAAAATATCCAATAAAGAAATAAATTAAAAAAAAAATAAAGTTCTCACTTTGAAACCATGGAGGGGGGGCAACCCAGAAAGCTCCATGTGCTTGCTCTTCTGAACTTAGTCTGCACAGGTGAGAGTGTGCACCACAGAAGCTGACAGCTTCTGGGACAAGCAGGATCCACAGAGCTACTGAGGCAGCACCCTTTTTGGGCCCCAGACATCCGGCCACCTTCCTGGCCAAAGGACAGGTGTCCACCCAACCCGGGAGGCTTTTGCCTCTAAATTGGTGGTAGCCATCTTGCTTCTGGGACTCCACCGAACATAGTCTGCACAGGTGAGAGTGTGCACCACACAAGCTGACAGCTTCTGTGACACAGCTTCTGGGAAAGGTCCTGTTTTGGGCCTTCATCTTCGGCCAGGAGGAGGTCCAAACAACAGATATCTGTGCACCTACCCTGTAAGAGGAGAGCTTGCCTGCAGAGAGTGCTCTGACCACTGAAACTCAGAAGAGAGAGTCTGTCTCCCAGATCTGCTGATAGAGGGTAACAAAATCATCAGAAGAAAAATCTCTAAAAAGAGACAACTATAACAACTAACTCCAGAGATTACCAGATGGTGAAAGGTAAACATAATAATCTTACTAACAGAAACCAAGACCACTCACCATCATCAGAACTCAGCACTCCCATTTCGCCCAGTCCAGGGCAGCCCAACACACTGGAAAAGCTAGACCTGGATCTAAAAGCATATCTCATGATGATGGTAGAGGACATCAAGAAGGACTTTAATAACACACTTAAAGAAATACAGGAGAACACTGCTAAACAGGTAGAAGACATTAAAGAGGAAGCACAAAAATCCCTTAAAGAATTGCAGGAAAACCAGACCAAACAGGTGATGGAACTGAATAAAACCATCCAAGACCTAAAAAGGGAAGTAGACACAATAAGAAAGAAATTAAAGAAGATCTCAGAAGACGGAAAGATCTCCCATGCTCATGGATTAGCAGGATCAACTTTGTAAAAATGGCTATCTTGCCAAAAGCAATCTACAGATTCAATGCAATCCCCATCAAAATTCCAGCTCAGCTTCAACTTCAAGGAATTAGAAAGGGCAATCTACAAATTCATCTGGAACAACAAAAAACCTAGGATAACAAAAACTCTTCTCAAGGATAAAAAAACCTCTGGTGGAATCACTATGCCTGACCTAAAGCTGTATTACAGAGCAATTGTGATAAAAACTGCATGGTACTGGTATAACAACAGACAAGTAGACCAATGTAACAGAATTGAAGACCCTGAGATGAATCCACACACCTATGGTCACTTGATCTTTGACACGGGAGCAAAAACCATCCAGTAGAAAAAAGACAGCATTTTCAAAAAATTGTGCTGGCACAGCTGGCAGTTATCATGTAGAAGAATGTGAATTGATCCATTCCTATCTCCTTGCACTAAGGTCAAATCTAAGTGGATTGAGGAACTCCACATAAAACCAGAGACACTGAAACTTATAGAGGAGAAAGTAGGGAAAAGCCTGGAAGATATGGGTACAGGGGAAAAATTCCTGAATAGAACAGCAATGGCTTGTGCTGTAAGATTGAGAATTGACAAATGGGACTTCATAAAGTTGAAAAGCTTCTGCAAGGCAAAAGACACCGTCAATAAGACAAAAAGACCACCAACAGATTGGGAAAGGATCTTTACCTCTCCTAAATCAGATAGGGGACTAATATCCAATATATATAAAGAACTCAAGAAGGTGGACCCCAGAAAATCAAATAACCCCATTAAAAAATGAGGCTCAGAACTGAACAAAGAATTCTCACCTGAGGAATACTGAATGGCTGAGAAACACCTGAAAAAATGTTAAACATCTTTAATCATCAGGGAAATGCAACTCAAAATAACCCTGAGATTCAACCTCACACCAGTCAGAATGGCTAAGATCAAAATTTCAGGTGACAACAGATGCTGGCGTGGATGTGGAGAAAGAGGAACACTCCTTCATTGTTGGTGGGATTGCAAGCTTGTACAACCACTCTGGAAATCAGTTTGGCATTTTTTCAGATAATTGTACATAATACTACCAGAGGATCCCGCAATACCTCTCCTGGGCATATATCCAGAAGATGTTCCAACTGGTAAGAAGGACACATGCTCCACTATGTTCATAGCAGCCTTATTTATAATAGCCAGAAGCTGGAAAGAACCCAATGCCCCTCAACACAGGAATGGATACAGAAAATGTGGTATATTTAGACAAGGAGTACTACTCAGCTATTAAAAGGAATGAATTTATGAAATTCCTAGGCAAATGGATGGACCTGGAGGGCATCATCCTGAGTGAGGTAACACAATCACAAAGGAACTCACACAATATGTACTCACTGATAAGTGGATATTAGCCCAAAAACTTAGGATACCCAAGATATAAGATACAATTTGTTAAACACATGAAACTGAAGAAGAACGAAGACCAAAGTGTGGACACTGTGCCCCTTCTTAGAATTGGGAACAAAACACCCATCGAAGAAGTTACAGAGACAAAGTGAGCTGTGATGAAAGGATGGACCATCTAAAGACTGCCATATCCAGGGATCCATCCCATAATCAGCTTCCAAACGCTGACACAATTGCATACACTAGCAAGATTTTGCTGAAAGGATCCAGATATAGCTGTCTCTTGTGAGACTATGCCAGGGCCTGACAAACACAGAAGTGAATACTCATAGTCAGCTGTTGGATGGATCACAGGGCCCCCATTGGAGGAGCTAGAGAAAGTACCCAAGTAGCTAAAGGGATCTGCAACCCTGTAGGTGCAACAACATTAAGAACTAACCAGTACCCCGGAGCTCTTGACTCTAGCTGCATATGTATCAGAAGATGACCTAGTCCGCCATCACTGGAAAGAGAGGCCCATTGGGCTTGCAAACTTTATATGCCCCAGTATAGGGGAACGCCAGGGCCAAAAAGTGGGAGTGGGTGGGTACGGGAATGGGGGGCAGGGGTGTATTGGGGACTTTTTGGATAGCATTGGAAATGTAAATGAGGAAAAGACCTAATTAAAAAAAATAATTCTTAAAAAAAAAAAGCAATGTCACTGTGTTTGTAGTTGTTACCTTTGACTTATTTCATTTCAAGCCAAATGAACAGCTTTCTGTTCCCACATGAAAGTTTAAAACTCCAAAACTGCCTTTTGTTTTCATTGAAGGCAAGACAGTTTTATATTCAAAATCTATCATTTAAGTTTCTACCTGACAACAAGCACTAAGGATACCCATTCTATTCTCTGAACTTTCTGACCTGAATTTGGCTTCAGAAAATTAAGTTTGCCAGTGATGTTGACTGCCCCAGTGAACTTTAAAGTAGCATTCCTTTCAGGAAATTGAACAACCAAGAGAAATTTAGAACCCCATCTTTTCCTAAAACAACTCACTATGCTTCCAAAGAGTCTCACTGGGCTCTTTTGAAATCGCACCCTCGCCAGCCTTTTAGGTGCCCTTTGCACTTTGGCTCACTCCAGCCAATTATGTTTACAGAGGCATTTTGAAGATCACCACAGAATTGAAATATATGCATGCAATTATAAAATAGTATACTTAAGAATTTTTTAGGGGAAGATACAAACCTTTAGCCATACTAATTTCTAAACCTGTAGACAGGGTTGACTAACTCAATGAATCTGGAATTGTCATTTCCTAAAGCAATTATTAGAGATTCTGAATCCTGAATAAAGAAAAGGGAACAGCTCTCAAAGTCTTAGTTATCGTTTTCAGGTATAAAATAAATCACGGAATACTCTAAAATGATGCTTAAAAACAATGTGGGCTTATTGATAGAAGGATGATGGTTAATGTAACATTCACAGTTTGGATGTGTATTCTTTTAGTATCCATCATGTGAATACATATTTCTAAACTAAAATACTATGTATTATAGCCATTCAAATAAATATTATGCCTTTCTTGCTGAATGACTGATAGGCAAGTATTAAAACACAGAAAACATCACACCACTAGATGGAAAGGGTCGTCCACATTGTATCAACCGGACACTCTCACTCTTTCAGTCTGATTCTTGTCATACTACCAGACTTACCATGAATCAGTGCTGAGGTATTAAACTAAAATTATTAGTCATAAGGAGGAGAAACAGAAACTGCAACTGAGGAACAAATTAATTAGTTGCCAATGTTTGTCAGGAAGACAAAGAGATGTCCCTTCAACAGCTTATACCACTACAGCTTACCTAGAAGATGGCTGAATAGGTTGCAAATTTATGGTCCAGAAATATGTATTTGTATATACTTTGTTATATTTCTTTCAAGAATTTTTACAGATTCGAGAGTCAGAATACAAAGATGAGTGAACAATGTCTGTCTACATCAAATTCTTGATAAGGGTATTTAATTCCTTATACCACTACTTCATTCCCTTTAAAATTTCTTTAATGTTTCTTCTTTTCAATAGGCATGAAAACCCTACCTCTAAATCAAAAGATTTTGTACATCATATTGATGACATTATTTTAAAATTAAATAAAAATTAATAAAAAAGAAGTAGATGGGGTTTCACAAACACACACACACACACACACACACACACACACACGCATACACAATTTTGAAGTGAAGGATCTTGGTAGTTGGGAAATGAAGAAGGATGCATAAAAGTGAGCCATATAATCTCTGTTTGCATTTTCTGTCATTAAAATATAGAATGAATAGTTTAGGGATTGTTTTGTATTAAATTTTAGTTTCTGGACACATGCACTTTATTATAACTAACAAAATATCTAACATAAAGGCTTTTGTGCTGCCTTTCCTGTTTTGTTACAACACTAAAAATAATAGAGTTTGCATACAGCTAGCTTTCAATTTTACAAGTTAAACACTTGTATTCGGGGTGAACTTTGAATTTTTTGTAGGTTACTCTGGCAATGCTTAGGTATTCCTAATAATGTTAAGGATGGCTGGTGAGTTACGGATGGAGCAAGAACTTCTCTGGTTGAAGAACCTTCTAGTTAAGGTTTGCAGCAGTACTTCTGACATGTCACTTTTCCCAGCAGCTCTCTAATCATGTTTCTGAATTACTACTAGTACATTGTGAAGTATAGACATCTTTCTATCGTGCAGTCTTCAGAAATGCAAGAATTCACTGCAAAATATAGCTTAAAGATCTTTGGAATAGAAAAAGGAAGACTTTCAATGTGAATAACAAGGGTGGTAATTGTGGACCCTATGTACTATATATTCTCATGTTTGGAAAGCATCCATCACTGTCTCTCTGCTGGCCTTAGTTCTGCCCTCCTGAGTATTGAGAGGCGAAGTTTGTAAAAAGCCATCTATAAAGTCAGAGCATGTACTTAATAAATGTCAAGTTGCCTAAGAGCTTCTCCAAGCGGCTTTTGCAAAATGAAAATGAAGGACACCACCGCAAAATTAATTATTTACCTGTATCTGTCTTATTTTGTAAATTGGCAGCCCTTGACAGCATGCATTTGAAGAGATGAATGTTAAAAGTCAGAGTGACATCATAGAAACTCATGTAAGAGTTTGTTATTTATTAATTCTAAAAATTATCCCATGAGAGATGCTCATTTTAAAACCTTGATCCTTTTACAAGCCCTTTTTGTTAAGGATGAAAGACAGCTTGAATTTAAGTTGTTGCACTGCTTTGCACAGGACCTGAGTTCAATACAGAGCACTCAAGTCAGGCATTTCTGCATACCTGTCTTGTTTCTAGCTTAAACCACCTTTTTGACCTCAAGATAAATTCTTTTATGCCTTTACTCATAATTAGAAAATGTTAATTCTGTGTTGTTCTTGAGTTGATTTCTCAAAACCAGAGCCATCGTCTGTCTTTAGGAGACCACTATGTTTCAAGAACTGTAGTGGCCACAGTTCACAATGTTCATGGTACTATTTTCATGGCCATAAGTCCTTGTGCATTTCAGATCTTCAGGTTTATGGATTGCATGTGGTCATCTTCTGTAAACATTTAAAATATTTCTGACCCCCAAGCCTCCATAGTCCAGAGTAAGTAAATGTGAATTGGCTTTGGTTATAGTCATTTTTGAAATGTTCATGATTTGTTAGTCCCCCCATGAACATGAGAATTACTACTAGCTATCAGTAAAAGGGAGCAAAACAAACACACTGAAGATGAATAGAGGTAAAATATCTGAAATGAACTCTGAAAGGTAGAATAAGATCAATGAGCAATGATAATAGTTTTGGGATAAATATAAAAAAAAATTTCCTTGCAGAAAACAAAGTGCTGATATATCAGGCTAGAGTATTTCAGAGCAGTTAGCTTTGTGCATGCAGCAAAATGTATCACATATCAGTAGTTTAAAATATCTGAAGTGTTTATAATAACTGTGATATTCTTGGGAATATAGTGGGTGCTGGACATATGTGTCTATCCTTATTTTAAGGTTTATATTTATTTACTTTATGCGTATGTGTGTATGTATGAGTATATGTATCTGCACCATAGTCCTTTCACTCTCTGCAGAAGCAAGAAGACAACATCAGTTCCTCTTGAAACTGGACTTACAGGCTCTTCTGAGATGCTTGATGAGAGTGTTAGGAACCAGAAAAAGGTTCTCTGTAGGACCAACAAATGCTTGTAACCATAAATTATCTCTCCAGCCTCAGCAATACACATATTTTACAATACAATGTGGAATATTCTAAACTTTTTTGGTCTCTTTTCTTTTTTTTCTTATTTTATAATATATTTTTATTACATATTTTCCTCAATTACATTTCCAATGATATCCCAAAAGTCCCCCATACTCCCCCCCCACTTCCCTACCCACCCATTCCCATTTTTTTTTTGGGCCCTGGCGTTCCCCTGTACTAGGGCATATACAGTTTGTGTGTCCAATGGGACTCTCTTTTCAGTGATGGCGGACTAGGCCATCTTTTGATACATATGCAGCTAGAGTCAAGAGCTCAGGGGTACTGGTTAGTTCATACTGTTGTTCCACCTATAGGGTTGCAGATCCCTTTAGCTCCTTGGGTATTTTCTCTAGCTCCTCCATTGGGAGCCCTGTGATCCATCTAATAGCTGACTGTGAGCATCCACTTATGTGTTTGCTAGGCCCCGGCATAATCTCACAAGAGACAGCTATATCTGGGTCCTTTCAGCAAAATCTTGCTAGTGTATGCAATGGTGTCAGCGTTTGGAAGCTGATTATGGGATGGATCCCTGGATATGGCAGTCTCTAGATGGTCTCTTTTCTGAGTCTTTCCTCACTCCATTTGTAATGAGCATATACTGGATATAAATAAACTATTGTGAGTTCGTGTTTACCCTGGTTCTGTAACGTCTAGAAGATAGTGTTTCAAGTTCTCCTTTCCAGTTCTGGTTATTTAATGGTTTTGACCCTTTTTCATAATAAACCTCAGCATCTAGAGTTGTGAAGTCATTGAAAGAGATGACCCACCTATGGGAAAATAATCATAGTAGAGATAGTACCTGAAACCACTGCCCAGATCACTAGAGTGTCAAAGGTCCAGTTGAAATCTGAAGAATGACTATTCTTCTATCTATAATCCTAAGAATTTGCCCTTTTATTACAAGACAAAAATAACACAAGTGTGATATTAGATTATACTAATAGAAAATTCAGAAAATTTGTATGTATTTTTTTCAATCTAGTTTCTCAGCATTAAAATAATTTCAAGTTAAGAAAAGCAGCTCTAAACAAAACTATGGAGTATTTATTCTGGCTTCCCCAATATAATATGAGATTTGGACTCCTTAGGACATTAGGAAACCAAAATAAAATTGATTTCCAACACATTTTTATTATTATTGGTATTGAGTCAGAAGTCAAACCAAGTTAGATCAGGAGGATAATGTAATTAGGGCAGAAACTTAAAACCAGCAAGGAGCTATGGAAGCAAATGGCTACAAAACTGAAGATTCGGTTGTATTTTGTGTCATCGTTGTAACCCCTAAGGTCTTCTTAGTCCGTATGAGCACAGAGTAGATTGTCAATAAAGGTCTGTTTGGTTCGTTTTGTTCTACTTTTTAGTCATACATTGGGAATCAACAGTTGAACAACAACAGATTCTGAAATTTTTCAGCTGTTTAGAAGCTTATAGTTCTTTAGAATCAAATGAATCCCAAAGGTTCACGATGCCTCTCTGAGACTACCATTGCGTTTCCTGTGGCAAAAAAATAATGTTATAAGTAAAGTTAGCTAAATTTGCAGAGAAAGCTGTATCTGTCTACCTATATCTGGAACAGAATTTTATTTCTCCTTTGGGCTCTCTCATTTTCACAGCAGTATCAACAGTATCCCTTAGATATCTACTTGGTACCTGCTTATCTCCAACTCATGATTATTCATTATTTTTAAATATTTCATTAGTGTTATTGCATGCATATATGTGTTTGCCTGTATGTATGTATGTATGTATGTATGTATGTATGTATGTATGTGTATTGTGGGCGTAACCTATCCATGGGGCCTAGAAGACAGTATAGGTCCCCTGTAACTAGAGCTAACTATACTAGTTAATCATCATATAGACCTTACTTTTGTAAAAGAGCAGCAATAGCTCTTAAGTGCTGAGCAGTGTCAAGTCTCCTTTATTCACTTTAAATGACACTTTCGTCTTCCTTCTTCTTGCAGTTCTTGCATGTGGTATGTGAATTGTATATTGGGTATTCTGAGCTTCTGGGCTAATATTCACTTACCAGTGAGTGCATAACATGTGTGTTCTTTTGTGTTTGGGTTACCTCACTCAGGATGATCAAGTCTTAAGACTATGCAATAGTTACAGGTGCATCTTCATTAAATTAATTAACTTGGCAGTTTACTAATTCTTCACTATTTACAGATATATTATTAAGTGTACATGTATGATTCCAGTGGAGATGCTATTTCCAGTTAGAAAAGTTTCAGAAAGAAAGTGAACATAATAAAAAAAAAATCTATGATGTCAATTTTACTTGATAGAGAACAGTATTTTTTTAAATTGGATATTTTATTTGTTTACATTTCAAATGTTATCCCCTTTCCTAGTTTCCCCTCTGCAAATCCCATCTTCCCTCCCCCCTCCCTACTGCTTCTATGAGAGTGCTCTGCCACCCACCCACTCCTGCCTCACAGCCTTAGCATTCCCTTACACTGGGGCATCAAACCTTCAAAAGACCAAGGGATTCCACTCCCATTGATGCCATATAAGTCCTCTTCAGCTCCTTCAGTACTTACCCTAACTCCTCCATTGGGGACCCCATGCCTAGTTCAATAGTTGGCTTCAAGCACCCTCCTCTGTATTTGTCAGGATCTCACACAGCCTCTCAGGAGACAGCTCCTTTCAGCAAGGGCTTCTGGGCATCCACAATAATGTCTGTGTTTGGTTTCTGCATGTAGGATGGATCCCCAGGTAGGGAATTCTCTGGATAGCCTTTCCTTCAGTCTCTGCTCCACTCTTTGTCCCTGTAAATACTTTAGACAGGAGCAAATCTGGGTTAAAAATTTGGAGATGGGTGGGTGGCCCTCAAAACAATTCTTCTCTAGTTATGCAAATTATTGACAGATTTTTGTGTTTTCTTAGCTAGGAGACAGTTTACTTTCACACATTGAAAGAATTTGTAACCATCAGGGAAGGTATGTGTCTAAATATATCAGGAAAGTGTTAGATGAGAGCTGAAAACTTCAATTGCAAGTATTTAAGAAAACAATATTTGAAAATATCTTAGCAATAATACTACACCTTAAAAACTGCTCTTCAGTGTTATGAAAAGAAAAGTATCAAACACATTGACTAGGGAAGATAGTGGATACCCCCTACACACACACAGACACACACACACACACACACACACACACTTTGAACATTTTATACATGTGCACAAAATATTTTGATTATATTCACCTCACTCTGTCTCATCTCCTCCATACTTCCCTAAGACATCTTCAGTCTTTAAAATAAACCAATATTCTAAGCCCAGTTGAAGAAATATGTAATTTTAAAAACTAATTTGAACACTTTTATTACATTGTTTATTTACTTATTGTTATGTATGCACATGCTTGTATCAAGGTGTGTCACAGAGGTCAGAGGACATGAAGTAGAAGCTGGTTCTTTTGTCCCACTGTGCACTGAACTCAGATTGTCAGCCTTTGCAGCAAGTATTTGTACCTGTCAAGCCATCTCAGCAGCCTGGACTGTGTCATGTTCCTAAACTTAAATTGTAAACAAAGGATACAATTTTATAAAGTGTAAATGTGGAATTAGAAATAAGAATATGTTAAAATTATCTCATCAATTAACTGTTGTAGATAGAAAATACTATAATGGTTCACAAGAAGCTAGTTTTTGGATAAGGGGGGGTCAATAGTCTTCACATGGTATACACTCAAGGATATTAATGCATTCTCAGCCATTGCTAGCCACACTTTGTGTCTGCATTTTTATTCTGGGAAGTTTTTCACCTGGATATTTGTGTGTGTGTGTGTGTGTGTGTGTGTGTGTGTGTGTGTGTGTACAGTGTCCCCTGTCATACAGTGAAATAGCCACTGAAGTCTTAGTAACTTGATCAGCATGAAAGAACTAGAGAATTGTTTGTCTATATTTGTTCTCAATCTCTCCATTTTCCTGCACAACAGCATAGCAACGAAAACATCTTAGGAATGTGCAGGTCTTAACTTTAAGGCTGTAGGATGAGGTCATATTATAGGTCATTTTGAAAGCATATTTCAGACCTTAGATTTTAACCTCAAGGTAATTTCGAGGCAGTGAAGGTGTGACATTATTAAATAGATTGCTTTTGTTAACACTATGAAAGGTCAAGAGAGGGATGTCACTTAATTATTTTATTTATTTATTTATTTATTTATTTATTTATTTGATTTGATTTACAGTTTATCCTTATTCTGATGTGAAATACTGGTTTTACTTCTTACATTTTTCCCTTGAAGCTGATTATGGAGTCCAGTTATTAATTCTTGTGCTGTTTACTGTCCTCTGGAGGAAGAATGCCTTCATTTGAATCTTAAGTCACTACATAATTTTGTACTTTTCAGTAAGTTTTCTCAGTTCTTTAAAATTGGCTAATAGTATCTACTGTATTGCATTGTGTTAAGATTAAGTTAAAACAAAGTTTTGCGTAATGTTCTTATACACATCAATGCATTATTTGACAATAAGATATAAAATCTTGTGTTTCAAGGACTTTTGGTGCTGTCATTTTATTTTCATTCTCCATTAATACCATAGGGGTTATGATGTCTAAGTAACAGAATAATGGAAGTAGGCCTTTGGTGGATGAAACAGAATTCAAATAGAATCCACTAACAAATGCATGCCCTTGTATCCTAGTAATATTGTAGTAAACTTATTGAGCTATATTAAAGAAAACAATTTTAATAAAATGTTAAAGAGGAAAAATATATGAATAAATAAATTGATTTTATAATCATTCTCTTTATTGTTGGCAATTATAAGCGTTATGATATTTGCATACTCTATAAAGATCCTACATTTAGCTTGAAATTTACAACAGTAAGTTACAGATGTTTATGGTTGCATGGTTTACTTTAAAGACCTTTGGGACTAATATGAATTTATATAAATAACATAAAATATGCATATTACGTTAAAAACACTGAAATACAAAACATTTAAATTTCAGGTTTTCTCGTTGTAGGCAATAATATGGACATACATTTTCACATTCATTCACATAATCTTATATAATTCAATTCCCAAATCAATATTTTTAAAATTTATTGTTTTTAAAGAAGAAAGTCATAATCTATTTCCTAAAGGATATACATTTTATCATGTAAGATCTATAAGTATGTAATGTAGAGGTGTATACAAAGACAAGAATATGTCCAGTTTTAGGGAAGAAAGGAGTAGAGAGATAAAATGTCAGTAAAACATAGAAGGGTTGATCTGAATAGGTGCATAAAGAAGGTAGAGGATTTTAGATTCTAAGTGATTGAGACAAAACACTTAATTTATAATTACGTCCTTTATATCACCATAAAGTTAGTATTTCAAACTTTGTTATTTAAAATGTGATATATGAGTGTAATTGAAGAATTCTGTATTGGTTTTACCTGTAATTTTGATTGGACTAGTCAAACACAGAGCCTTACTTAGACATCTTTAGAGTATCAGTCATACACATGCAACAGTATCTGGTTTCATCCTGGAGAGAGTTTTGTCTTCTAGTAGTCGATTAATGTTTCTAACTCATACTCCTTTAAAATATTATCATCCTGAGTGAGGTAACTCAGACACAAAAGGACATGCATGGTATGTACTCACTAATAAGTGGATATTAACCCGCAACCCCCCCCCAAAAGGAGTGCTAAATACCCAAGATACAGCCCACAGAACTCAAAAAGGTCAACAAGCTGAACAGCTCAAGTGAGGATGTCTCAGTTCTACTTGGGAGGGAGAAGAAAGCAACCAGAATGGGGGATGGAGAGATCTGGGAGGGAAAGGAGATGGCGGAGGCGGGGCAGAGAAGGGAACATGATAGGGTATCAGATGAGGGAAAAGGACTAAAATCCCCGAGGACCATCAAAAAGAATGGAAACGTGCAACCTTGGGAAGTAGGAGGTTGGGGGAATCCTCCAGAATATACCAGAAACGTGGGAGGTGAGAGACTCTCAGCACTCAAAGAGAGGAACCTCATATGAAATACCCTACACTGGGGAAAGGAAACTTGTAGTGCCCACCTCTAGCAGAAAGACAGGGCATCAAGTGAGGGATGCCCATCCCACAGTCCAATCTCTGATTCATAATTGTTCCTGTCTGAAAGAACTTCAGGCATGGAAATGGAGAGGAGCCTGAGGAAAAGAAGGTCCAGTGACATGCCCCAAGACCTGACACTACTAATGAGGCTATGAAGTGCTCACAAAAAGGGACCTATCATGACTGCCCTCTGAAAGACCCAACAAGCAGCTCGAAGAGTCAGATGCAGATATTTGCACCCAACCAGTGCACAGAAGCTGCTGACCCCTGTGTTTGAATTAGGGAAAACTAGAAGAAACTGAGGAGAAGGGCGACCCTGTAGGAGGATCAACAGTCTCAATTAATCTGGATCCCTGAGATCTGTCAGAAACTGGAATACCAACCATACAACAGCTGATATGAGTCCACAACACATATACAGCAGAGGACAGCTGGGTCTGGGTTTAGTCAGAGCTGATGAACCTAACCCTCAAGAGACTGGAGGCCCCAGGGAATTTAGAGGTCTGGAGGGGTGTGGGTGTGGGTGGGGATAGGTATTTCCTTGTGGAGACAATGTGGCAGGGAAGAGTGATGGGATAAGGAACAGTCAGAGGTTGGACTGGGAGAAGAATAAAATCTGTAGATTAAAATGAATGAATGAATAAATAAAAAAATAAAAAAATAAATACCAAAGCAAAAAAATATTATAAAAAAATGCTCAAAGAAAATGTACCCAAAGCATACATCCATATTTAATCAATAATTAAATTGTATAGCACACAAACAACAGAAAGAATGAAAACAGATGCCAGAAATTTGAGGCAATTAAGTGAGAAATAATTTCAGCAAAGGAGGGCAGTGGAGCAAGCAGTAGAATTTTAGAAACTTTGAGAATAATATCTGTGAAAATCATTACTTAATAATGACCCTATAGTCATTATCTGCCATTATCGCTAAATAATTTCAAGTCAAATTTTATATGGAGAACAAATAGGTCACATACATTTCTCAGCTAACCCAGGGAATGCATCACATGTAATAAATCAAGACAGATTAAAGGAATTTAATTTGCTTCAACTAGTTTTGAACTTAGGGCTACTTACATTTTCTACCCCAAACAATAAGAACTAAAAGCAAGTGTGCCAAAATAGAGGAAAGACCTATACATGAATAGAACCCAAAGGAGGCTCGTAGAGGACCTGGAATACCTTGGTAATGGAGTTACAAACTATGAGCTGTCCTGTGGTGCTGTGAACAGAACCCAGGTCCTCTGGAAGAACAGAAAGTCCTTAACTATTTAGCCCTACCCAGCCTCATACACGCTAAGTTCAGTGCCACATCCAGATGCTTTCTGTATTTGAATGTCAATATTTTAGAACTTTACCAAATGATGTCAAGAAAGCAACTCCCCCAATGATTCCCATCAAATTACAAATCTACAAATTCATCTTATCAACTTTATTGGTTCTTCCTATACATATATAGAGCACTATTCATGCCTCTGATTTTTATGAGCCAATTTCCTATGTCACACAAATATCAAACATATCTGTTTACCTCTGTTAGGTATCAGGAAGTTACTGTGTAGAAATAATCAACATGTGAAGAATTACAGTTTTCAAAAAAAAAAAGCCTGTAAAAAAAAAAAGGTGTCATAATTCACCACTTCTAGGCTATATTATTTTGGTTCAAGTTGCATAAAGTTTCTACCAGGACAAATTAAAGAAAGATGCAAGCACACGCAGTACCTAATTGTCATATGGAGACATTTATTCTTTTACAATAGCTAAATGGTAACCCCCAATAAGGCCTAGAGTGCACAATAATATGATTAGGGTTAAATTGTATGCAGTGTAAGAAATTAGAAATGGAAATGGGATTTGTCACAGGGAAAACACCAAATATATCAGATCAAAAGACAAAGATTATGTGGAAAAGAAAATGGTTCAGAATGTATAATCACAGTTACAAATATTGTTTGTGCATCTCTAGGTACAAACAGTGACTGGTTTTAGAACTGATAACTTTCATTGTGAAACATTTTGAAAATTACATCATCAAATAAAATTGTCAATATTTTATTACCGGTAATATCAGTAATATTTTTGTTATTGTTAAGATTGTATGTACTATAGCTTTTGTCAAAATACACAACTCACCATATAATTAGAACTTTACTTGTGTGAGGCTGGATAAAGTTCACTGGATATTAGCTTTTTCTCTTCTTCCAGAGGACTTGGGTTTAGCTCCCAGTACTCACATTATAACTCACAGATATTTTTAACTTTATTGCCAAGGCATTCAAAGTCCATTTCAATCTCCTCGGGTATGGCACATGCATATTCTGTACTTGCATATATACCAACACAACAGTCATACCCATAAAATAAAAATAAAAGAATTGAAAAAAAATTACAGATTGAACTTCATCAAAATATTTAGCAACAAAAACTCTAAAATAATTGTTTTACGCAAAATGCTCTAATTTAATATGTGAAAAATTAAACTTTATTCCATTGTTTCAGTGCTTTCTTTAACATGTAGTAAATAATTTCAATTAAATGATATTTTAAAAAGAGCTAATAATACTTTTGAGTGCCAAAAAACATCGCTTGGACTGTGTTGGATGTCTGCCTAATTATCAAAATGTTTCATATTTGTAAATGCTGAGGCTAAATAAAATAAGACTCATTTTTTAAAAATAAAAAGTTGTTTTGTCTTATATAAAGGATAGCTTTAGCTTTGGGGCAAGCCAAGATCCCCTAAGGACTCTGCTATCCATGGCAGACCTCCATTCTCCACCATTCTCCTCCATTCTCCTACCACCTCTCCTTCAACCTCCAGCAAACCTATGGATCTTGAACCATACAGGTTAGTTTCCTTTCACCCAACCATCGTTCCTGCTATCTGAGTCTCCTTTCTCCCAATCATTGTTCCTGCTATCTGAGTCCTCTGGGCACTCCAATCTGCTCTGAACAGCCTGTAGCTCACAGACACCTCCTTTCTTCTGTCACCTATTCTCCACCGTCATAGGACCTGTAGCTCCTGAACCATACAGATCAAAACCCAAGGATAGAGGCCTGCCATATTAGGATTATTAAAGTTGACCTATCCCTCACCTCCTACCACCTACTACAATACCAACATCCAGAGACCAAAGGCATCCAGATGGCTAAAGGCCCTCAAATAAACATGATCAACTAAAGCCAAACCAGTATGACACATTCAGAGAACAGTGACCATACTACATCAAGTCATAACACAAGAGAAGCACAAGAAAATGACCTTAAATCCAGTCATATAAAGATGATAGAGGTCTTGCAGCCAAGAAAATCTCAGGGCCAGAGGATTTTAGTGGCTAATTCTACCAGACTTTCAAAGAAGAACTAATATAAATTCTCCTCAAATAGTTCCACAAAATAGAAATGGAAGGAACAATGCCAAACTCATTCTATGAGGCCATAGTCACTTTGATACCTAAACCACACCAAAACTCAAAAAAGAAAGAAAACTTTAAACCGATTTCTCTTATGAACATTCATAAAAAAGTACTAATGGATGTGGGAAGCCACATGTGCCGGTGTAGGGTGGCGCTGGCTACCACTGGCCACCATGCATACATAGGCAGTAAAGTTTTTTTTTGCCAAGATGAGGTTTTGAGAATTAATCAATCAGATGAGAGACAAGTTAACCAATCAGATGAGAGACAAGCTAACCAATCAGATGAGAGAGAAGTTAACCAATCAGATGAAAGAGAAGTTAACCAATCAGATGTAGGCATGCAAATGAGGTGGTAAGCATAACCCATGCATAACCAATCCGGGTGTGAGACATGCCTCTCCTAGGCCTATATAAGCAGCACCATTTCTGGGCTTGGGGTCTCTTTGCCTCTGCAATCAAGCTCTCCCAATAAACTTGTGCAGAAGGATCCTGTTGCAGCGTAGTTTCTGCTGGCAAGTTGGGCGCGCAAGAAATGGAATACTTGCAAACTGAACCCAGGAATCCAGTTCAAACATCATCCATCAAAATTAAGTAGGGTTTTTTTGTTGTTGTTGGTGGTGGTGGGTTTATATATATATATATATATATATATAGATATAGATATAGATATAGATATAGATATAGATATAGATATAGATATAGATATAGATATAGATATAGATATATAGATATATACTTCATTTACATTTCAAATGCTATCTTAGTTTCTTAGTTTCCTCTCCAAAAGTCCCCTATACCCTCCTCCACCACCCTGCTCCCTAACCCACCTACTCCCAATTCCTGGCCTTGGCATTCCCCTGTACTGGGGCATATAATCTTCACAAGACCAACAGAATCTCCTCCCATTGATGGATGACTAGGCCATTCTCTGCTACATATGCAACTAGAGACATGAGCTCTGGGATAGTGATTAGTTCATATTGTTGTTCCTTCTATAGGATTGCAGATCCCTTTAGCTCCTTGTGTACTTTTTCTAGCTCCTCCATTGGTGGCCCTGTGTTCCATCCAATAGATGACTGTGAGTATCCACTTCTGTATTTGCCAGGCATTGGCATAGCCTCACAAGAGATAGCTATATCAGGGTCCTATCAGCAAAATCTTGCTGGCATATGCAATAGTGTCTGCATTTGGTGGTTGATTATGGTATGGATCCCTGGGTGGGGCAGTCTCTGGATGATCCATCCTTTTGTCTCAGCTCCAAACTTTGTCTCTGTAACTCCTTCCATGTGTATTTTGTTCCCCATTCTAAGAAGGATCAGGATTGAAGTATCCACACATTGGTCTTTTTTTTTTTCTTGAGTTTCATGTGTTTTACAAATTGTATCTTGGGTATTCTAAGTTTCTGGACTAATATCTGCTTATCAGTGAGTACATATCATGTGTGTTCTTTTGTGATTGGGTTACCTCACTCAGGATGTTATCCTCCAGATGCAACCATTTGCCTAAGAATTTCATGAATTCATTTTTTTTAATTGCTGAGTAGTATTCCATTGTGTAAATGTACCACATTTTCTGTATCCATTCCTCTGTTGAGGGACATCTGGGATCTTTCCAGCTTCTGGCTATTATAAATAAGGCTGCTATGAACATAAGGGAGCATGTGTCCTTATTACAAGTTGGAAGATCTGTAGGTTTTATCCCAAGAATGTAGGGATGGTTCAAATTATGAAAACCCATCAATGTAATGTATCATTTAAACAAACTGAAAGAAAAAATCACATGATATTCTCATTAGATGTTGAAAAGTTCTTTGACAAAATCCATCACCCATTCATGTTAAAATAGTAGAGGGATCAGGGATATAAATCACATATCTAAACATAATCAAAGGAATATACAGCAAGCCAATAGCCAACATCAATCTAGTTGGAGAGAAACTTAAAAGTAGTTCCACCAAAATCAGCGACAAGACAAGGCTGCCCACTCTCTTCCTATCTATTTAATACAGTATTTGAAGTTTTGCAGAGCAATAAGACAATTAAAGGAGAACAAAGGCATACAAATTAGAAAAGAAAAAGTCAATGTATCACTATTTGCTGATATGATAGTGTACATAAGTGACCCACAACATTCTACCGGAGAACTACTACAGCCAATAAACAACTTCAGCAAAAGAGCTGGATATAAAATTAACTCAATGAAATCAGTTGCCCTTCTTACCTCACCTAGATCTTTGGGGATCTTAGAGATGGAACCACCAATCAGAAAACATTTCAGGGCTGGACGTAGGTCTCCAGCACATACGCGGCAGATGTGCAGCTTGGTCTTCATGTGTTTCCTGCACTGCTGGAGCAGTGTTATCTCAAAAGCTGTTGCCTGTTTGTGGGATGTGTTCTAGCTTGGCTGACTTCTCTGGCCTCAGTGCAAGAGGATGAACCTAGCCTCTCAGAGACTTGAAGTGCCAAGGTGGCAAGATAAGGGTGAGGGCTCAGAGTTAAAGGGGAAGTGAGATTGTGGAGAGAGTGTGTCAGGGGGTGACTGGGAGTGGGTCATTGAGAGGAATATAAAGTAAATAAATGGAAAATTATTAAGTTTAACTAAAAATGTAGCTTTGAAAATTTAGTATATTATATTTGTTTTAAAATTTATCAACATAGAGTAATTTATAGAAAGTTTTGAGAATAAACTCAGCACTAATTTTGCAAGGAGTATGACCACCAAAAAAAAAAATTACTATACAACCTGTAGTCAAGTAGATGCTGGACACAGATGTTGATAAATTAGGACCAATATGTATTAAGTTGATTTTTTTATATCTTTGTAATAAAAGAAGATATCATTAATTGAGGACATTCAACTAAATTTTATATCTTCTTGCTTATACATTGAATAATACATCTGTCTAATAATAGAGTGAATAATTATGTAAACTAATTTATTTTTATGTTATTGCCTTCAACTATGTTTACATTTGCATATATGCATATTTGTTTGCATGTATAGATGTGTGCATGTGCCTATGTGGTGGAGGAGTCTAGTTCAGAGCTGTTACCGAGGAAGGAATGCAGATGAGACAACACAGAAATTCTTTGCTGGAGAACTTAAATCTTGGAAATTATTTTGAGTGAAAGAGATATGTGTTGAGATAGCATCTTGTGAATCAGAAGAATCCATTTATTTAAGATAAGGAAATTCTTTTTAGAAAAGGTTTCATTTAGAGAACTTCACCCTGGAACAAGCCAAGGAATCCTATGAATAGCCAGGATGGTAGTGGGTGGGGCGCATGGTGGTACATGTCTGGGGCATGGTTTTGTTTTAAGTATACACAGTACCTGCTGTAAGTAGAAGCTATTTCAGTAGGGCTATCATTATCTGAGCAGATGAGGTAGGGAATATACTTGAGATAGATCTAGATCCGGATTGAGAACTCTGAACCATGAGCAAAGCAAATGGCATTGTATTTCCTAAAGGCAAGAGGAGAATGGTTTATTTTTAGTAGGGAAGGATATGCTTACATTTACACTTCAACATGATTAGTTTAGGAAATGGATAAGAAAGAAGGACGAAGGGACATCGAGCTGAGAGTGTTTGTAAGTGCTTACAAGGGCCACATCGCATACTCCTGTTACTGTCTACATTACAAATATGAAGGAAAGGTTAATAAGGCAAATCTTTGCCACTGGCCCTTGAAGATGATAGGAAGGGAACTTGAATAAGTGGCTAAATGTCAGCACCGGTGTGTGCCTTTGCAGGTGACACTCAGACTCTGACTGTCCTCCTTCTGCATTTCCTCCTTTTACGCCATGAGTTTCTCCCTCCCCTTCTCTATTTCCCTTCCTGCTTTCTGACCACCATAAAGTCAATATGTTTGTTATGTCACCTGCTTCTACTCAGATGGACTTGCTCAAGAAGACCTAAAAGCACAGGTAAAATAACCATGCACTAGAACCTGTGAACCGACCATAGATGAACCTTTTCTTACCTTACATGGACTATTTGAAGCCAGAGAAACCTGGATACTGCAACCTTGTTTGTACTGTGAGCATGCACTAACGATGCACTCCAGATGCATGCAGCAGAATCAGAAGATCATTTCACTCTCCTGGTAATTAGCTTCTAGGAGGCAGATTCCTAAATTTGAGGAGATTGGTAGGTAGATGGGACCTTGGTTGGGGCATAGGAACTGGATGCATGGCCTTAAAGAAAGGAACTTTCTGGGTTTCTCTCTGAACATGTAAACCTTGAGACAGTCAATATTGATCCGATGGAATTATTAACCAACACATTGGAGATGGGTTTATAACTCGGTGTATAACACATCCAAAACGTACATGCAGTCATTTATCATGAGAGGTTCTTCTACAGGGTGAAGGTAGAACATGGGTATTAGAATCTTACACACATTCATGCTACATCCTTGAGAATACTGTTTTTTACTTTCAAAGTGATATAATGTACTTAGAGATAATGTAAGTATTTGAAATGAAATTCACCAATTAATATACTTGAAGGCAATCTTTTTCAAAGGATTTTGCCTGCTTGTCTGTGACCCAGAAGCTTTTCTGCATAAACATCACCCAATTACATGCAGACAGAGCTTAATTATTCTTTGCCTGATATCTGAATTATGATCCCATGGTTCCTAACAGTGTCTATAAGAATCTGACAGAGCAATAATTTCCAGCATTCACAACTAGAAAGTGAAGGGGTGGATCCATTTATTTTCTCTCCTTGTCAAGGCAAATTACCCTGAAAAATAGCTGTGTGTTTGGCAGTATTAAATAAGCAGGTTTCCCATTACCAAATCATGAGTGTTAACCAATACACTATAAAGATAGCTTTCCTATCTCCACTTCCACTTTAACTTTTCTTGAACTTACAATTTCTGGGAAATCCATGGATAACAATTGCTCTAAAATTATTCTTATAAGATATTATCGATAGATAATATACAGATGAATTAAATATAGGGATATGCTTTCCTGTGTTCTGTGGGGTGGTGACTAAGTCTTTTTTCCCTTTCATGACTAATTTAAGTGCTTACAAAAGTTACAACAACAAAGGTTTTTCTGTGATAGAGACTGAAATGGCACAGATATATAGTAGTAATTGTCTCAGGCTACACTGATCTCTTGATCCCACATTATAAAGAAAGTGGCAGTCAATTCCAACTCAAAGCTCACAGTGTATACCTCAGGACTGCTGTGGCAGTATTTAAAGAAAAACTAAATTCCAACTGATGCATGTGGAGCTGGAAAAAGAGAGACATGGGTTCAAATTGTAGCCCTGGCAGAGCTGCATCGTCTCAAAGCATTCCCTGCATGGAGGTTTGAAACTTTTAACAAAGGATAGGAGGCACAGTGACTTGGCATGGGCCATTGTATGGTTGTTATAAAAATTATCCTTGAATATATGTTGCTAGGGTGACTTATCCAATTAAATTCTTGCTCATTGCCAAGACAGACCCAGAGTGCAGCCTTTGTCACTGTTTCCATGACAGGAGGAATTGGTCACTTTTCTCTCACTGAAGTTTTCAGTTTGTGTGGTTAGCTTATTGATTGTATGGTGCCATGAATCTGCTACACACACACACACACACACACACACACATTTATGTACTCTTTAGTGTAATCTGTCTCACACTCTATGGCAAGTGTCATCAATTCCTAAATGGGGAGTCGTCACGCACTGTGTTTGGCAGCCAGTTCTTTCCTTGTGCTATTCTTCTGTACATAGGATAGGGGAGAATGTCGGGCTTTACCCCAAACCCGTCCTTCCTCTACCTCACTCTTACCTTACCTCCTTCAACTGGCTCTTCAAATTCTATCAGATATAACTCTAATTTACATATGATAGTAGCTGAACAATCCATCCAGGTGTCAATTCTGTGCATGCCCGAGCCTGGAAGACCGAGAAGATTATGAGTCCTAAACTAGCCATGTTTGTATAGATTTACTTCGTTGAAAAACTTCACATGGCAAATTAGATGGGTGTGTGTGTCGGGAGAGAGAAAATTAGGTATAAATCCTACACAAAGTAGTATAGGCAGTTAAGGAATGCTGAGAATGCAAGAAACAGTGTTCTCCAGAAAAGAATAAACCAGCTGAAATTATACTAATAATACACAGACTGAATAGGTATATGTATGTTCACACAGTAACAATTAATGTGAAAAGAAGTTGTATGTTTAAGAGAGCAAAAAGAGACATACAGAAAAGTTTGGAGGTAGAAAGGGAAGGAGGAGGCAAGAGAGTACAGTATAATATCAAACATAAAAGAAAAAATTTAAAGCTGAACATATTATTATATATCATGCTAGAAATGCACTTCGCATGTTATTGCATTTCCTTCTATTACCATGAGTCATGCTTTATTCTTTTCATTTAAACTAAATATAACACCACTAGCTACTGTAGACGTATTAACTGCTAACTTGTCACATATCTTCAAAGAGTTTGTTTCCACAGGTAGCATCTGAATTAATGTGATGTGATGTTAGAATGGCACATGAGTTTTCCAGAGAGGCAGCATTCTTCCAGGTTTTACCACTCCCATTACAATGCTTATCTTACAATGGTTAAAATTCTCAAAACTGCCATGAGTTAATATGCTGTATCATCAGACTCCATTGTTTTCTTAATTTTTCATTCATTATATTTAAAATAATGCATGTAGCAACACTAATCTCTTCCTAAAGTTTTATCTCTGAAAACAGAGCTAGCCAAAAGCATTTCCACTCATTCTTTATTACCATAATCTAAGAAGTTCTTTCTTAGCTTAGTCAAAGGAACTATTACTAAAGGCTTTGACTGCCCAAGCAGTTAGTACTAAGGCTCATCATTTATTTTTGTCTTTATAACAATGTTCTAAATCTGGATCAAGGAAGTTCAAGTCCATGGTGCCAGTCTTGCCTCTCTGGCATGCATCAATACTGTGACAACACAGAAGGCTTTTACATGAGAACATGTAGAGAGCCAGAAAGTGTTGTGTGCATACATGCTTGCTTCTGAAACAATTGTCCTTATCGCTAATATAGCTGACTTAATCCCATGCAGAGATATCATTTTCAACATCCAACTAAGTTTCTCTTTAGTCCATATGTTGTACATTTCCACAATATCAACAGTGTCATTTGGACCAAGTCCCCATGAATGAATCCATGGGACAGACTGTATCAAAGTCATGACAGAGATTTTTAAAATAACTTGAGTTTAGAATTTAAAAAGACTTCTAAAATTCTATGCAAAAGTTAACGTAATTAAATGTATTTTTGTTTTAGTCACTAAAATTCCCTAAATTCTGGAGGTGAGCCTTGCTTTCAAAGAAGAAAATCAAGACTAAGTACATATCTGAAAGGAAGATAGAGATGATGCTGTGCTTGTAATTCTTAGCGGCTATTGCCTTGAATTTAAATACTGACTGACACAGACATCCTCAGTAACATGTGTTGGGTTTCTGCTCATGCTCCCTTTAATCATCATTTGCCTTGCTTTTGAATATCTCTTATGAATTTTGGTCACTAAAGAACTTCAACTGAGTACCCACAGTCCTCTGGGAAAGATTCATGGCTGCTCTTCTCTTGTTTCGGTGACAAGGTTGTCTGTGTCATGGCACATCCACATTAGCTGTCTGGCCCTCCTTGTCTGTACTGACCTGCTTCAGATCAGTGCTTGTGTTCAATAACGAACATTAATATGTGATTTTATTACATCTGCAGCAGTTTACCATGACCAGAAGGGCTATGAATATTACAGTTTTCCATTTCAATCTCAGATACCCTTTGTTCCACCTCTAAAATAGCCTGTATCAATGGCTGAAGAAAAGAATATTCAAAATAGAATGATAATTCATAAACCCTCTTATTGACTTGAACTTTTTTGTCAATTTGAACAGTGTTTTCAATAATGAGAGAATTTATCACATTTTTCTTTCACATGTAGAGTGATTTCAGAGAACTCTTGAGAAAATTAAACCTGAAAGCACATAGAACACAAATATATAATATTGTTATCAATTGTCTTTTGTCAAAATCTGTGCATAAAAATATGCTTAGTTAATCTACCCAAGAAGTTATAGAATTGATAATGAGTCAGATTGGCTTTTCAAGAGAGTAATAGGACTTTGTAAAATATACAATATAAAAAGCAGAATATTAAATGCAGAATAAAAGTATCCAGAATTGAAGGCACATGATTGAAGCATAAATGTCCCTCAGTACATCTCTATTTGATTTTTGAGACAAAGTCTCTCATTAAACACAGTGAGCATCAGTTACAGTAGGGTAGGAAGGCTGGCCAAGGATCTCTAGTCCCTGGGATCTACCTACCTGTCTTTCCCCACCCCACACTAACAATGAGACTATGGTGACATAAGCTTTCTGAGTTAGCTATCTGCCCAGGCTCTTAGATTTCTGACTTTCCAGAGTACATTTTGATTTGGACTCTGTGTATATAATATCAACACAACCAGTTTTGGTTGATGCTGTTGTTGTTGAGGTACATTTGAAAAAAATTACATTTCTGTCTTAAAACTTTTGTGATCTGGAAAATTTATTTTAGCCAAAGTTAACATGAAAGACAAAATAGGTAACAACCCTGCATTTTGGTAATTCAGTGTTCTGATTGATAATAGACATATTTTTTCTTTGCAGAGTCAGACTACTATCTTCTTGTAGATATTATCTAGGTACTTATCATGTAGGGCTTCTAGGAACTTTCTGAGAACTCTTTAATCTTCTTATATGTATGTCATAAGCTTATTATATTTTTAGGGAATGAAAGGAAATATTTATAGCCTTTTATTTCACATTTATGTCCTGTCAGTGAAACAACAACAAAAGAGTTCAGCATTTCCAATTAATTTTTTTGTGAAATATTCTCATAAAAGTGATGCTCAATACAATCATTTAATTTTCACATAAAACCATGTGAATTTTCTAAGGTGATTGTTCTGTGACTTGGTAATATTTCATTGGACACAATGAATTTATTATTTACTGCTCTTTCTCCTTCAAAATGTCTTTCCCCTTCATCCCTTACTTCTGACTAGCATCTCTATGCAGAAATACGTGAATATGTTTGAAAACTGCCAGATTTTAATTCTAGACTTTCACAATGATCAGAATATCATTCTATACACATCAATCACAGGAATCAACTATATATTTCTTTCAAAGCCCAAAATCATTGTTATCATGTATGTATATTAAATAATCTTATGTTATAAGAAGACAAATGTACAACAATGTAACTGATGTGTAAAATATTAAATCCAAAGAAATAGTAGAGAGTAAAAAACTCTTACTTGTATTTGAAGATATCCAAGCTGTGCTAGTTCACATTGGAAATGTAGCTTTCCTAATGGTAGTGTTTGGGAGAGTGTTTCTGTATGCCTTTTCATATTACTGTCATTTCAAAACTTGGCATAGTCTAGGCTCATGAAGGCTCAAAGCGTTATAGAAACAAACAGAACAGAAGGGTCCTTTTCTTGATTCAAACAACACGTTTTGGTAGAAGCAAAACTGCACAGCCCACAGAAGGTCTTAGCTGATCACACAGCAATGAGGAAAGATATAAATTTTAGAGCACCTCTGGTACAGAGTGTCATGATTCACTCTCCATTTTAATTAAGTAGCAGTTTTATAATTTTATATTTTATTGAGCAAGCAGGTTGCCAAGGTGACTTGATTTCCATGTAGCAGCAAAATTACCATCTTTCAGGATAACTGGTGGAGTCATCCAAAGCCTATTTTATTTTGTGTTCATAGTTATAATTCATATAATATTAACACACTTAACACTGTAGGTGTTGTTCTGACTGACAGCAATCAGTGTTAACACCTCTGCTAGCTTTCTGAAAGGCACAAAATGTCCCTTCTTACTCCTCGGCTTAGCAAATGTTAAAAAGTGATAATAACGTTAGATAGTTATTCTGTGAAGCAAACCATCTGAAACCCATGACTTCACAAATGTATTTCCCTGTCATTGACTTTGAGATGCCTCAGATGGCTGAATTCACCTTTTTTCCTGTAAATACATTTAACAGCCTTGTGGCTGGGCAAAGAGTTCAAGACCTTCTTGTCATAGATGTGATAATAAGATCAGGACATTGATAGGGCCCCTTTTCTCATCTTTCTTTTCAATCCAGCTGTCTACATTGATCTTTGGCTAGCAATTTTGCAGAGCTAGATTAAAGCAGAGAAATCATAATCAGGATATATTGTACAAAAAAAAGACTCTAGAGAAAAAGCAAACAAACAAAAAAGAAGGAAAGCATCTTGAGATCTGCATTCCAGAACTCATAACCTTTTGTTTCTGACTCATTCTAAAATATCCAAAGCAGTTCATAATGCCAGTCAAAATACAAGGTCACTACTGGACTTCAGATCTTATGAGAGAAACAGGAAAAAAAATACTTTATTTTAAGCTCAGTAAAATATTTCTCAGTGGTGAGATGGCACTGCAATTCATTATTCATTTCAAAACAGCAGCTGATGCTTCCAAAGGCATGGAGCCACACAATTACACAAGAAGGGAACTTAGATTGGGATTGGTCAGCAGTCCTGACTTCATTTGAAGATGGACTTATGTGTTCAACACATTCCCTGGACAACTGTATGTGTCTTCTTAGCAAGGCTCATTACTAAGTGCTTTGGTAAATTTTGTTAAGAATTTCCTTAGGTGAACAACTAGAGGAAAAGATAAATGTTGAGGAAGCTTCTCATAATAATAGAAGATAAATTAACTTTTAGGGTGCTAATAAGATACAATTTGGAATAGTTTTCTGACAATGAATTTCATATACCCAAAATAGGGCAGTTAAAATACCACTTAAAGCATATGTTCTATAATTGATTTAAAAAAAATATTCTTACATCACCCAGACTGATTCTGTGTCACAGCCAGTGCTCCATACTCAAATATAGCTGGGAGAGAGCTAGTCTCCCAGGAGTGTTGTCAAGCCTATGAGGACAGGTAAGACCACTACTTCTGCTCAGAGGGACCCACCTAAATCCTCCGAACACAGGAACTGAGGAGTAGCCTGGGACAGGATCCTTCCAGTTTCCATCTGCACCCTAAAGCTGACCCTGTGCTACAGCTCTCCATACCCAAATCCTTCCTGGAGAAAACTGGTCTCCCAGGAGTATTGACACACAAGTTTGTAGGAGGGACAAGCCACAGACAAAGACAGCAAAACCAGCTAACAACAGAGATAACCAGATGGTGACAGGCAAGGGCAAGAACATAAGCAACAAAAACCAAGGCTATTTGACATCATCAGAACAAAGTTCTCCCACCACAGGGAGTCCTGAAAACACCAACACACCAGAAAAGAAAGACTTTGACATAAAATCACATCTCATGATGATGATTGAGGACTTTAAGAATGACATAACTGCTTTAAAGAAATACAGGACAACGCAGTTAAACAACTAGAAGCCCTTAAAGAGGTAACACAAAATTTCCTTAAGGAATTAGAGGAAAACACAACCAAACAGGTGAAAAAAGTGAACAAAACCATCCAGGATCTAAAAATGGAAATAGAAACAATGAAAAAAATCACAAAGGGAGACAACCATAGAGATAGAAAACCTAGAAAAGAGATCAAGAGTCATAGATGCAAGCATCACCAATATAATACAAGAAATAGAAGAGAGAATCTCAGGTACAGAAGACACCATAGAAAACATTTACACAACAGTCAAAGAAAATGCAAAAGACAAAAAAGCTTCTAACCCAAGAACATCCCAGGAATTCAGGACACAATAAGAAGACCAAACCTAAGAATAATAGGTATAGAAGAGAGTAAATATTTCCCATTTAAATGGCCAGTAAACATCTTCAACAAAAGTATAGAAGAAAGCTTCCAAAACCTAAAGAAAGAGATGCCCATAAACATACAAGAAGCTTAGAGAACCCCAAATAGATTTGACCAGAAAAGAAATTCCTCCTGTCACATAATAGTCAAAGCACCAAATGCACAAAACAAAGAAGGAATAATAAAAGCAGTAAGGGAAACAGGTCAAATAACATATAAGGGGAGACCTATCAGAACTACACCAGACTTCTCACCGGAGACTATGAAACCTGGAAGGTCCTGGTAAGATGTCATACAGACCCTAAGAGAGCACAATGCCAGCCCAGGCTACTATACCACACAAAACTCTCAATTACTATAGATGGAAAAATATTCAACAAAAACAAATTTACACAATATCTTTTCACAAATACAGTCCCACAAAGGATAATAAATGGAAAATACCAACACAAGGGTGAAACTACATCCTAGAAAAAGCAAGAAAGTAATCTTTCAACAATCCCAAAAGAAAATAGCCACACAAAGATAAAAATAACATCAAAAATAACAGGAAGCCACAATCACTATTCCTTAATATCTCTTAACCTCAATGGACTCAATTTCCCAATAAAAATATATAGACTAACAGAATGGATACATAAACAGGACCCAGCTTTTTGCTGTACACATGAAATGAACATCAGTGTCAAGACAGACACTAACTTAGAATAAAGGGATGGAAAACAATTTTCCAAGCAAATGATCTCAAGAAACAAGCTGGAGTAGCCATTCTAATATGAAATAAAATCAGCTTTCAACCAAAGGTTATCAAAAAGGATAAGGAGAGGAGGACACTTCCTACTCATCAAAGGAACATCTACCAAGACGGAACTCTCAATTCTGAACATCTATGCTCCAAATGCAAGGGCAACCACATTCATAAAAGAAAGTTTACTAAAGCTCAAAGCACACATTGCACCTCACACAATAATAGTGGGAGACTTCAACACCCTACTCTCATCAGTGTTCAGATCATGGAAACACAAACTAAATAGAGACACAATGAAAATAAAAGAAGATAACACTCTTAACCACTGAGCCAACACTCCAGCTCCTACGTTATACCTTAAAAGCATAGACAAGAGATTTGTTTGTTTGTTTGTTTGTTTGTTTACTGTCAACTTTACAAAGAAAATGGAATGTCTGTAGAGTAAGGAAGAAATATATACATTTCATTATGTCCTTCATAGGAACTGCACGATATACACCAAGGTATTTCATGAATTTTACAATCTATCCAATCATAAGCACAATATGTAACTTCAAATACTTCCTTTATTTAAAAAAATATGAGGGAAAAGATGCAGATTTACAGGACATAAATGTGAAATCCTCTCACCTCCTCTAATGGTGGAAGAGTTCTGCCAAGCCATTGTAGCCATTGTAGCCATTGTAGCCTCTAATTAATTCTATCTTAAGAATTTTTAGACCCAGTGAAAACCCAGTGTGCAGCCATGGGATAATATTTCTCTACTGATGAACTAATTGGCATAGTTGCATTTTTACTCTGTGACCCTGGCCTCATTAGAACCAATATTTAACTACTTTAGTGGGTTAGTTACTGCTTAGTAAGTAGAGTTCTGCTTTATTATTGCACAGATTTAAGGTATAGAAGTATTTAAAAAAAAACTTTCAAGTTGAAAAATATGGAATTACTCATGTAAGATTAGCTTTGCTATTTAAAAGTATTTCTCCATGGTTTCCTTAATCGAATAATAATAAAAAAAAAGTCCAATCTCTAAAAGGATGTTTGAAGGAAAATAAAATCTCTTTATCCTGTAGCTGGCACTTTACTCCTAGGAAATACTAAAATTCCTTGTTTTAAACAAATCAGGTCAGTGCCCACTTACCAATTAAAAATCACACACAACAGGGTTAGGTTTCTTGCTAACAAATTGTATACTCTTTGGTGAACATGATGGTCATAGGATGTTGCACTTCGTAAATACAAACCATTCATGCAAAGACAGGGCTTTCTTATATATTTCAGACTTTCTACATAACTGTAACTGTTGTCATGTTTACAATAATTATTGTAGAAAGCCTTGTGAGGAAGACAATTTATTAACACCATTTTGTTCTTTGTTCCATCGAAGAGTTCAGAATCTGTTCTAAATCAGTGCAACTAATTACATAATGAAGATGAACACTATGATACAGGACATTTAAAAATATTAATAGTGCTATTGCTTGCAAGTGCATCATATTGGATGCATGCACTCTGCAAATATTCACTGATTGTGGTGAGGGTTATCGGGCAAATAGCAGCAGTAATGATGGTGGATATGAGTATAATTTTGGCAACACATATACAATGTCACATGAAGGATTCAACATTTTACTTTGAAATTAAAATATTAAGCCTGTGGGAAATAGGAGAAGATATATTGCCTGTATTTATTTGCTTCTGAATTTTAGAATGGGATATTTTATTGTGTTAGAAGATCCTTAAAGGGCTGTAATCTCCTGTTTGATCAGACATTTAAACTGTGTTCATTGACAATGATATAAAGAAATGAGAGCAAGCATCAGCCCGGAGTTTTCATCATTTGCTGTCAATTTGATGACAGCCCATTTTTGAGCTCCAGAATTACCATTTAACAGCTGTGTGATGCTAAGCCCTGTTATGCAATTTCAATATGAGAAGTGTCCACAACAACTGATTTTGTTGTGATTAAATGATAGAAGACATCTTAAAACATTTAGATAGATCTGTACCCAGTTCACTAATCACAAACATCATTTTCAGTGTTTCACATCATTACCATAAGTACATGAACTATAATTTGCTTAATTATCCCTCCATTAAGAGTTTCCAAAATTTTTACAATTCATGGAAGTTGGATGAAATTCATTTATTTTGTCCATTGGATTATTGGACAGTAAAATACCCATACTGCATTTTCTCTAGTTTTGAAGATTCCTGTTGCCAAACTGTTTTCCCATTTTTATTTGTTCATAGGTTGTCTGGTCATCTTCTTACATTGACACAATAACTTGCCAGCAACACCAGTCACTGCACTTTTTTTTCTTATGTTTTTAAATGGTTAGTAATTACTTCCATGTGCTTCTCCCTTTTAGGAATAACATGCTTAGTATGTCTCACTACATGAAAGCATCAGTTTTTAATTATACACTTCATTTTATTATAATATGTTACTTTCAGATGTAGTTTTCAAAACACTAATCACAGCAGGAAAATAGTTACTGTGGATTTCAATGAAAAAAAATTCAACTGGCTAGTTGGTCTGCTCCCCTGAAGACTCCATATCCTGATACATCCCAGAGGACCCATGGCCCTCAGAGCAGTTGAGGACCCTCTGCACTCAGAGAAGTTGAGAACCTATTGCACTCAGTGCAGTTGAGAAGTTGAGGAGGGCCCTCTGCAGTAAGAGCAGTTGAGGATCTACTGGTCTTAGAGGAGTTGAAGATCGGCTGTACTCAGTGCAGTGGGTCAACAGCTCCACGGAAGACCCAATGGTCTAAAGCCTCCCAGGAGATCAACTGCAGCCAGGGCAACAGATCAGCAGCTTCTCTGCCCCTGTCCAGTAGGAAGGCCCCAAACATGGTCTGATACAGCCAGGGCCACAAGCCTACCAGAACACCTGAAGCAACCCAGGGAAAACAGAGGCAGTCTCCATACAGTCACCCAGATCAACAAACACCAGGGATAACCAAAGGGCAAAAAGCAAGAGTAAGGCCAGAAGCAACAGAAGCCAAAATACGTGGGCATCATCAGAACCCAGTTCTCCTCCCACCACAGAAAGCCCTGAATACACCAACACATCTGAAAATCAGGAATCTATCCTAAAATCCTATCTCCTGAAGATAACAGAGTCCTTTAAGGAGGATACCAATAACTCACTGAAAGAAATACAGGAAAACACAGGTAAACAGGTGAAGGGATTGAATAAAGCAATCCAAGACTTAAAAGTAGAAGTAGAAACAATAAAGCAAACACAAATGGAGGCAACCAGGAAATAGAAAACCTAGGAAAGAGGTCAGGAAACACAGATGTAAGTATTCACAACAGAATTTGGACACAATGAAAAGACAAAATCTAAGAATAATCTAAGAGGAGAACGAAGATTCCCAGGTAAAAGGACCTGAAAATGTCTTCAACAAAATAATAGAAGAAAACTTCCCCAAACTAAAGAAAGAGATGGACATAAAGGTACAAGAAGTATATAAAACAACAAATAAATGGGACCAGAAAACAAAGTCTTCTCGTCACACAATCATCATAACACATGCCCACACATGCCCAGACAGGGACCCTGTCTGAGCACCAGTCATGAGAGCAGTGTTGGCAATTTACAGAGGCGAAACTAAATTTGGGGGGGGGGGGTCTAAAATATTGCTTATTTTGACACATTTATCTTTGATAACTCTTCAGTAATCTGAGGCCAGAATCCACTGGCTTCAGGCACTTTTAGACAGGAGGTGGTGTGGGGGTAATTAAACGCCTTATTGTCTCTTATTTCTCTGGCCAGCCAGGAGTCTCAGGCAAGATGCTCAGAGCTTATTAACTTCTTGTGAACCAGAGAGAAGAGAAAAGTAAGAAAGGGAGAATTGAAGCACATACACAGACATATGCACACACATACTCTCTGGCCTGGACTGAACACATCTTATCAACTCCACAAGTGTTCATTCATACATACACAGATACACAGACACACAGACAGACACAGACAGACAGACACACACACACACAGACACACACAGACACACAAACGCACAGACACACACACACAGACACACACACACAGACACACACACACAGACACACACATACACACAGACACACACACACACAGACAGACAGACACACACACACACACACACACACACACACACACACACACACACACACATAAATAATGGGGCAGAACTGACCTAACCACATGTGGATATGGCAGAGTCTAAAATGCCACACGTTATTCCTTTTTCTGGCCTTCTTTTACCTTTTTATACAAATGTTCTTAAGACACTTTGCCCCTTCTTAGAATAGTGAACAAAACACCCATTGAAGGAGTAACAGAGACAAAGTTTGGAGCTGAGACGAAAGGATGGACCATCTGGAGACTGCCATACCCAGGGATCCATCCCACAATCAGCCTCCAAATGCTGACACCATTACATATGCCAGCAAGATTTTGCTGAAAGGACCCAGATGTAGCTGTCTCTTGTGAGACTATGCCGGGGCCTAGCAAACACAGAAGTGGATGCTCACAGTCAGCTATTGGATGGAACACGGGGCCCCCAATGGAGGAGCTAGAGAAAGTACCCAAGGAGCTAAAGGGATCTGCAACCCTATAGGTGTAACAACAATATGAACTAACCTTTACCTCTCTACCCCAGAGCTCTTGTCTCTAGCTGCATATGTATCAGAAGATGGTCTAGTCGGCCATTATTGGGAAGAGAGGCCCCTTTGTCTTGCAAACTTTATAAGCCTCAGTACAGGGGAACTGCAGGGCCAAGAAGTGGGAGTGGGTGGGTAGGGGAGTGGGGCAGGGGGAGGGTATGGGGGACTTTTGGGATAGCATTTGAAATGTAAATGAAGAAAATACCTAATTAAAAAAAGAAAATTACCTCATAGATAAAATACTACATAAAAGGGGAGTTACAGAGGATGTTGATATTAAGTTCAAAGCAGTATTATAGTATTTTTATTCTGTAAGCACATTATAATTTCAAAGTAACAATTTTCCATGGCCTCGTTTTATCATAGTAAACACCTATAGCTTCATCATTGGATCTGACCTACAATGCATGTTTTTCCTTGATCACGAATTTGACCCACACCCATAACTCTTTTTAATGTAATCATGAAAGCTCATTGCATTCCTTAGTTTGCAGCCTTTACTTCCTATTCTAGGAAGGGTGGGCACATTTTTCTCTTGATGATAACTTTTTTTATATCCTTCTAGTAAAACAAGTGAGACCATCTCTTAAAGCTTTGTTCTTCTAAAATTGTTTTAATCAAGTCAGGAATTTTGTAAAATCATTAATCCATCTAAACAGCATGAAAGTTCATCTTTTTGTTGATCTGCCGAAAGTCTGACTAATAGAATGGGCTAATGTCCAGGAATCATTAGACTATGTAACACTGATAGGAAAATGCATGTCAGCTGCAAGAAGCCATCATGAGATTAAGTCTCCTGGGACCTTGACTCTCAAAGCTCACCCATAATAAGCCATGCAAAAATGGTGGGCCACCTCCAGGAAAGTCATCTGCGAGCTTTAGCTTCTCCAAATGGCTCCTTACATAACATCAAAAAAAAAATTAAAACTAAACAAAATTATTTCTTGTACATGTTCTTAGGAATATTTTACATAAGTTTCTAAATATTGCTAATGGGAAAAGTGTTACACTGTTAGTTTTAATTTGCATTTCTCTAATTACTTGTGAAAATGGGTGGCATTTCATTTTTTCCCAGACATCTAGGGCTTTGTTATTTAGCACTGAGAATTAACTATGTATCTGTTATGGAGTTTGCTAACTTCTTCCTGTTGATTATAGGCTATTTTTATATTACAGTCTTACATTTCAGATTCCATAAATATATTTACACTTTTCCATCTCCTTTAAACATTACAGAATTCTGGCTTGAAATATGTTTAAACTTGAAGTTCAGTTTTATTTTATAAAATTTTTAATATTTCAAAAATCTATACTTTCTCCAATAGTATGCATTTTGTTACATTTTATATTTTAGTTACAGTTTTGACTATTAATTTTAATTGATGTATATAAATTATGTATAGTTATGAGTTTTTTAAGTAAAACATGCACTTTTACTCTATTTCCTCATATACGGCCCCTTGCCTCGCCCTTTCCCAGACTTTTTGCTTACTCCAGAGAGGCTCTTTTCTATGTTTAATTCATATGATTAGATATATGACAGACAGAAATGTGGACACGCATAAATACATATGCACACACACACATACACTTATGTGAATGGAAAGCCTGCATTCAATATGTTTCTTCCAGAGCCTCCTTTATTTGGATGGCTTAATATGATGATTTCTGTTGTACCACTTTCCCAGAAATCCCAAATTTTATATTCATTGTTGGATGACACTGAAGGCAATTTTAATTTATAACTTGGTTATTTTAAATATGAGTGTGATAAATGTAGAGGTGTGAGTACTTTGGTAGTGTGTTAAAGTCCTTTGGAGATAGTAGCATCCACCCAGGATGAGTACAACTACACCACTGGGTATTCCTATTCATAGTGTTTTGAGAAACAAATGTCATTTTTGATAAGAATAAAACATAATTAAAATTATTTCATTAGCATTGGACTGTACACAAGTCTCTGGAGTATTGTCTTGATAAATAATTGACATGCAAGTTACCTGGGGACAGTGTCACCCCTTGCAGGTAGTCATGGGTAATGTAAGGAAACAGAATAGGCTTGGCATGGAGAACACACTAACAAACAGCACTCATCCATGGTCTCTGAATCAGGTCTTAATTCCAGTTTGCTGCCCTGTTTATATCCTATCCTGACTTCCCAGAGAGATAAACTAACTATAAGTCATAAGATAAAATGAGTTGTAATCTCCCTAAGTTGAATTTGGTCATGATGTTTTCTCCTGAGAGGCTCCTCCATCCAGCAATGGATGGAGGCAGATGCAGACTCACAGACAAACATCAGGCCCAGCCTGGAGATTCTTGTGGAAGTGTGAGGATTAGAAATGATCAAGTAGGAAGGGTCAAGGACAACACAAGAAGACCCATAGAGTCAACTAAAATGGGACCATGGGGACTCACAGATCTTTAACAACCAACCAGGGAGCATGTAGCAGCTGGAACTAGACCCCCAACACATTTGTAGTAATAATTTAACATGATGTTCACCTGGTTCCCAAAACTGTGGAACTGAGGCTGTCTCAGTATTTGATTTCTGCCATTGGATTCGCTTATCCCTACTTGGACTGCCTGGTTGGACCTCAGTGGGAAAGGATTTCCCTAGACCTAATGGTACTAGATGCCTCAGAGTGAGGTGGTACCTAAGGCAGGCTACCCTTCTCTGCAGAGAAGTGATGGGGCCAGTGAAGGAAGAGATTTATAAGGGTGGTACTGGGAAAAGAGGAGGGAGAGTGTGAACAGGATATAAAGTGAATTTAAATAATAAAACTTAAAAGTTTTAAAACATTGGAATCTCAGAGTCATATTTGATCTGCATTTTCTTAATGACTAAGGTCACTGAATTTTTCTTTAAGTGTTTCTCAGTCTTTACAGATTCCTCTGTTGAGAATTCTCAGTTTATCTCTGTATCCCATTTTAATTGGGTTATTTCAGTTGTTGGTATCTAACTTCTTGAGTTTTTTATATATTTTGGATATTATCCCTCTGTCAGATATAGTGTTGGTAAAGTTTTGTTTTGTTTTTTGTTTGTTTGTTTGTTTGTTTTTACAAGCATACTTTTTATTTACTTCGATTTAAGCTCTGAAACACATTTACTAAAATGTCTATGGCGTGTACTTAATTTTGTTTTGTTTATTGTTTTTTCATGTTTTCCATTTTTATTTAATATTTCTTTTCTCTTGTTTTATTTTAAACTTCAGATTTTGTTCTCCTGCTGATCCAGTCTCTGACTGACCAACATCCCATACCTCCCCACAATTCCCCTGTCTCCACAAGAATGTCCTCACCAACCACCCCACCAGACCTCTAAACTCCCTGGGGACTCCAGTATCTTGAGCGTTAGGTGCATTCTCTTGGACTAAAGGCAGGCCAGACAGTCCTCTGCTGTATATGATTTTGGGACCTCAGATCAGCTCGTGTATGCTACTTGGTTGGCGTTTCAGTATCAGAGAGATCTCAGGGGTCCAGGCTAATTGAGATAGCTCATCCTCCTCCTCCTCAGCTTCTTTCAACTTTTCCCCAATTCAACCACAGGAGTCAGCAGCTGCTGTCCATTGGCTGGGTGTGAATATCTGCATTTGACTCTTGGAAGTGCTTGTTGGGTCTTTTGGAGGACAGTCATGATAGGTCCTTTTTTTTTTTTTAATTTATTTATTTTTTTTGTGAGCACTCCATAGCTTCAGTAATAGTGCCAGGTCTTGGGGCTTCCTCTTGAGCTGGTTCCTACTTTGGGCCTGTTGCTGGACCTTCTTTTCCTCGTGCTCCTCTCAAATTCCATCTCTACAGTTCTTCCAGACAGGAACAATTATGGGTCAGAGCTTTGACTGTGGGATGAAAACCACATCCCACACTTGACACTTTGTCTTTCTGTTGGAGGTGGGCTCTATAAGTTCCCTCCCCCCAATGTAGGGCATTTCATCTAAGGTTGCTCTCTTTGAGTCCTGAGAGTTTCTTACCTCTCAGGTCTCTGGTACATTCTGAAGGTTCCTCCTAACTTACTACCTCTCAAGGTTGCATGTTTTGATTTTTTTGCTGGCCCTCAGGGATTTCAGTCCTTCTCCCCCGCCCCCACCCCCAATACCCGATCATGTTCCACTATCACAACCCCTCCCCATTCCCTTTCCCTCCCAGGTCCCTCTCTCCCCCCTTGTGGTTGTTTTCTTTCCCTCCCAAGTGGTACTGAAAGATCCTCACTTGGGCCTTGAAGCATGTTGAACTTTTTTGAGTTCTGTGGGCTGTTTCTTGATTTTCTACATTTTTTCTTTTTCTTTTTCTTTTTCTTCCTCTTTTTCTTTTTCTCTTTTTCTTTTTCTTTTTCTTTTTACTTTTCCTTTTCTTTTTCCTTTTCTTTTTCTTTTTCTTTTTCTTTTTCTCTTTTTCTTTTCTTTTTCATTTTCTTTTTCTTTTGTTTTGTTTTTGTTTTGTTTTGTTTTGTTTTTGGCTAATATTCATTTTTTAGTGAAAACATACCATGCATGTCCTTTTGGGTCTAAGTTAACTCACTCAAGATGATATTTTCTAGTTCCATCCATTTGCCTGCAAAAATCAGGATATCCTCATTCTTAATAGCTGAGTAGTACTCCACTTTGTAAATGAACCACATTTTCTGTATCCATTCTTCTGTTGTGGGATATCTGGGGTGTTTCCAGCTTCTGGCTATCAGAAACAAGGCTGCTATGAACATAGTTAACATGTGCCCCTCTGGCAGGCATTGTGGGGCATCTTTTGTGTATATTCCCAATAGTGGTAAATTTGGGTCTTCAAGTAGATCTATTTCCAATTTTCTGAGGGACCTCTATAGATTGATTTCCAGATTGGTTGTTCCAGTTTGCAATCCCACCAGCAATGGAGGAGTGTTCTTCTTTCTCCACATCCTCTCCAACATGTGTTGTCACCTGAGGTTTTGATCTTAGTCATTCTGATTGGTATAATATAGAATCTCAGGGTCATTTTGATTTGCATTTCTCTGATCACTAAGGATTTCGACATTTCATTAGGTGTTTCCCAGCTTCCCATTTGAGATTCCTGTGTTGTGAATTCTCGGTTTAGTTTTACACCCCATTTCTGATTGGGCGATCTTTTCCCAATCTGTAGGATGTCATTTTGTGTTATTGATGGTGCCCAGGCCTTTACAAATGATTTGCAGTGTCATGAGGTCTCATTTAATAATTGTTGATCTTAGTGTTGAGCTGTTAGTGTTCTGTTCAGGAAGTTGTCTCCTGTACCAGTGAGTTCAAGGCTAATCTCTACTTTCTGTTCTATTTGGTCTTGAGGTAGAATTCTAAATGTTTAGAAACACTTAAAGAGATGTTTAACATCCTTAGTAACCTGGGAAATTCAAATCAGAATCACTCTAAAATTCTGCTTTACAACCATCAGAACGGTTAAGATAAAAACTCAAGGGACAGCACATACTGACAAGAATGTTGAGCAAGGAAACTATTCTTCCAGTACTAGTGGGATTGCAAACTTGTACAACCACTCAGGAAATCAGGAATAGTTCTACCTCAAGACTCAGCTATACCACTCCTGGGCATATACCCAAAGGATGCTCCACCATCCTACAAGGACACTTGCACAGCTATGTTTATAGTAGCTTTATTTGTAATACCCCGAAACTGGAAACAACCTAGATGTCCCTCAACTGAAGAATGGATAAAAACAATGTGGTTCCTTTACACAACGGAATATTATTCAGCTATTAAAAATAAGGGCATCATAAATTTTGCATGCAAATGGATGGTGAGTGGGATAACTCACACCCCAAAGGACAAGCATGATGTACTCACTTATAAGTGGATATTAGCCATAAAGTACAGGCTACCTACACTATAATCCACAGACTTAAAAAAAGCCAAATAACAAAGAGGGTGCAAGGGAGGATGGTTGACTCTTTCTCAGAGGGGAAATGACATAGATCTCAAAGTTTCCTGGAGGGAAGGAACCGTGTGGGAGAGAGGAAGGTTTAGAAATTGGGCAGGATGGATTAGGTTTAAGGAGAACAAGGGAGAAAGAATGGAAATCAGTGATGTATAGGGGTTGAGGGCATCTCCAGGGTGTCCAGAGACATGGGACAGGGGCAGTGTGGATGCTCCAAGGAGTCTATTGGTGTAATCTTAGCTGAGACTTCTAGATGTGGGTGATATGGACCCTGAAGTGACCTCTTCTTTAGCTAGGCAGAACTCCCAGGGGAAGGAAGCACAGCAAGCCTCCCACAAAACCATGGACTCAAAATTCGTCCTGATTATGAGATGTTCACAAATAAAGATAGAACAGAGAGGAGGGAATGGTCAAGCAATGACTGGCCTAATCTGAGGCCCATCCTATGTGCAAGGATCAGTTGCTGACACTATTAATGATCCTCAGTTATGCTTACAGAAAGAAGCCTAGCATAGAGATGCTCTCACAGGTTCCATCTAGCAGCTAGTGTAAACAGATACAGACACCCACAGCCAAATATTAAATGGAACCCAGGGAGTCTTGTGGAAGATTTTGAGGAAGGATTGAGGAACCAGAAGAGTGCAGGGAAGACCAACATAGTCAATTAGCGTGGATCTCTGAAGGCTCCTAGAGACTGAACCTTAAACCAAAGAGCTAGCTAGCATGGCTTGGACCTCTGCCTCCTGCACATATGTAGTAGAAGTGCAGCTTGGTCTTAATGGAGGTCCCCCAACTACAGGAACAGGGGCTGTCTCTGAATCTGTTGCCTATCAGTGGATCCCATTTCCCTAACTAGCCTCACTGGGAAAGAATTGCCTAGTTCTGTAGTGACTTGATGATTTGGGGGAGGATTTGTGTGAGATGTGGGAGGAAGATAATGCGGGAGTGGGACTCCCTCTTCTCACAGGAGAAGAGGAGGGAGGAAATGTAGGTGTAATGAGAGTAGAAGGGGATGATATTGAGTTACAAAGTCAATAAATACATTAATTCATTAAAAATAAAGGCATGCTGTCCCTTTTTTCAGTTTCTTTGGTTAACAAAGTTAGAATTTGCTCTTTAAAATATCAGAGTGACAAGAGTCAAAGATGAAACTAAAGCATGCTCATGGTATTAATGACCTTTATTGATCATGAGATAAGTCCTCTTCACAACTGCATTTTAAGTTATACTATTTAAACACTGTTCTATGTAATTAAGAAACTAAAAAAATGATATTTCCTCATAGCAATATAAATGTTAACTATGTCAACCCTGGAATGTTTTATTCCTAAGTCTTCCTTTCTGTGCAGACGCTTAAATTTAACATGGGGTGGATAATTGAGGCAAGGGATAGGAAGCAAGAGACCAGTCTGAACAAACCGTGTAATATATAGTAGTGATGTCAGGCGAAGGTGCTGCAGCATAGAACACAGAGGCTTCAAAATATTCTTGATCTAAGCAGAACTGCTAATGTCCATGTGGAGCTGTGTTTCCTGAGTCTTCAAGCCTAAAAAAGTTGTAGTCACTCTTATTCTACTCCTATAAAAAGTGTATAGGTTCACCCTTTACATAGGTCATCCTTTTCTCTGCTTTTCATTCTGAAACAGTGTGAGCTTTTGCTAGCATATCTGAAAGTCTCTGTTAATGTGGAGCTGTCCTTAACTTCAACCTGAGATGTTGGATTCCTTCTATTTGTCGGGTTATGTTGCTGTCATCATTGCTTCTCGATATCACTATCCAGAGCCTCAGGAAATACTCCAGAGGTTTCTGTTATTGAGCAATGTTTTACAGCACTCTATAGATAAGCGTCCCACCCTCAGCGATGCCCAACCCTTCCCTTTACACCTTCCAACTCTACATAGACACATCACAAATTCATGATCTTCAATGTAAATGCATATGTACGTATACATATATTTGTACATATGTATATACACATTTATTTATTTATTTATTTATTTATTTACTTATCTTATTAGTCAATTTAGCATTGCCTGTTTATGCATGTGCCCAGGGCTGACAGGTTGTAATTCAATAATTTGTGGGAGCTCATCTCTAGATCAGAATAATTCTCTATCTCTAAGTGAACATTGGCCAGCTTCATTTACCATGGGCTTATGGGGGATTTTTCTTTTTCCCCATTGACATTGTCTTCAAGATCTTATAATCTTTCCTTCCTGTGTTTAATAATATCCTTTTATCTTTAAGAGCAGTGTGTGCATTACACATGCATCTGTTAGAGTTCTTTAGGCTTAGATTTTTTTTTTCAAAACCCATCTTTAATAAAGATTCTTAAATGTTTTAACCTCCCTTCTAGCCAGAGGTAATGGAAGGGAAATGTGAATAGAGCAAAGGAGGATCGGAACCTCTTTAGAAATAGTTCTTTGGAACAAATCCAATTTGGGTTTTCAGAATATCAGCAGTTCAGTTCACAGGAATCAGCAGCAATAGCTCCATCTAGAGCAAACACCATTCAAGAATCAGCAATACCAGTTCAATCCAGAAGAAACCATGGTGAGGCTTTTCCAAGCAGCCAGAGTCTGCAGAAGAGGCAGGAAACCATCAGAACACCAGCTGTCGTTTTTTTCTGGTGTGTTTCTCTCTATTTAAAGTCATGATAAATAATAACCAGCAAAGAATGATAAGGCATATATATACCATCCAGCATCACTCACTGTCAGTTGGGTTATAATTATATACTTTCCAAACATCATGTGTTCTCTGAAGCATGTCCTCTAGCTAAACATAACATGTTCCCTTTCCAGGCTGTTTCCAGATGTCTTTTCTTATCAAAAAATCCTCCCATGTGTCTGCTTCAGCAAAAACATCCTCTCATAAAGCAGTTTCCAGAAAAAAATCACATTACACAACCTGGATGCCAAAGAAACCAGAAATTTCTACTTAAAGTTCTGCATCCCAAGTTCCTTATTCTCTATATTTTGACTGGATGATGATCTCTATAACAGTTGCCATTTATTGCAAAAAGAGACTTCATTGATGATGACTAAGACATAAACACAAAATGTAAATGCAAAAAATTTCCAACATAAAATAAAACAAATAATATCAACAATCATTGTGACAGCTATTCATTTTTCATATTTTCCAATATGAACCTAATTAATGAATCAGGAGGTACTATTGCCATGAACAATGTTTAATGCTCTTTCCTACAAAAATCAGGAAAAGACAAGGATATTCACTCTCTCCATATCTATTTAATATAGTACTTGAAGCTCTCCATACAGTAACTAGGCTACTAAATGAGATCAGGGGATACTTGGAAAAGAAGTCAAAATACCACTCTTTTCAAATGTTATGGTAATAATCAAAGGTGACCCAAAATTTTCTATCAGGAAGCACCTACAGCTGATAAATACCTTCAGGAAGTAACTGGATACAAGATTAACTAAAAAAAAAAAGTCAGTAGCACACCTATATAAAAGTGACAAATGGGCTGAGAAGAAAATAACACAAACAACAATATTAACAATAGCCATAAATAATATAAAGTATCTTGGGTGCCTTTAACCAAGCCAGTAAAAGACCTATATAACAAGAATTTCAAATCCTTGAAGAAAGCAATTAAAGAAGATATCAGGAGATATAAAGATCTCCCTTCCCTGATCTCCAAAGTTATTCTACAGAACAATAGTAATAAAATCTGTATGGTATTGGCACAAAAAACAGAAAAGTTGATCAAGAAATTGAAGAACTAGAGGTGAAATTACACATTTATGGTTCCCTTGTCTTTTGATAAAGAAGCTGAAATTACACAGTGGAATAATGAAAGTATCTTCAAATAACGATGTTGGTCTGTAACAGCTCTAGGTTGGAGAGAATGGAAACTTTTAACATTTCTAATAGATATTTTCTATCTATTAATATTGGAAACACTCCTAATAAACTGAGTCATCTAGAGAGGAAATGTTTTTACATATAGTTAATAAGGCACAGAAAATAAAATTGTCATATATTATAAAATAATTTTTAGTGTATTTCTTCATAGATGGTTTGTAAAAAATAGTGAAAGAGTAGTAAACTCAGTGCTCCAAGGTATGCTAATCATAAAACAGATAGTGACATTCCTCCACCCACCCACTTCCTGAGTTCAAGGAGTATTCATTCAAAGAAAGTCACCCTGACCATTACCGGAAGCTGCAATGCAAATGTGCTATTGTTAGGGGCTCTTAGAAACTGTCTTGAGAGTTAACAATTACCAGGTATTCCTTGTGACACCTGTGACTTTGTACTTCCTTGTGACTCTTATCTGGTATTTTCCAACAACGCCCTTCCCACCTCCTTGAGTTGTGTTTTTTTTCCTTTAAATACCCCCTTTCTCAGCTACTCGGGGCGCCACAGTCCTCTACCCCTGCGTGGTGTATGACCGTGGGCCCGAGAGCGCTCTTGAATAAAAATCCTCTTGCAATTTGCAACAAGACCGTTTTCTCGTTGGTGATTTTGGGGTGTCGCCTCTCCTGAGTCAGAACGTGGGGGAGTCCTCACGTTGTGGGTCTTTCAATAGAAAAGCTAAAGTTATTTCTCTTTTTGTCATCCCTTAGTTGTTAGTGTTGTGTGATAAAATATCTCGACAAAAGCAAGTTAAACAAAAAAAACTTTCTCATGTATAGTTCAAGAATACATTTTGTTACCTCCTTCCAGCCTAGCTAGGCTGGCCTCAGATCATCAGCCACTTAGGCGGAGCCACCTCTGCTGCTGTGCTGCTTCTCATCTCTCTCCTTTGATGTGCCCCTACCTGCTACCTGCCTGAGGCCGAACCGGTTCTCCAAGATTTTCCAGAGTTAGCACCCAACTGTGATCATCACGAGTTCCTACTAAAAGGCTGGTCTGACAACTTCAAAGGAACTTTGCATGATTGGGAATGGGCCTCCCCTCTTCTTTATAAAGCGTGTTTGCTAACATTAAAGTTGAGTCTTGATCAGAATTCAGTCTTGACTCCATTTCTTTCTTTATCCGCCTAGATCCCCTCTTTTTTTTTTTTTTTTTTTTTTTTCAGTTCCAAGATGCATCCCAGGCTCGAACCCAGACCTGAGAGCTGCAGGCTGGCCCCAACACATTTTATCCCATCAAGGATGTCAAAGAGGTTAAATTGAAGTAGTTTGTGGCATTACAGCTACATGTAGAGAGTGAATGAATGCATTCTTGATACCCATTTTCCTTTGTTCACTTACACAGGTCAAGATCCCAGGTATGAAGCAGTGGGCAAATCTTCCCCCTTCCATTACCATAATCAAGATAAGCCCCACAGGCATTCACAGTGATTCAGAACCCAGGTGAATATAGATTCTGTCAGGTTTACAGTTAACACTAAACAAGTCAGCACAGAACTCAACTCCCAAAGCCTCTAAGATGCCCACCAGGCATCAAGGCGTCAACTCTCAGAAGGACAACATCTTGTTGACTTGGTTGTGTGACAACATTTCTTTCTTTAACACTATCCATGCTTGTTATGGAGGAAGACCTGAGCTAAAATTGCTTGAAGAAAAAAATTCACAAAAATCTGCCTAATTAAATTCAAAGTTTAAACCATGGCTTGATGAATCTCTAAGTGAAATTGATAAGGTTTATAAAACAGCCAGAGATGCACTTTGCTTTCTCATCAATTAATTCCCCAAAGTCTTAATACCACATATTCAAATAAAACATTAAAAAAAAATCAATGACTAAAATGTCAAATATTTACTTGTGGTTCATTGATTTTCCCCATATCATTTTTATTAGCACACTGGAATTTCAGATGTAGAAAAATCTAACATTAATTTGACAGTGTCAACTACAGTTTAAATAGTGTCCTTTTGAGTGTTTTTCAACCAATTTTCATTTGAAGGCAGTCCTTCCTATTTCATCTGCAGAATTTCTAAGTGTTCCTTAGTATGTGTATACACAGTGCTCAATACACTAAAATTTATTGCTATTTATAAAATATAAAATTTCTAAATTTGTTTTTTTTTGTTTGTTTCTGAAAATTTTAGCAAGGCAAACACGGATCTGGTGACCACTGTTTCCATAAAACTGGATAACTACAGGAACAAGACTTAAGTAGGGCATCTGATGGCATCCTACACTTTCTAGTTGCTAAATCCAGACTGCAATGCTGCAGCTCAACCACTATGTGATGTGTGACAGCGTAATACCACGGGCTTTGTGAGCGACATGAAGATTATGACCATGGATCTTCTAAATTTTAAACATTATTTTTCTTAAGAGAAATGTCATAGTTACTTGTCATTTTAAAATGTGATAAAAGTTTACCTTGCTTTATGGTTTATATTATATGCTTATTTTTATAAAAAAAAGATTATATAAGAAAACATATTATTTATGTTTAATATATTTAATATATATTAATATATTATAATATATTTAAAAATATATTAAAGTGTTTATTAAAAAAGAAAAATAACTGGTTTCAAATTAAATGCATTGATTATCATTTAGTAAAAATTGTTGCTTATTTCTAAGATCAATCAGCAGTAGAATCAATTTCATTACATAGCTAGAGGCAATTTCAAGAATCAATTTTTCATTGAATTCTTATTTAGAAATACATCAATAATATAATTTTCTGCTTTACTTCTCAAAAAGTATCTTTTCTGTAAGTGCATTAAGTAGCTGAAAAAATTTTTAATATGCCATAATTACACATGCAGAATTTTGGGCCAAATATAATCTTTACACATAAACATTTGTGATATTTTTAATGTGTAGCAAGTATTCAAAGATTGATATTGCTAGCTTACTGACTTATTTCCACTTTTATACAATAGGTTTGGGAGAAAAAAAAATTTAGAATGTTAATGAGAATCCGAAAAGAGATTCTTAAAACACAACAGAACCATTCAGATTTTCCATAAATTATTGATGCTTGTGAGCCCTGCTCAGATTGAATACTTTTCAGTACAAATTTATGTATCACAGAAAAGGGTAGCCGTAATCTCTATGCCCTTTAATTGGAACAAAAAAATGAGAAATGCCTCGAACTATTATCAAGTTGTGAGATTTTTAAAGCAATTTTGATTATATTTTCTAACCAATTATTTCTTTTAAAGTATGTAATATCATGTGTGATTTTATTCTAAACAGCAATCAATGACTGTTCTCTTAAAGCAGAGTCACAAAGTTTATAATAGCCAAAAAACAATTATTTACTAAATGTTATGTTGACTCCAATGTATAGCAATTTAACTCTTGTTTATTTTACTAATGATACGAGTTTTACAGTAATGAAAACAAAATATACTGTTGGTTTGTTAGGAGCTCCTGGTGGGATACAAAGTTGCTCATTCATAAATTACTGCATTATTGTATTGGCATTGTTGTGTGATATAATAAAGCAAGATGCACGTTTACCAATGTAGTAGCGTACATTGTGTCTGAGTTAGTCCTTAAGATTAAAAAAATATAACTTTATATGACTCAATACAGGGGAACGCCAGGGCCAAGAAGTGGGAGTGGGGGGAGGGGAATGGGGGGTATGGGGGGACTTTTAGAATAGCATTGGAAATGTAAATGAAGAAAATACCTAATTAAAAATGTAATAAAAAAGAGTAAACAAATAATAATAATAATAATAATTATTATTATTATAATTATAGAACAGAAGGAAAGTTTTCCTAGGGGGAAAAGGCATTCGGGAAGATACTAAGTTAAGAGGAACATGATTACCCTAGTCTATTCACATCAAAAAAGCAGCAAATTTTATTTAGCTAAAAAGATTTTAAGATTAATCTAACAAGCATATATTATACTGTAGAAGAGAGTTATATAATCCTTAATATATCTGATATAAATATCCATTATTCAGCTTGTTTTAATGAATTTCCTTCATACATGCACTTTGTGTTTCTAGAAGTTCAAACCTCAAGATGATTTAATGGAAAGAGTAGTCTAAATGGTCTTATTTAAATAGCTTTGGCCTCTTACTTTGGACTTGCTTACTTTGGACTCTTAGGTCCTTTATTTATTTTGTTTCTCCCTATGTGTGCTTTATTTATTGATTAACTTTTCAAACTAATAATATTCTTTTACTTTACATTGCAATTGCATCTTCTCACTTCTTTCCCCTCAGTCTCTCCCTCCCTCTCCCTCTCCTTACCTCCCTCTTCCTCCCTCCTTCCTCCCTTCCTCCCTCCCGCCCTTTCTTTTCAGAAAATGGACCCCCCCCCCCAGCTTGCTATCAATCCCCCTTGGCATATTAAGTTTAAGGAAGACTAGGTGCCTCTTCTCCTATTGTGGCTAGACAAGGTAGGCCAGTTGGCGAAAGGGATCTAAGGCCATCAACAGAGTCATAGACAGCCCCTGTGGTTAGAAGTTCCATGTGACAAGCAAGCTATACAACCTTTAACATATATGCAGAGGGCCTAGTTCAGTGCCATGCATGCTTTTTGTTTGTCAGTGCAGTCTCTGTGGGCACTTTTGGGCCCAGTTTATTTGATTTTGTCAGTTTTCTTGTGGAATCTTTGACCTCTATGGCACCTTCAATTCATCTTCCCCATCTTCCATAGGATTTTTCCAAGCTCCTTTTAATGTTTGGCTGTGAATCTCTGCATTTGTTTTCATCAGTTCCTGTGGGAAGCCTCTTAGATGACAGTTATGCTGGGCACATATCTGTAAGTACTGCAGAATATGATAATAGTGTTAAGGATGGGATCTCTCAGATCTCTCTCATGGCATGTGTATTGAGCTGAGCTAGTCATTGATTGGCCCTTCCCTAAATTTTTGTTCCAATTTTACTCTTACATATCTTGTAGGCAGGAAAGAATTGGGGTATTGAGAAATATCCTTCAGAACAGAAGTGAATTACTGTTTCTTACTTCATAGTGGATAGTTATGCAAGATATTTTAATAGAAACCAAAGAAATAGAAGAGAAATATCATTCAGAAGAAAGAAGGACTAGGAAGATGGTATATTTAGTGTTTTCATTATTGCAAATGTTCAAGCCTAGCAGGCATTTCATATACCAAGGTATATCTAGTAGGAACAATAAGAAAGACAAGAAATATTTGATCTTATGGAAAAGATCATGACTATACTATAGGAGTAAACCCTAGATTTATCTGATTAAGTCAATTGTGTCTACCTTCCTGGGGCCTATAGCTCCCCTGAAACATTTCCCTTGAAACATTCTTGTCAGAATGAGAGAAAATGTGCCTAGGGGACTTCCCACCTACTGTCTATCTCCTCTTGCAAAGAAAAGAAGACAGTGTTTCTTAGTTTGCTGTTTTGTTGCTGTGATATACACTGTGACTAAAAAGCAGCCTGGGGAGGAAAGTGTATTTTGGTTTGCACTTACATGTCACAGTCTATCATCGATGAAACTCAGGAGCTTCAGTGGGAACCTAAAGGCATGAATTAAAGCAGAGAAGTAGGAGGGAAGAAACTCCTGGCTTGCTTCATTGGATTTGTTCGGCTAATATTTTTATCCCACTGTTCACAGAGGGATAGGGTCCCCTGCAACAATTACAATGTAAGAAAATGCTCCCACAGATATTACCAAAGGCCACTCTCATCAGTCAACTCTTCATTTCAGATTGTGTCTTCCAAGTTGACTATAGGCCTTTATACAAGAATACAGCTTAAGCTATGCCTGACAGCATACAATTAGAACATCTACATGAGACTATGAAATATCAACTCATTCAATTTCATTCATTTATTGGTTTAAATTCTTTCTTTTTCTTGTTATACTCAATTACTTTCTGTTTCTTCATCTATTTCTTCATCTATTAAGTGTGATTAAAATTATATTGGGGTTTTTGGCTTAATATCTTTTTGGTGGTTCATTAATTCTATGTATTACACATCTATAGAGTTAAAAGAGACTATTGGATCAGAAAGGCTTACACTGAAGTTCTGGGGCAGAGGGTAGGGTGAAGGAGGGAGTATGGGCATACATAAGCAACACCAAACACCTTGTTAAAAAGTAAATATAGTAATCCTGTAGAAACTTCTAAATATCAACTCATAGATAAAATATTTAAAGAGAACAACCTAACCTCTAACAGGCCGTTGATGCTTTTATTAGAAATTAAAAAGCTCAGTTTCAGAAATGGGTTGTTCCTGTTTGAAGTTTGGCCATTAGGCTTCATAGACTTCACCATGTTGCAGATTATTGCCTTCCAGAACTTGATCAGAAGACCCCGTTACCGACACATGAGTCACAGAACAGGAAGAAATCAGACGGTAAGGATCCAAAAGCGTCATTCCTACTAAGTGAATTTCACAGTGCTGGAAGGTGTCATGCACATTTTCAGAGGAGAAAGTAACCCACGTCCAACTATGATAATAATAATGATTGGATATATATATATATATATATATATATATATATATATATATTACAAGAGTAGCATGAACATCATGGGAGTAGCGAACCATTTTATTTACAAGATGCAACTCATAGCTGTCATTGTTACTTAGCCAAGAAGCTATATCTAGAAAATTCAATGGCCCTGGAGGAGAGTCTACTATATTGTGCTGTAAAGTACACATACTTTTCATTGATTAATAATGAATTTCCATTCTACCCCATAGATCAATGTATCTTTCAGCCCTCATGTGGAAAACTGCTACTTGCAATAGATAGTGCTCAACACAGGAACCCAGGACTGGCCAAGCTACTGAGTGCCTTATTTTGTACATATAAGTCCAATACATCCACACTATATTTTAGGTCTGATGTTTCCTTGTTTGTAGTTTAAAAGACAGATGTAGAAATAAACATGATGCTGAAGTCACCCACTATTTTTATATCAAGACCTATGTGCATTTTTATGTTTCTAGTGTTTGTTTTATGAAATTAGTAGCTTCAATATTTGGCTCATGAAAGTTTCAAATTGTATGTCTTTTGATAACTTTTTTTTTCCTTTTTTAATATGTGGTATCCCTTTTTGTTTCTTCTACTTAGTTCTGGTCTGAAGTTTATTTTGTCTGGACAAAGCCATCTATGTCTGCTTTTTTCCTTTGATATTAAGTTTTTGAGTAACTTTCTGGATACCTGTGATCTTGAAAGAGCATACCATTTATTATTTTTTTAAATCCAGTTTACTAGTCTGAATTTTTTAGTGGTGAGCTGAGCCCATTTACATTTATAACAGAAAGGTATTTCCTGTAAAGCTGTTAGAAGCTGTACCAGTTTATGGATTATTAGTATTTCTTTACCTTCTCCTGTATGAATTTTGAGGTTTTGTTAGGGTGTTATATATGACATGTTTCTTTCCCAAGTCTGGTTTGTGTATTTATATGAATAATGATATAGTCCCTCTTCCTTCCTGTAATAAGTTTTCAGAACTTTCTGCAGTGTGGCTTGGTTTACATTAGCAGCATTGTTTAGTACTTTACATGGTATTTATATCTATACTATTTTAGGATTTTTAAATACCTTTATTTCTTCATCAATTTAGAAAGGCAGCAATGCAAGCTATAATATTCTGGTTTTATGGTTGTTTTCCTTTAGAGATTTTCGTTTTTGTCATGGATAAATGCATACAAATGTATTAGAAAGTAAAAGTTTAAAATTTAACATGAAGTTCTGTGAAGCTTTACAGACTAAGAATGCTTACTTTAACTGAACAGAAGTTCAGGAATATGTATAGAATTTTGAATCTGTTTAACCTTTGTGCATATTGTCTTTTATTTCCAAGTTTTTAATATATATAAGTTAATTTTAAAAATAAAAAGGGGAACATGTATTCACTTCTTTCTTCCAAGCCCCAGGGATCAACATAATGTCGGAATTAAAGGCCGGAGATGATGAAGGCCCATAGTGGAACATTATCTTCTGGAAACAGCAGGGGACCTGCATGTACGGACTTACAGGGATTTAAAAAAAAACATGCACAAAATCTGGGAAGCCAGAGCCAAACAAAAAAACAGTATAGAAAGCAGTGTTTGGTCCATAATCCCACAAATACTTTGGCACTATTGACCATAGTTAGCTGTGCAGACGGAGAGACAGTTTTCTCTAAGAGTGTAGTCCCTGGTAAACTGTCCACTTTCCAGTATAATATCACATACCCAGTATGAACTGAGCAGCACAAATACATCTTTGAGAAATTAAGAAAAAAGAAAACAAAAGTACACAAATTGAGTGTGTAGGGAAGGCCTTAAGATGCTTGTAAGAGTTAGGCGTTGGAGAACATATATGATATGAGTATTGTGTGACTATTTCAAAGTTAATAAAATATCTTTATTATAGTTTCATCTGGATGGAAATATGTGGGTTATATGATAGTTATTCAAATTGTTTAATTTTATTGTATCTAAGTATTGTTATATTAAAAACTATTCCACGTGTGTTTGAAAGATATTTTTTAGTTGTTGTTTTTGCCTTGGTAAGTATTTTTGGTTTTATTGCTGTAAAGAGACATCTTTACCAAGGCAATTCTTATAAAGGAAAACATTTAATGTGGCCTGCTTATAGTTTTGGAAGTTTAGTCTATTATCGTCATCACAGAAATCATGGCAGTGGGCAAGCAGATATGTTGGTGGAAAATCTTAGAATTCTACATCTTGATCTGCAAACAGCAGAAGGGGACTGTATTCTATACTGAGTACAGCTTGAACATGGAGACTTCAAAGCCTATCCCAACAGTAAAACAATTTCTCCAATATGGCCACACCTACTCCAACAAGGGAATACCTCCTGATAATGCCACTCCTCACAGGCCAAATTTTCAAACACATGAGTATATGGGGACCAAACCTACTGAAACAACCATAATCCACTCCCTTGCTCCTATAGGTTGTAGCCATAATATAATATAAAATGCAGTCAGTCCAACTTCAAAAATGTGCATAGTCTGTCACAGGCTCAATAATGTTTAAAACTCAAAGTTCTAAGTCTCTTATGTGATTCAAGCAATCACTTAACTGAAATCCCCTATAAAATCAATTTTAATAATCAGATCAGTTACTTTCAAAATATAATGACATGGGATATACATTAGTGTTACAAAATATAATGAAGAGAGCACTGTAAGAAAATACTGAACCAAATGAAAGCCAAAAAAACATCTGGACAAACTCCACAATATGAAGCAGTCTTCAGTTCGCCAAGCCTTTTCATCTCTGTTGAATGCAACACACTTCTTTCTCTCCAGCTTGTTCCATTTCCAATTAGTATTGTTCCTCGATAGGTATCTCATGACTCTGGCATCTTCAACATCTTGGGATATTCAAGGCAATTCAGGTTTCAACTTCACAACTTTACACAATGGGCTTTTAAAGCTCCATATAATCTCCTTTCTGGGCCTCCATGCAGGGACACTGCTGACACATTAATGGCCTCAGCAGCTTCCTGAAGTGGAAACTTCTGGATTCTTTGGAAAGCCAGTTATGTAGAATGATTTTGAATGATGTTTTGGTAAAGCAAACACATGAAAGGATGTCTTTCTGAAGCAGACACAGGTGAAAGATATTTTGATAAAGTGAACACGTGGAAGGACACATGGTGTTAAGGAATAGAAACATAACCCAAGACACGGTGGAAGATGCTGGATGGTATTGCCTTGCCATTACATAGTGGCCATCATTTGTCATGACTTCATAGAAAAAAAAAAACTCACCTAATAAACATGGGGTCGTATTCTGGAGGCTTCTTGATGCTTTCATTGACTCAGCCAAATTGGTTGACTGGTGTCAGTAATACAGACTTACATGGAGTTTTGTTAAGACAGATTCACATAAAGTTTTGCTAATACAGACTCCAGTGATGTTTTGGTGAGGCAAGTCCTGTGGGAAGACATGTGATGTTTGGAATGAGTATAAATAGAACTCAATGGACAGTGGTGGCCAACATGCATAGCTAGTCTCATGTCTTCATCTTTGCTGATCATCACTTCATTGTGAGAGGCACAGCAGATAACTTCTCCTGGAGTCCCTGGTGCTCCTGGTCACTCCTGCTGACTCATGCCAATTTGTCTGAAGCCTGGCTGTTTCTGTTGGGTCATCACACCGCTGCTGATTCATGTTTATGATTCTGTCACTACTGAATGGGACTGCTGGTGTCCGGATGGTGTATCAAACTGTAGCTGCCAGTTCTTGTGAATTGAACTTCTGATAGCTTTACAATTCAGATTGCATTTGCTCCAAAGAACTATTTCAAAAAAGGTCCCCTTCCACAGTATCCTAATAACCTTTCTTTTCCACGATCTCTGTTGGGTGGTAGGCTAGAAGGGAGGTTAAAGCATTTTAGAACCCATATTTAAACTAGGTTGTGAAAAATCTAAGCCAACAGCTTCTTTAGTCACAGAGGGAATTACATTTTTGATTCTAAAGCTAGAGCCATGTTGTAAAAACTGCCAAGTTCTGTTGCTCCCTGAGGCTGGACAATGGCCTCCAAACATTCAATTGTATCTTTACCAGCATTCTATTTTCAATGGTGTGCTTCACCTAAGCTTGGCTGCTCTGGAACTTGCTTTGTAGACCAGTATAGCCTTGAACTCAGAGATTAGCTTGCCTCTGTCTCCTGAGTGCTGGGATTAAAGACATGTATCATTAAATTTGGAACTAAGTTTTTCTTTAATTACTTTTCATTATAGATCTTAAAAAGAAGAGTCACTATAGGTCAAGATCTATTTTGAAGTTGTATATAGATCCAGATTCAAAGAATCTGTTATCTCACTTCAAGATCTGGATCAAAAGCCTGTGTCTTGCAGCCCCAAGATATAGATCAAAGGCATGCTGTCTTCCTGCCTCAAGTTTCAGATCACAGGGGTGCCCTCCATTTCTGGATTTTAGTTCATTTTGTATATAGACAAGTTGACAACTGAGCATACCCATTAAAATTCACCCCTTGTCAATATCACATATAATAATATCTCCTTAGATCTAAATAAAATGAATTAGGTCATAATGACTCCTACCACAATATTAACTATTCCTTAGCTGGGTGGAATCTTACCCTAAGGTTTTAACTCCCTTAATTCCATTTAATATCTTTAGTACGTTTATCTCCTTGAACACATTACCACCATTCCATTTCTTGCTGCCCCTTTATTCCTTGAACCATGCATTTTTATTTTTCATTTCTCAGCTTGCTACATTTAGTCAAAACATTCTTCATGAGGATGAATCATTGGACAGAGCCTATACTACCGTGTTTAGAGCCTTTCTTTGCTGATACAATTATTCTTTTTTTTTTTCATTTTTTTAATTGGGTATTTATTTCATTTACATTTCCAATGCTATCCCAAAAGTCCCCCACATGCTTCCCCACCCACTCCCCCACCCACCCACTCCCACTTCTTGGCCCTGGCATTCCCCTGTACTGAGGCAGATAAAGTTTGCACGACCAATGGGCCTCTCTTTCCACTGATAGCTGACTAGGCCATCTTCTGATTCATATGCAGCTAGAGACACGAGTTCCGGGGGCGGGGGGGGGGGTACTGGATAGTTAATATTGTTGTTCCACCTATAGGGTTGCAGATCCCTTTAGCTCCTTGGGTACTTTCTCTAGCTCCTCCATTGGGGGCCCTGTGTTCCATCCAATATCTGACTGTGAGCATCCACTTCTGTGTTTGCCAGGCACTGGCATAGCCTCACAAGAGACAGCTATATCTGGGTCCTTTCAGCAAAATTTTGATAGTGTATGCAATGGTGTCAGCGTTTGGAAGCTGATTTTGGGATGGATCCCCAGATATGGCAGTCTCTAGATGGTCCATCCTTTCATCACTGCTCCAAACTTTGTCTCTGTAACTCCTTCCAAGGGTGTTTTGTTCCCAATTCTAAGAAGGGGCAAAGTGTCCATAGGCCTCGGGCAAGCTCTTCGGACAAGGGGAAAAATCAGCCACATTCTGCAGAAAAATATCACAAAAATGATCTCTAGGCAATATACTAAAATTATTCTTCTCTGCATGCTACGCTCTCTGGTCGAGTCAACTGGACAAGCCGAAAGGCTTAAAAGTCACTCATGAGGCAAAAGAGTTTCAAGGAAGCTCTCCTCCTGGAGGCTAGTGTTCTCTACCCATACATTAATTTTTCATTCCCGAGTTCCAGTACCACGCTAGTCTAGAGTATGGATCCACGTGCTCTCTTTCAGTATTTTCCTATAAGTGCTCTGACATGGCTAAAGCCTTCCACCAGTGTTCCAACAGTCCAAGGGCATCCTCGACCAAGATCAAGGGTTTAGAATTCAGCAAGATTGTAAAAGCTAAGTCACTCCCTTACACAGGAATTTACCATCGCTTAGGAAGAAGGAAGTTTCAGACCAAAGGAGAAACCAGAATAGATACTATAGCAGAGTTACACCCATACACATATTTACAATGGCCTAAGGGGAAGGTGGACTATACAAGAGACTAAAATAGGAACTATGGCAAGGACGCGAAGCCCTTGACCCTGGCTTCTAAGATTAGTGAATTTTAGGTGGAGCCCTTGTTGATTCCAGCTGTTATCAATGTATTCTATCCTGGGTGGTTCCCGTTAGACCTTTTGTGTTTGCATTCCTCTGTTTTATGTAAGATTCCGGTTACCTCAATTGTACCTTGCGAATATGTCACCCAACTTCCTTATTGTCCTCTGCATAAAAAGTCTGATGCTCGAGTTGTAAAATTACATTCAGATTCCACACAAACTCTCCTGCGTGTGTGTCTGTCTGTCATCATCCACGCTTTGCCCACCCGCGTCGAGAGACCCCGTTCCACGCAGACATAGGGACCCAAAAGGTCTGCGGCATCTGCAACCTCTTAAGTCAAGCTCCCACAGTTCAAATCACCCTCAGTACCACTGCCTTCCATTATGGGCCATTAAGCCCCACTGAAAGTATTCCACTGTTTCCTAACCCAAAGTCCCCAAGTCCCCATTTTTCTAAACAAAATCATAGTCTGGTCTATCACAGTGATTTTCCAGTTCCTATCTTAGTTTGTGTTCTCTTGCTGTGAAGGAACAACATGACCAAGGCAACTCTTATAAGGGAAAACATTTAATTGGAGCAGGCTTACAGTTTCAGAGGTTTAGTCCATTATCATTATAGCAGAAATCATGGCAGCCTGCAGGCAGACTTGGTGCTAGAGGATTAGAGAATTCTATAACTTGATCCACAGAAAGCAGAATGCTACTGTTTTACTTTACACTGGGTGGAGCTCCAGCATAGGAGACCTCAAAGCCTGCCCCCACAGTAACACACTTTGTCCAACCTGGCCAAAATAATCCAAACAAGACCTCTTAGTAGTCCCACTCTCCATGGGCTAAGTATTCAAACCCAGGAGTCTATGGAGGGCAATCTATCCTAACATCCACAGTAAGTAATGTTGATTATTTGGACTAAACACTAAATTGATGTTTGTCATTTTTGAAAATTTTGAATCATTTCCCTTTCTATAGGACTTGATTTATCAATTGTTAAAAGAGGCATATAAGTACCTGCTGCTTTGAATTGAGTTTTAGGTTTGTAAAACTATCGTTTTAATTATTGCAAATTACTGATCATTTCTTTAAATATTGTCACTAACTAGGTCATATTTGATGGGCTTTTTCCTTTTCCCTTGATGAACAAGGACTAACAGTACTTCTGCAGTCCCTGTTTTATTCTTCTTTGGTGAAGCTACACAAGGATTTCAAATGTAAAATGATATTTTCTGGTAATTCATAAATCATGCTCTTTCTCCTCTCCGGAGTTGTTTCTTTGAAAAATTATACTGTAAATTTGTGTTTATGTCTGTTTGCCCTTTCAAATACATCTGAACAAATGTGAATAATTTTACTGAATTATTCTATTTTAGTTTTGTTTCTTATCTTTTGCTTTGTCTCATGAAATTCTGTGTGTGTGTGTGTGTGTGTGTGTGTGTGTGTGTGTGCGTGCGTGTGGGTGTGAATGCATATGAGTGTGAGAACACTCATGCCACAGTATGTATGCGAAAGTAAGAGTAAAACCTCAAGTGTGGTCTTGAACTTTTTTTAAAACACAACATCTGTGGTTTGATGTTAAGTGCTTTAGTCCTGCTGGTCTTCCAGTTTCCTGGTCTTCACCTTCAGGCTCACCATAGAAGCACCAACAGTATATCCACTAGCTACTGTGTTTTACTTTATGTGAATTTTGGAGATGTGAATTTAGGTCTTCACACTGGGTTGCATATGCTTTACCCATATAGCTCTATCTCCATCTGAAGCAACGAGGTGCATAACCAGACTTTTATATCCTTCATTCTCTCTGCCAGTACTTTTAAGATCATAGTTCTTTATTTCTTCCTTCTCTCTTTGTTTTCTTTACTGTATCTTTTTTTTGGGGGGGGGTGATTACTTTTTACATTTAATCTTATATAACATTTTGAAACTGAAACTAATATAAGCATATCTATCTTCTAACCTCCTACCTACACTTTAATTTTAAAATTACACTTGCTCCAATTTGTTTCTCTGTTATTGTGATAAAACACTCCCACCAAAGCAACATAATTGAGAGATGGTCTTTTAGGCTGATAACTCTGTGTAAATAATTGATTATTAAAAGAAGTCAGGGGATCTGCAATCCTATAGGTGGAACAACAACATGAACTAACCAGTAGCCACCCCCCCCCCCCGAGCCCCGCCCGGAGCTGTGACTCTAGCTGCATATGTATCAGAAGATGACCTAGTCGGTCATCAGTGGAAAGAGAGGCCCATTAGTCGTGCAAACTTTATATGCCTCAGTACAGGGGAACGACAGGGCCAAAAAGTGGGAGGGGGTGGGTGGGGGAGTGGGTGGGGGAACATGTTGGGGACTTTTGGGATAGCATTGTAAATGTAAATGAAATAAATACCCAATAAAAAAAAGAAAAAAAAAAGAAGTCAGGGCTGAAATTCAAAATGAAGTTCTGGAACAGAAACCACAGTGGAAGACTGCTTCCTGGCTTGCTTGTCCTTTAGCTGCTCAGCTAGTTTGCTTATGCAGCCTAGACTCACCTGCATAGGAATAGAGCCACTCACAGTAGACCAGACTTTTCCATGGAAGCAATAAGCAAGACAATATCTTAGACACATAGCCATAGCCCAACCTGTTTGGGTAACTATTTGTTGTACTCTCTTCTCCGGTTACTCTAGATCACTGGGTTCTCAGTCTGTGACAGGTCACTTGAGGAATCACCTACAGCCAGAAAACACAGAGTTAAGTTATGAAGTAACAATAAAAATAATGTTATGATTGTGGATTTCCACAACATGAGAAGCTATTTTTAAAGGGTTGCAGTAATTAAAAGGTTCTGAACCACTGCTTTAGATTGTGTCAACTTAATAATTAAATCTTGACAGTACTACATTATTTTATTATTTGATATTCCTTAATCATTTTCATGTTATTCCTAGCCAATGCAGCCATTCTTTTATTCCCCTTACTGTGTATGAACTTTGATACTTGAGAATTCTTGATCTTGAGAATTCTTCATTACATTTTAATATTTTATATTCATTCATTTTATTGAAAAATAAAATTTCTTTATGTTACATTTTTAAAAACTATTTTACAGAAGCCCAAATAAATGGGTTATATTAAGCTTGTACCTTATATGCATATTAATTTCTTTATTTATCTCTAATAGACATCTGATAGGTTATTTAGGATTATTCACATACATTATCATGACACTTAAACAATTTAATTTTCATTTGGATCTTTATCCAGTCACATTTCACTTATTTGTCTTCTTTTATTGTATCAACTCATTACTGTAGCCAGGTTGTGGAGTAAACATACAACAACTTTGGCTTTATTATAGGAAGAAACATTTATTCATATACTATTTTTCCATACACCATTACAAATTATAGTACTTGCTCCGTAATTCATTTGCACAATTGTAATCCATTTAAGGGTTTTCTCTTCTTTTCCTACTCATTGAATAGCCTTTAGCATGAGTGGTCCTTAAGTATTTTAATGATGGGCTTTTCTCTTATGCTAAGAAAATATTTTTTTCATTTACTTGTTTGATATGTTTCTTAAATTATATAAAATAGTTTTCAAACATTGAATCAGACTACTCATTTTTATATTTGATGAACAACATTTGGTTTTGACATATATTTTCCATATTATGGATACATTTTGTTAATATTTTGAAAATATATTCTAAACAGATACAATGTAGTTTTTGTATATGTTTTGTTGATTCTTGGATTTATAATTATTTCTGCAGTATCAATTGGAAAACAAGCATTAATTTTCTGTATTTCTGAGCAGTTTATTCAGAATTTTTAATATTTAAATCTTTTTTCTAGAATTTGTCAGTAAATCCTTCTTAGACTTGAATTTTTTCATTGGGAAGATTTACTATTTTTTTTATTAGGTATTTTCCTCGTTTACATTTTCAATGCTATCCCAAAGTCCCCCATACCCACCCCCCCCCCAATCCCCTACCCACCCACTCCCCCTTTTTGGCCCTGGCGTTCTCCTGTACTGGGGCATATAAAGTTTGCAAGTCCAATGGACCTCTCTTTGCAGTGATGGCCGACTAGGCCATCTTTTGATACATATGCAGCTAAAGACAAGAGCTCCCGTGTACTGGTTAGTTCATATTGTTGTTCCACCTATAAGGTTGCAGTTCCCTTTAGCTCCTTGGGTAATTTCTCTATATCCTCCATTGGGGGCTGTGTGACCCATCCAATAGCTGACTGTGATCATCCACTTCTGTGTTTGCTAGGTCCCGGCATAGTCTCACAAGAGACAGCTATATCTGGGTCCTTTCAGCAAAATCTTGCTAGTGTATGCAATGGTGTCCGCATTTGGAAGCTGATTATGGGATGGATCCCTGCATATGGCAATCACTAGATGGTCCATCCTTTCGTCACAGCTCCAAATTTTGTCTCTGTAACTCCTTGGGTGTTTTGTTTTTGTTCCCATTTCTAAGAAAGGGTAAAGTGTCCACACTTTGGTCTTCGTTCTTCTTGAATTTCATGCGTTTGGCAAGTTGTATCTTATATCTTGGGTATCCTAGGTTTTGGGCTAATATCCACTTATCAGTGAGTACATATTGTGCGAGTTCCTTTGTGATTGGGTTACCTCACTGGAAGATTTACTATGATATTTAGTTTCTTTCACAGACAAATAGTGGCTGCATTGTCACTTCCCAATTAAGATGAAATATTCATCTTTAACAGAGTTCACCTTGGTTGTGAGCTCTATGGTTATGAGGCAGGTTGCAGTCCTTGCCTATCACCAGCTAAGTATCAGAGTCCCTGCAGTGAGGGCCTCACTCTCATTTGAGATGCTCATATCATATTCTTTGCATTTTTTCCATGATCATTTGTAGCTAGAAGTTAATCAATCACAATGAGCTGTGTTTACTGCAAATTTCAAATAAAATGAGGTCTTTATTTATTCAAGTTCTTCAGTAATAAGGCCAGATTGGCAGGTGGTTTGGGAGCCGTAGGTAGTTTCCTTGCTTTTTAATTACGAATCTGACACTTGAAAGTGTTAATATGCTACAGTGGATAATTACATCTTAAAAGTGCCTGCTTTTCCATTTTAACGCCTGGTGATTTCAGTTGGTGCAAGAGTGGAGTAATACTTGAAAACACTAACGGCAGTGCGGGACCACATTAATTCCAATGAGATCGTTTACATTTTCTAATTATTTCTGATGAGCCAAGAGGAAATGTAAAATATCTAAATTTATTACAAACAATTTAGTTTACTGATTATTGTGATTTGCATTCTATTTACATATTTGCTTCTCAGAGCTAAATTAATGGCAACAAAACCTATAGAACTTCTAGTAATTAAGTTAGAAATAATTAGCCTATTCCCTATCTAATGTTATGCATTCTCTTCCCTGGGCTATATAGGGTAAGATGATATTTTGTGTCTTAAAAATCACAATTCTTATTAAGACTCTCCATATAGTTGTGAATGTAGTTGAAGAAATAAAAATAAAAGCAAAACCTGCCCTTGCCTTACCAGAGAGACCAAGCTGATGTGGCTATATCAGGCTTTCACACACACTAGAAAGTCTTCTTTTTCTTTCTATGTATTTAATGGTCAAACACTTCCTGGGTTTAATTAAACTGAAAAACTATGTTAAATCTGGTTAGGGAGGTATAGAAGCTCTCTGAAACTGAAATCTGAGAGAAAAGAGACATTTAGGAAGCTGGATCAGACCATTATAACCACTTATCCAAGCAAAATTCTCATCCCTGCTTAGTTTAGGCCATAGCCCCAACTCTTTCACATAGCTTGTGCTTATTCAATATCTTTGAACGTAATGGAAGGTATTAACCACATCTGAACAATCTCCCAGAGGAGTTTAATGTCACATATATTTGATTTTGAGCCTGGATATTATCAAATTTGGCACTCTCTACATTGAACTTAAATTTGCCTCCTCACATCCTTGACCCCACTGTGCTATTTCTGACTCCTTAAGATGAGCAAAGGCACTCTAATCCCTTTCCAATCACATACACATAAAAATATATCAAAAGATAGCTTCCAAATAAGTTTCCCTAAATCCCCAATCCCTTAAATTGTTCTCCAGATGCAGTAACGTCTACTTCTTTTTTTAGTTAGAAACAGATTTGTCAGTATCATTCTCAAGTTATGGAATCATACAGCCCCAACAGCCTACACCAAGAAATTTGTGAAACTCCTGAGAAGCCATAGTATGTGCATCTATGACCATGCTAGAAGATGTAATGTGTATAAATATGTATAAGATAAATTTCAAACGTAAGCCTTATTCATCCTAAAGTTTAGAGTGCTGTATATCATAACTCATCAAAATCATTTTACCTAAACAACTTAAAGGGGGGGGGGGTTCTTTTAACCTGTTATCCCCAAATTTAGAAATGTTGTAGATTATTATTTTTTCTTCCAAGAGGATGACAAAGTCTCAACTCTGGGACATGCATGTACAATACTTTTAGAAGTAGGTTTTATTGCAAATGTAATCAAGTTAATCCAAGTTTACTGAGACAAAGGAAAGCTAAGATTTTTTTGACCTTGTAAAAAGAGTGAAGTTAGGAAAAGGGCTGTGAAAACCACATAGGAGGACTCTAAGATTCAAGTGGAAAGTCTAGGAAATAAGTAATGTTCCAGACTAAGGGAAGTTGGAAAAATAAATGGTGTACTGTTATAGTGAGGAAGGCTCAAGACAAGAAAGAAGGAAAGAAGGAAGAAAGGAAGGAAGAGGAGAAGAGAAGGAGGAGGAGGAGAGGAAGAAGAAGGAGGAGGAGGAGGAAGAAGAGGAGGAGGAAGAGGAGGAGGAAGAGGAAGAGGAGGAAAAACTGGAAGAAGGATACAAAGCTTGTGATGGTTTGTATATCCTTGGACTAGGGAGTGGCACCATCTGAAGGTGTGGCCTTGTTGAAATAGGTGTGACCTGGTTGGAATGGGTGTGTTACTGTGGGTGTGGGTATAAGATCCTCACCCTAGTTGCCTGGAAGTCAGTCTTCCACTAGCAGCCTTTGGATGAAGACATAGAACTCTCAGCTTCTCCTGAGCCATGCCTGCTGGATACTGACATGCTCCGACCTTGATGATAATGGACTGAACCTCTGAACCTGTAAGCCAGCCCCAATTAAATGTTGTTTTTTATAAGACTTGCTTTGGTCATGGTGTCTGTTCACAGCAGTAAAACCCTAACTAATACAAAGCTCTATATCAAAGGATATAGAGTCCCATGATCATGCACATCCTAGCCTCACAATTGTGGTATAGAAAATATGCCAATTATTTCATGACATTTTTCTGATTACTGTTTCAGGAAAACTAATCCAGAACTAGTAGTGGGAAAAGGCAATAACCTACTACTTGTTATGATAGCTTGGATTTTGCCCTTCAAAAATTAACTTTATTCTGTTATACTTAGATTATTTTTATCCTTCTGAGGTCCCTGTCTAGGCAGACACTTCAACATAAAAATTCCTTCCTTCCTTCCTTCCTTCCTTCCTTCCTTCCTTCCTTCCTTCCTTCCTTCCTTCCTTCCTTCCTCCCTCCCTCCCTCCCTCCTCTCTCTCTCTCTCCCTCTTCTCTCTCTCTCTCTCTTTCTCTCTCTCTCTCTCTCTCTCTCTCTCTCTCTCTCTCTCTCTCTCTCTCTTTCTTTCTTTCCATCAAGCTGGCAATAAATAGTAAGTGCCAAGTATCAGGATCAAGGAAAGCTTCATAGATAAAATGAGGTGACTATGGTCGTAGATTGCAGAGGTGGAGTGAACAACTAAGAATACAAAAGGGTTGGAAGTTTCATTAACTTGATTTTTCATATTGCTGCTGGCTCTTTGTTTTTGTTGTGTATTAATATTACTCCTAAGTGAGGAAAACAAGAACAGTAGATTGCATCAAGGTACATTAAATAAATTAACAATAGGGTTCAGAATATGAAGACAACTTTTTCAGTGTGCATGAAATCCTAGTTCTAATTATCAGGACTTGTAAATTGAATGGGTTAATATATCATGTAATCTTATTACTACATTATCAATTTTCGTACATGAGACCCTGCATTCATAATAGCTTCAGTAACAATTATAGTAGAAGTATTAGTGATAATAATAATAATAAACGCTGCTCTGGACTTTGAAATCTATGAGAATAAAGAGACACCGATGTTGGAACTTGAACACTGAATTATTGCAACACAAAGGATGCACTGAAGCAGGTTTGGGGGTAAAACTGTTTTCTGCTATGATTGAACCCCTTATTTAATTCTATGGACCCCATGGTAAAAGAGAAACCCAACTCTCTCAAGCTTTCTTCTGACTTTCAGAGCATCCTATACAAGGCATGTACATCTGTGCACACATAGGCACAAAATAAAGAAAAAAAAGTAAGAACATATTCTATAAACATTAATGGAACATTCTTCTCTTTATAGACTGTTAATAGAACAGCAGTCTTCTATAAGCCATGGGCCTCTCAATGTTTAGAAATCATCAGCTTACACTGCAGTGTCTACAGACTTTAATGAATCCTGAAAAGCAAATGAAACATGGACGAAAAAAACTGAAAGCGAAAGAATCTGACACAGGGTAAAACAGGGAAGCTTATCATCCTTAGTAATTTATTTTAAACTTTCCAGGTTTATTTGCTTATGTCTTAAGAAAAAAAGAATTAAAAAAGTAAATACTGAACAACTAACATGAAAACGAAAATACTTTAATGTCTATTCATGTCTAATGAGCAAAACAGTGTATTAGGGAAAATGGCAAATAGGTTTGTGATGGGGTACTTCAGGGGCCTTAGCCCTGTTCATCACCAAAGAGTGTCCTCATAGGATAGTCTTCAGGCAACAAGCTCAGTTATACACAAGAAGAAACTGAACCAATATTGATTCTTCTAGTTTTAGAATTCAGAAGGATTTTCTTTTCAGAAACCTATGTCATTGCTACTCAGGATTCTACAAAGATATGTGCATATAAGAGTTAAAAGAATTTGAAAAGTAATGCACTATATTTATTGCCAAAATATGAAACTAATTTATATTCATTTATACTAAAAGTAGGGCACACTTGACAGCTATTAATCCATACAGTAATTAACATTAGCTTTTCAAGCTGAAGATAATATAAAAAGCTTATGCTGCAATATGAAATATTTCAATGGATCATAATTAACACACAACTTCAGTTTCTGATTAATCAGTTTCGTTAGATTGTTTCATAGGTTATATCTAATTAGTGAAAAGCAATATAAAATTTGGTACTGCATGCTAAAAGTCCAGAAAAGAATTATAATTGAACATTGCTATTATTTTTCAAATATTTATTACAATCCTAACACTGCGAAGTCTTATTCCATTACAAAACCGAAACACTGCTGTCACTATTCTAGAACTTTCCAGAACGCAGGACAAGTTCTATAATAGAGTAAATCTTCTGCCACATTTAATAATCCTAACATAAGAAGGATGATTAGTCTTTTAATTATTTTCCACAAAATTGATATTTTTTATTTTCTCAAAACTCAATCCCAGTTTTCAGAAAATGTATTTTAATTTAGTCACATTAAATTCATATAACAATTTTAATTAGTAATTTCCATCTTATAAGTCATTATTTAATAGTAACTCAAAAATCTCATACTGCCAGATCAAATAAAAGAATTTGATGGATTGTATATTTTGTTCTTTTAATCTTTTTTTTTTAAATTATTTTCAGAAGCCTGGATCATCTGTGTATGGCATCTGACTACCATCTAACATATATAGTGAATAACTCACATGGATATCTTTAGGTCAAAAATCATTTTGTGCATTTTAATATGGAGTCAAGAGGCAAGTCCAAAAGAACTTAATGCATGCTTGGCATCAATCCATATTTCAACTTTGAACAATATATGATAGAGGTTCAGTTCTTTAATATATGATATTGCTTGAACAAAAAAGCCACCTGTCCATAATTTTTTTGGTATTTATTATTAACATTTTCAGTAAATTGTAGTACTTATAAACCATTTCAGTCTGAGATTGGAGGCATTAAATTACAGAAGACAGAACCATTCATTCACCATCAGCTAAAGCTATAGTCCTGGAAAGCACAGACAATTATAATTGGATCACAGAGGATATACATCTTCGTACCAGTTAATTCTGCTTTACCCTACCAAACAAAACATGTCTATAATCCATTAGCATGTCTCCTCAAGAAAACTATTTGTCACATTTGCAGATCAACATTTCACACCTCTATCTGCCTTTGTTTACTTTAGCTCCTCTTTCTACTGGAATCTCAAGTCTCTGTAAGCTGTAGCAGCTACTGTATGTAGACACTCTTTGTGATATGACATACAAATTAACTCTGTTCACTTTTCCTTTGGTTTTGACTTTGAATTTATACACACTTGAGAAATATAGAAAACCTACCACAGTGGGTTCATTGTTGAGATACTCCACACTTAACATAATACCTTTTCCTCAATTTCCCATCCTGATCCCTCCCCATCATTAATTCTAAAAACACTAAATCCAAACACATGGGACAATGATTAACTCTCTTGCAAATTAAACACACACACACACACACACACACACACACACACACACACAAAACAAGCAAACAAGCAAACAAACAAACAAACAAAAACAGCATAGTTGGTAGATGGAGAGAGGGACTAGGTGGAAGAGGAGATAGGGAGGAAAATGTAGGGGGTTGGAATCAGGTGTGGGGAGAAACAGAAGAGAAGACCAGATAGCCATCAAAATGGATGGAAATCTGGTCGGGGTCATCTTGAGGATGTGCCAGAGAACTGAGATTGGGGAAGCACCCAAGAATCAATAGAAGTGACCTTAAGCTGTGACTCATATCATTGGGGATAGCAAACCTGAAGAGGTTAACCCCTGTAGCCCAACAGGAACCCACTGGAGCAACAGGAATGCCAACCCACACATAAAACTTTGATACAAACTGTATTCTATCTACAAGAAATGCAGGAACTGGGGATGGAGTAGAGACTAACAGAATGGCCAAGCAATAACCAGCCCAACTAGAGATCCATACCATAGGCAAGCACCAATCCCTTAAATTAATGATGATAGCCCTTTGTTTTCTGATAGGAATCAACTAAAGTTGTCCTCAGACCCCATACAGCAGCTCACTCGAAGGGATGCAGATACCCACAGCCAACCAGTGGTTGTAGTTTAGGGACTCTTATGGAATAGTTAGGGCAAATATTGTGAAGCCCAAAAGAAATAGGAACTCTACAGGAAAACCAACAGACTCAACTAATCTGGACCCTTGAAACTCTCAGAAACTGAACCACCAACCAAAGAGCATAAAAGGGCTGGAACTAGGCCTCCCTACACATATGTATCATATGCAGCACAGACTTATGGAGGTTGCCAACAACTGGAGCAGAGGCTATACATAAAGTAACTGCCTATCTAAGGAATATATTCTTCTACCTGGACTGCCTTATCTGGCCTCAGTAAAGATGTGCCTAGCCTTTCACACACTTGATGTGTCACAGTGGGGGAATACACAGGGAGGCCTCCACACTCTCAAAGGAGTAGGGGAGGAAAAGTGGTGAAAGAAAGATCTAATCCCAGTTCTTCACAAACTATTCCACAAAATAGAAACAGAAGGTATTCTACCCAACTCATTCTATGAAGCCACAATTACTCTAATACCTAAACTCTTCAACACGCTCAACTGGCCAGGAAGAACGATGCTGCAACAGGATCCTTCTGCACATGTTTATGGGGAGAGCATTGATTGCATAGGCGAAAGAAGAACAACAACAAACAAGGAAAATGATGCTGCTTATATACCCCTCCATGTGACGTGTCAGCTCCTGATTAGCTGCTCACTCATCAACCCACTACTACACCCCGGGACGGGCAGTGACTTGGCACGAATTTACTCTTGCACCTGCGCACATTACTTGTTTACCAGTAAGGCACAGCGGAGGCTCTTGATGGCAATTGCTCACAGCTCTCCACATCAAACCACAGAAAGACCCAACAAAGATAGAGAACTTCAGACCAATTTCCCTTATGAATATTGATGCAAAAATCCTCAATAAAGTTCTCACTAACCGAATCCAAGAACACATCAAAACAATCATCCATCCTGACCAAGTAGGATTCATTCCAGGGATGCAGGGATGGTTCAATATATGGAAATCCATCAACGTAATCCACTATATAAATAAACTCAAAGACAAAAACCACGTGATCATCTCCTTAGATGCTGAGAAAGCATTTGACAAAATCCAACACCCATTCATGATAAAAGTCTTGGAAAGATCAGGAATTCAAGGCCCATACCTAAACATGATAAAGGCAATCTACAGCAAAGCAGTAGCCAACATCAAAGTAAATGGTGAGAAGCTGGAAACAATCCCACTAAAAACAGGGCCCAAACAAGGCTGCCCACTTTCTCCCTACCTATTCAACATTGTAATTGAAGTCCTAGCCAGAGCAATTCGACAATAAAAGGAGATCAAGGGGATACAAATTGCCAAGGAAGAAGTCAAAATATCACTGTTTGCAGATGATATGATATGATAGCATATAAAAGTGACCCTAAAAATTCCACCAGAGAATGCCTAAACTTGATAAACAGCTTCAATGAAATAGCTGGATATAAAATTAACTCAAACAAGTCAATGGCCTTTCTCTGCACAAAGGATAAACAGGCTGAGAAAGAAATTAGGAAAAGAACACCCTTCTCAATAGTCACAAATAATATAAAGTACCTTGGTGTGACTCTAAATAAGGAAGTGAAAGATCTGTATGATAAGAACTTCAAGTCTCTGAAGAAAGAAATTAAAGAAGATCTCAGGAGATGGAAAGATCTCCCATGCTCATGGATTGGCAGGATAAACATTGTAAAAATGGCTATCTTGCCAAAAGCAATTTACAGATTCAATGCAATTCCCATCAAAATCCCAACTCAATTCTTCAATGAATTAGAAAGAGAAATCTGCAAATTCATCTGGAATAACAAAAAACCTAGGATAGCAAAAACTGCTTAAGGATAAAAAAAAAAACCTCTGGTGGAATCACCATGCCTGACCTAAAGATGTACTACAGAGCAATTGTGATAAAAACTACATGGTACTGGTATAGCAACAGACAAGTAGACCAATGGAATAGAATTGAAGACCCAGAAATGAACCCACACACCTATGGTCACTTGATATTTGACAAGGGAGCTAAAACCATCCAGTGGAAAAAAAGATAGCATTTTCAACAAATGGTGCTGACACAACTGGCGGTTATCATGTAGAAGAATGAGAATTGATCCATTCCTATCTCCTTGTACTAAGGGCAAATCTAAGTGGATTAAGGAACTCCACATAAAACCAGAGTCACTGAAACTTATAGAGGAGAAAGTGGGGAAAAGCCTCGAAGATATGGTTACAGGGGAAAAATTCTTGTGCAGTAAGATCGAGAATCGACAATGGGATCTCATAGAATTGCAAAGCTTCTGCAAGGCAAAAAATACCATTAATAAGACCAAAAGGCCACCAACAGATTGAGAAAGGTTCTTTACTTATCCTAAATCAGATAGGGGACTAATATCCAATGCATATAATGAACTCAAGAAGGTGGACTCCAGAAAATCAAGTAACCCCATTAAAAAATGGGGCTCAGAGCTAAACAAAGAATTCTCACCTGAGGAATACCGAATGGCTGAGAAGTACCTGAAAAAATGTTCAACATCCTTAATCATCAGAGAAATGCAAATTGAAACAACCCTGAGATTCCACCTCACACCAGTCAAAATGCCTAAGTTCAAAAATTCAGGTGACAACAGATTCTATTGAGGATGTGGAGAAAGAGGAACACTCCTCCATTGTTGGTGGGATTGCAAGCTTGTACAACCACTCTGGAAATCAGTCTGGTGGTTCCTCAGAAAATTGGACATAGCACTACTAGAGGATCCCGCAATACCTCCCTGGGCATATATCCAGAAGATGTTCCAACTGGTAAGAAGGACACATGCTCCACTATGTTCATAGCAGCCTTATTTATAATAAGCAGAAGCTGGAACAACCCAGATAGCCCTCAACAAGGGAATGGATGCAGAAAATGTGGTACATTTACAAAATGGAGTACTACTCAGTTATTAAAAAGAATGAATTTATGAAATTCCTAGGAAATGGATGGACCTGAGTGAGGTAACCCAATCACAAAAGAACTCACACAATATCTACTCACTGATAAGTGGATATTAGCCCAGAAACTTAGAATACCTAAAATATAAGATACAATTTGCAAAACACAGGAAACTCAAGAAGAACGAAGACCAAAGTGTAGAAACTTTGCCCCTTCTTAGAATTGGGAACAAGGGGCTGGAAAGATGGCTCAGTGGTTAAGAGCACCGACTGCTCTTCCGAAGGTCCCGAGTTCAAATCCCAGCAATCACATGGTGGCCCACAACCATCCATGATGAGATGTGACGTCCTCTTCTGGTGCGTCTGAAGACAGCTACATTGTACTTAGATATAATAATAAATGAATCTTGAAAAAAAAAAGAATTGGGAACAAAACACCCATGGAAGGAGTTACAGAGACAAAGTTTGGAGCTGAGATGAAAGGATGGACCATGTAGAGACTGCTATATCCAGGGATCCATCCCATAACCAGCTTCCAAAAGCTGACACCATTGCATACACTAGCAAGATTTTGCTGAAAGGACCCACATATGTCTGTCTCTTCTGAAACTATGCCCTATGCCGGGGCCTAGGAAACACAGAAGTGGTTGCTCACAGTCAGCTATTGGATGGATCACAGGGCCCCCAATGGAGGAGCTAGAGAAAGTACCCAAGGAGCTAAAGGGATCTGCAACCCTATAGGTAGAACAACAATATGAGCTAACCAGTACCCCCCAGAGCTCGTGTCTCTAGCTGCATATATTTCAGAAGATGGCCTAGTCAGCCATCAGTGGAAAGAGAGGCCCATTGGTTGTGCAAACTTTATATGTGCCAGTACAGGGTAACACCAGGGCCAAGAAGTGGGAGTGGGTGGGTAGGCGAGTGGGGGGGGGGGAGAGTATGGGGGACTTTTGGTATAGCACTGGAAATGTAAATGAAATAAATACCTAATTTTAAAAAAGAAAAAGAAAGAAAGGAAAGGATTATTTTCTATGACAGAGAGAGACAAAGATCATCAGAGAAAAGAAAAGTTATAAAAAGACACTAAAAGAGGAAAAAAAAAAAAAGAATTTCTGGAGGGGGCAACCAGGAGTGGGGAGAGTGATCTGGATGTAAAGTGAATAAAAAAATAACAAAACAAACACAAAACAAAAACAACCCACCAGCATTCAAGTTTTTTTCGTCTCTTATAACTCTGCTATACATTTGGTATATTTCAAGGCATGTATCACATCTCCTGCTAGATTCTAGATTAAATTAAGTGTATATTAAATTTCATTTTGCGGAATGCAACAACAATAATAAAACCATCCTTTATTTTATACTTCCCAAACAAATGAACAAGGGAAATTTTCAGTCTTTCCACATCTGTTTCTATGTGAATTTTCCTGCCTGCCCATTTTATAATTGGGACTTGAGATAATTAATGAATGGCAAGTAATGTAATGTAATCTAATGCCGTATACATCTTTATGTGTTGTTGATTCTTGTTACACATCCATGAAAACTGGTCAGTATTTTCTTAGTCTGGATTTCTTTAATTCTACTAACAGATTTTAAATATGCAGCAGAAAATTATTTTCCAGTGTTCACTTCATGATGGAAATGTGGGCTTTTGTGTGGTTTGTTGGACTAAATTTAATTATGATGTTGGATTCTGTTCCTAGGCATTTTCTCAACTATTGAGAAGAAAAGTTTCACATTAAAATAAAAGCATTAGTGCAGTAATTATTTGTACTAAATGTAGATTTGTGTCTCTACCTTTGTAATTTAGTAAAAAAGGATTAGCTTGCCAGGGAGAAAGTCTGGCTGAGTATTATATTTTGAGCATAACCTCCTAACCTCCATAACTATGTATAAAGGAGATATTGTTAATGAAACAGCAGATAGGACCTTTAATATTTATAATTATTACTTATTATGCAAATTTGGAGCTAATTTAAGAGCCATATTAGGATAATTCATCTTAATGGAACCACTTAATAAGTGCATCGTAATTGCCCATTGGCCAGGTTTATAATTAACATTTAAGCTTTTAACTCTATATCGTGATTTCTACCTTGATTTTATTGCATATTGTAAAGAGGAGTCAAATAATGTTTCAACTTATATTAAAATTAAAAACTAATATTTGCATTTCATTTAAGAGTCAAAATATTTAAGAGAAAGGTTTCAATTTGCAAATAATTATTCTCAACATATTAAAAAGAATATCTTAATGTTATAGGCCATTGTGTTTTGTGATTTCATTATGTCATTTAAACTTATACATTAAAGAAAACATCAAACAATAACATAGGATTCCTTGTGCTTACCACTCTTTAGAAGCAAGAAAATATGAAACCAGTTTTGGCTTTTGTTATCAGAGTTTCTTACAAATAACTTTGGTATAATTGTGAGTAAAAAAAAGAAAAATGAAACAGCACATGAGTAAGTCCTTTATAGGTGTTTCATCATTACATACCAACAGCACTAGAATTTGAATAAGATTTTCTCAGACAAGGTTTAAATAAATTACTTATTGCTAATACCTTTCCAAGAAGAAGTTAGAAAGTAAAGAAGTGACTGGTGCCCTGGGCAGCTGTCCTTTCAAGTTTCCACTCTAATGAAGGATTTATTTATAAATTCAGATTTTAAAATGACACTTATTGATAAATCTAGCACTTTAGAGATTGTCCACATTTGTCATCTGTGGACTCTTTAAGCAAATGAGAGAGAAAGAGAGAGGGGGATTTAGATGCTTAGGGGCACATTTATTATTTTTAGGTAGATTTTTTCTTTTCTTTTCTTGCTGGATTACTTCCTATAGGGGATTGAAAACTGAAGAAGGTTAGCCACAGTATCTAGAAAATTTCTGAATATAATTTACTATTGATTACTTACCACTGATTTTTTTATTGTTTTATGAATTGAATTGGCTTTAAAAACTTAAAAATGAATTCAGATAAGAAAGATCTATTTCACAAAGGAATATTTTGACATCTTTCTGCATTCTATCACACCAAAGCATGTGTTAGATTTTATACTTGTTATTTCAATTGACTTTTAAGCATGTAATTAAATTAAAACTGAATTAATGTTTTCAAATGCAAATGTCCTTTTGCAGGCATATATAATATAATCTACAAATATACATATATATGTATATATTTTCTCTCTGTGTCTTTCTGTCTGTCTTTATCTTTAACTATCTATTTTTTTCTCTGTCTCTCTGTGTGTTTGTAGTTAATAAGGTTAGCTCAATAGTAGAAAGTTTGCTTAACATACTGTATTGCATTCCAGTAACATAAAAATATAACAGGTAATAATAAGAAAAAGATGTGTTCTCTTCAGGAATTTTTTTCCCCATGCCCATAGGTTTGAGGCTCTTCCACACTTTCTTCTCTATAAGTTTCAGTGTCTCTGGTTTTTGTGGAGGTCCTAGATTCACTTGGAGATTTGTACAAGGAGATAAGAATGAATCAACAACATACATTCTTCTACATGCAAACTGCCAGGTAAGCCAGCACCATTTGTTGAAAATGCTGTCTTTTTTCCAATGGATGGTTTTAGCACCTTTGTCAAAGATCAAGCGGCCATAAGTGTGTGGATTCATTTCTGGGTCTTCAAGTATATTCCATTGATCTACCTGTCTATCACTGTACCAGTACCTTGTCGTTTTTATCACAATTGCTCTGTAGTACAACTTGAGGTCAGGGGTGGTGATTTTTCCAGAATATCTTTTATTTATTTATTTATTTATTTATTTATTTATTTATTTATTTTTTATTATTAGGTATTTATTTCATTTACATTTCCAATGCTATCCCAAAAGTCCCCCACACCCTCCCACACCCACTCCCCCACCCACCCACTGCCACCTCTTGCCCCTGTACTGAGGCATATAAGGTCTGCATGACCAATGGGCCTCTCTTTCCACTGATGGCCGACCAGGCCATCTTCTGATACATATGCAGCTAGAGACTCGAGCTCTGGGGGGGTACTAGTTAGTTCATATTGTTGTTCCACCTATAAGATTGCAGATCCCCCCAGCTCCTTGGGTACTTCTTCCAGCTCCTCCATTGGGGGCCCTGTGATCCATCCAATAGTTGACTGTGAGAATCCACTTATGTGTTTGCTAGGCCCGGCATAGTCTCACAAGAGTCAGCTATATCAGGGTCCTTTCAGCAAAATCTTGCTAGTGTATGCAATTGTGTCAGCCTTTGGAGGCTGATTATGGGATGGATCCCTGGGTATGGCAGTCTCTAGATGGTCCATCCTTTTGTCACAGCTCCAAACTTTGTCTCTGTAACTCCTTCCATGGGTGTTTTGTTCCCAATTCTAAGAAGGGAGACTTGGCATTCTTATCATAGAGATCTTTCACTTCTTTAGTTAGAGTCACACCAAGGCATTCTATATTTTTTGTGACTATTGTGAAGGGTGTTGTTTCCTTAATTTCTTTCTCAGTCTGCTTAATCTTTGTGTAGAGAAAGGGCTCTGATTTGTTTGAGTTAATTTTATACCTGGCAACTTACCTGAAGTTGTTATTCAGTTATAGGAGTTCTCTGGTGGAAATTTTGGGGTCACTTATACATACTATCATATTGTCTAGTTCCTGATTTTAGTGGGATTGCCTCAAGTTTCTCTCCATAGAGGAGAAAGTGGGAAAGAGCCTCGAATATATGGGCACAGGGGAAAAATTCCTGAATAGAACAGCAATGGCTTGTGCTCTAAGATAAAGAATTGATGAATGAGACCTCATAAAATTGCAAAGACTCTGTAAGGAAAAGGACACTGTCAATAATACAAAACGACAAACAACAGATTGGGAAAAGATCTTCATCAATCCTAAATTTGATAGAGGGCTAATATTCAGTATATATAAAAAAGTCAAAAAGTTAGACTCCAGTTAAAGAAATAACCCTGTTAAAAATGGGTTACAGAGCTCCGGGGTACTGGTTAGTTCATAATGTTGATCCACCTATAGGGTTGCAGATCCCTTTAGCTCCTTGGGTACTTTCTCTAGCTCCTCCATTGGGAGCCCTGTGATCCATCCATTAGCTGACTGTGGGCATCCACTTCTGTGTTTGCTAGGCCCCGGCATAGTCTCACAAGAGCTAAATACCTAATAAAAAATGGAAAAAAAATGGGTTACAGAGCTAAACAAAGAATTCTCAACTGGGGAATACCAAATGGCTGAGAAGCACCTATAAAAATGTTCAACATCCTTAGTCATCAGGGAAATGCAAATCCAAACCACACTGAGATTACACCTCACACCAGTGAAAATGGCAAAGATCAAAAACTCAGGTGACAGAAGATGCTGGAGAGGATGTGGAGAAAGAGGAACATTCCTCCATTGCTGGTGGAACTACAAGTTGGTACAACCACTCTAAAAATCAGTTTGGAAATTCCTCAGAAAATTGGACATAGTTCTACCAGAAGATCCAGCAATACCACTCCTGGGCATATACCCAGAAGATGTTCCAGCTTGCAATGAGGACACATGCTCCACTCTGTTCATAGCAACCTTATTTATAATACTCAGAAGCTGGATACAATCCAGATGTCCCTCAACAGCTGAATGGAAGCATAAAATGTGGTACATTTACACAGTGGAGTTCTACTAGCAATTACAAACAATGAATTTATGAAATTCTTAGACAAATGGATGGATCTGGAGGATATCATCCTAAGTGTGGTAACCCAATCACAAAAGTACACACATGATATACACTCACTGATAAGTGAATATTATCCCAGAAGCTCAGAATACCCAAGATACAATTCACAAAACACATGACACTCAAGAAAAAGGATAACCAAAATGTGGATACTTCTATCCTTTCATAGAAGGGGGGACAAAATACCCATGGAAGAAATTTCAGAGGCAAAGTATGGAGCAAAGACTGACGGAATGACCATCCAGAAACTGCCCCACCTAGGGATCAATCCCATATACAACCATCAAACCCAGACACTATTGTGGATGACAACAGGAGCTTGCTGACAGAAGCCTGATATAGCTGTCTCCTGAGAGCTCATCCAGTCCCTGAAAAATACAGAAGTGGATGTTCACAGCCATCCATTGGATGGAGTTGAGGCTCCCCAATAAAGGAGCTTGAGAAAGTACCCAAGAAGCTGAAAGGGTTTGCAGCCCTGTAGGAGGAACAACAATGTGAAATAACCAGTATCCCCAGAGCTTCCTGGGACAAAACCACCAACAAAGAAAACACATGGTGGGTCTCATGGGTCTAGCTTGGTAGGATAAAAGAGGATGGCCTAGTCAGTCATCAATGAGAGGAGAGGCCCTTGGTCCCGTGAAGGCTCTATGCCCCAGTGTAGGGGAATGCCAGGTCCAGGAAGCAGGAGTAGGTGGACTGGTGATCATGGGGAGGGGGGATGGGATAGAGGTTTTTTGGAGGAGGAACCAGGAAAGGGGATAACATCTGAAATGTAAATAAAGAAAATATCTAATAAAAAAAGAAAACATAAAAGAGGCCAGATAGAAGGTTTTATATGTCTCTTTTTTTCTTAGATATATTACAAAGCAGAAATAAGCTCTCACCTATAGTATGCTGCCTGGCAGTCTTTAGAGAATTTTCCCACAGCTGCAATGGGCACACCTCAGTGCTGGCAGATGTTGACTTGTGATTGTAATCTAATGGGATTCATATGCCAGGAACTGTGACCCTTCTAACTCTGTTTCATAACATCTTCTAGGACAGTTTTTAGTTCCCTGTGGAAATCTAAATAATAATGTCTTTGTAAGTATTTAGTAATCAATTTTTTTCTTAAAATGTGTCATTGAATGAAATCACTAAACAAAGTAAGTGTTAACAAGAATATTAATAGATATTGTTAAGTTTCCTTTAACCCAGAAGCATAAGCCAAAATGAACCAAATCAACTGTATCACACAGAGTTCTATAGAGGGTAGAACTAACAGAAAATATCTCTATCGTTTTATCTATCTATCTATCTATCTATCTATCTATCTATCTATCTATCTATCTATCTATCTAACATCTATCTCTGTCTCTCTTTTTCTCTCTCTCTCTATCTACATATCTTCCTATCTGTCACATATATATGTAATATCACACACACACACACACACATACACACACACACACACACACACACACACACACACACACACAGAGTTGTTGATTTGGTAGTCTAGCAATTATTATTTACCAACAGAAAGTTCAAGAACCTAATAGTTTTTCAGTCCATAGACTAGATGTTTCATCTGTTCTTCCATCTAGTTGATGCCAAGAATAGCCATCTCATTTACTTAATGATATATTAATGGTGCACCTTTTTGTCCTTAAGAGGGAACTGCTCTTCACAAAGGAGAATGATTGCAGCTTCCTATCACCTTTATCTACCACCTTCCTAGTTTATGATAGGAGGTATTTTATTATATAACTATTTATTTACTTACTTGTTTATTATTTTTATTTTATACGTTGCTTAGTGGTTCATATTAAATCAGACATTGTACATAATATAACGTAAATAATGCTATGTGCTGATATTAAATATCAATGATGTAAGAGAAAATACAGTTGCTTATACAAGAGATAAGACATAAAAAGAGAAAATAAGTCCAGCTAAGGCCAGAACATAAGGAAATCAAACAGGGCAGGAGAGATGGCTCAGTCGTTAAAGACTCACAACCCAAAGTATAAGAGAATCAGACAGACAAAGATTTGTTCCCTGGATAAAGCTGGGAGGTAAAAAATTTATATGTGAAGTTGGCCTTGTAAATCCATTTTAACTCATTAGCTCATACTCTAAATAAATAAAGGAATAATAGAATAATTATAAAATGATTGTTTAATGGAAGAATATATTTAAATACTTATCACATTGGTTATATTTGAGATTATTCACTAAGTTATAAAATGTGTTGAGAAGAAAATATATCACTATTAATAACAAAAGGTGATTCATGTCCCAATAGATGAGCTTCCATTCATATTTAAGTTAAAAGTTCATTGTATATAACAACTTTTATACATTTTTAAATTAAGAGTTTACTAGTTTTTCATTGTGTATGGCTTTATGTACCTAAAATGTATATTTGTATAAAAATTCTGTCATCTCCAATCATATGGACTTGAAAATCAGTATCTCTCTTTTTTTACCTTTGTTATAGATATTTATTTATTCTCATATTTCAATTTTTATCATAACCAAAAGTGCAGCTAAACTCTTAGTTTCATTTTGTGGCTTCTTTTGTCAACCACTTCTGGTATTTGATTGATCTATATGTAGTAATATTCAAGTTGTACTAAAAATTAGAGAATAACACAATCAGATTTCTTTGTACGCAGAGCTGTTATGATGGCATATTTTCAAGCTTTTAGACTTCCTAATCAGTTCTCATTTATTCTTTCTTATTGTGTTATTTCAGAAGACAATTAATATTTTCTTGATTACTAAGCTCAAAACTAAAATTAGTAGCTGTTTACAATAGTTACTAAAATGAAGAAAACAAGCTATTTATAGTATAAAAGTTTTTCTGGCAAGTTTTATATCAGTTTGACACAAGCCTGTGTTATCCAAAACAAGGAACATGACTGAGAAAATTCATCTCCAAAATTGGCCTGTAGGCAGGTCTGTAGATTACTGTCTTGATAAATTGTTACTGTGGGAAGCCTGTCCCATAGGTACTGGGTTGTGTAAGAAATATCAGAGAGCAGGACAAAGGTTTTGTGGTTGGGTTGGTGCCATTGATTTTGTTTCAGGACCTTGCAGAATACCTTACTGAACCAAAGAGACAAGAATACAGGGGTGGCGGCTCCATGTAGGAACCACCTCAACCTCTCCACAGTCAATCAGATGTCCTACCTGCAAGATGTGAAGGGGAAATGGTGGTGGTGCGGAACTTTTGGGAATGGCCCAACAATGTTCAACTTCAACATGAGGCCCACTCCATGAGAGGGTACCCATGCCTGATACTGCTTGGATGTCCAGGAATCAGAGACTAGACAGCCCAGAAACCTAGGATAGAATCAAACATGACTTATTTTTTAAAGAAGGTAATCATATTCTGCCATACTCATTGATGGGTACCTTGTCTAGTAGTAATAGAGGCTTCCCCCAGCAGCAGATGGGAACAGGAACAGAGACCCATGGACAGACACACAGAGAGAGTCTACAGTGTAGGTCTCCATTGAGCCTCTCCACTCTGAGCTCTGGTAATTCCCCAGAAGAGGAAAGAGAAAGATTATAGGAGTTGGAGGTAATGGAGAGCAACTATTAGGGTTGCTCAATGAATCAGGGTTCATGTGGGTAGAAAGAGACTGAAGGAACAACTGTGGAGCATGCATGGGTTTGCACCAGGTCCTCTGCACATATGATTTGGGTATTGTCCTGGTATTGGGTGCAGGTGGGGATCCTAACAGTGGGGGCAGATGTGTCTTTGACTCTCTTGCCTGCTCTTGTCACTCTTTTCCTCCCATGGCTGCCTTGTCCAGCCTCAGCATGCGGGCTTTGTTCTCATATAGTGTTCGATTGTGTTTGGTTGTTGTCTCTTGGAGACTTGATCTTTTCTGAAGGAGGACAGAGTGGAAGTGGTTTGGGGAAGGAAGCAGGAGGGAGGGGACTGAGAGGAGTAGAAGGAGGGGGAACTGTGGTCAGGATGCATTGTATGAGAAGAATCTTATTTCAATAAAAAGGGAAAAAAGAAAGGAAGATTATACTGACAAGTCAGTGGAAGCATGCCAGTAAACTGTGGGGTAATGGACCATGCCAGGAACCTTGGTGAGGTTGTGAAGATTAGAAGCCCAGGAACCCCAGAGGACTGTAGGAGCACCACCTGTTTTCGACCAGGCCCCTGTTACATAACCACACTTACTATATCATAATGCAACCTATGGTCACCTACATCAGAACAGAGTTCTCTATGCTATATGGTATCTATAGGCCCTGAGAGTGTAACCAGTAAGCATCCCTTCACGGGCATTCCTACCTACAAAAAAAAAGTATTTAATCTCTGGTCCACCCTGAGGAGGTGGTATGTATCTATTTTTTTTTTTTTTTGAATACTAGTCAATAAATGGTATGGATAAGCATGGACTGTCTCTTTCATCAAGAACCACGTTGGGTATCATAGAAGAAGCCATCATCTAAAGAGCTGCTCAGTTTAAGTCACCCTCAGAAGGCAATTCTGTGCTCCCAAACAATCACATATAAGCTAAGGAGAATATGAGATTAGCAGGAGATCTCCATGCCCCTGGCCCTGGCTTCCCTACAGGCCCATGGGCCACTTTCATTTCTGACTCCAAGTGGTTTTCCCTGGGGACTGGAGCTTGGGAAGCCCAGCATAGGCCTCAGGATATATTGTCTTTCACTCCAATGAGGCTGCATTTTCTCACCCCCTGTACAGTGAATCAGCATTAGCACTCCCTATTTCATCTGCCCAGCAGAGTCCCTAAAAGTGGCTAGGTGGAATGTGAATCCACAGTAAACTGTTCCTTCAGGGCCTCCCTGCTTCAGTTTCTACTTCCAAGCTCCTGTCTTCGGGTTCTCTCCTGGCTACCTTGCATAACCCACTATGATGTGGAAGTATAAGCTGTGATAAACTCCTCTCTAAATTTTCCATCGTGGATTTGGCTTTTATCACAGTAATGGTAATCAAGACACTTTTCCTTTGAATAATATTTTTAAGAACTATGATACCTCCATTGATAAAATGTGTCCAATTTGTAAAACATTTTTTTCTCTTAAACATTTCTTCAAGTTAATACTAACACTTCTCCTATCCATTTTCTTCTACAGTGTTTCTTAAGAATAGGCTTTCCTAAGCTCCTAGTTTGAATGACAGTACATAGCATAGTGTAAATCCTAAACTGCCAGCTTGACATGTTCTAATAACTAAGGTGTTTCAATGCTAACACTGGACAGTCATGGGCATACCAACACACATAATCAGTGGATTCAGTGATGGTGGCTGTAATGGCCATTTCTAGTTTTCAACATGACTATATTTAGAATGAACTACCATCTGGAATTGGAAGGCTCACCTGTTATCCAAATCTTGAGGCTGTAAGAAAGAAGTTTCTGACCTGGATCATGGCATGGAAAATTTGAGACATGGTGGCTATGAAAAGTTTAGGACCGGGCAAGGTAGTACACACCTTGAATTCCAGGAGACAAAGGCAAGGAGATCTCTGAGTTCAAGGTCAGCCTGGGAGAAAACAAGAACCAGATTCAGGACTGGTGGTACACACCTTTAATCTGGGCCACACCTGCTGTAGACCTACATAAGGACATTGGAAGATGGAAGATTCACTCTTATTTGCCAGCTTGCATTTACTTCTCAACATATCTGTTGAAATTTACTTCTATAGAAGACCAGCTGAATGAACTAGCAACTACTAGATACTTGGGCTTCCCATTTACAGCTGACCACTGTTGGGGTAATTGGACTATAGACTGTAAGTCATCACAACAAATTCCCTTAATATATAGAGGCATCTCATACATTCTGTGACTCTAGAGAATCCTGACTAATACAGAAGTGCTCACCCACTTGTAGGTGACTTTGGAGAAATTATCTTAATAGTTTATATATTTGAACTTATAACTGTAGTACGCAATGTTTAAAAACTGGAGCATTCTTGCATTCGTCCACCCTAAATGAGGTAGTATTGCAGGTTATTTGGCACTTTGGCTAGTGTAAAACCCAGAAGTATTTGAGGAGACCTGGCCCTTGTAAAATAGAGGCCATCAACAGATTAAAAATAAATTAATTCCCATACTTTCACCTTTGATATTATTTTTCCCAGATCATAGTGAATGGAAACCTTTGGCCTTGTAAGGTCTCAAAAGAAATACTCGGAAAGGAAGGGCCATTTAGTAACACCATGCCCTTTCCTCTATTCCCAAATGTCAACTTTTGTCACTTAGTTCTGCAATAAAGAAGACAAGTTGGACCTGTGTGAAGCTGTTTTAAAAGAGACGACGACAGTCTATTGCCTTACTTGGGCCATATGATGTGACCTGGCTCCCAGGACTCCAAGAGTTATGGGGATATATATATATATATAACTGAAACTAAAGCAGAACCTAAGCATTAAAGCATACTTAATCTCCCCTTAGCCCTTACAAGTTCTTTAAACAATTTTTGCTGGTCTGTACCTCAGGGCTCTGACTCCTTCTTATCCTTCCACTTGAGACATCTTTTCCCAGACCTTCCCATACTTTCACTTCCTCAGCCAGATGTTAGGTTTGGTATCAATTTCCTGAAGGTTTCTACTGTGTGTTTTAGCGTAGGAAGTTTAATTCTGTTTCCCAGTTGACTTTTAATAACTTTGCTTCATTTTGCTTTCATTTCCCTGGACAATGGAAAGGATAATTTTCACTTTTTATTTAGTAAGGTTTTGCCTGCTTGTTGACAATAAGACGCAATTTTCTTGATAGTAAAGATCCTTTCAGTTCAGTTTTTTAAGTTGTTCTGTTCTGGGCCAATGGCAATGCTGGATACAGATGCTACTCAGTGGTGCCTGGATTCTATGGGCTGGGCTGCACAGATGACTGTTGAAGAGCTACACTGCTTTTATCGGTGGAACCATACTTCCCATATGCATAGTTCTTTTATGTGTGTCGTGGAAAAGTATAAGGCTTTGAAAAGAAAGTTTGATGTTCCTGCAAGTCAGTCAATACTCAGCTCCTTTTAATATAGATGAAATATCCATATGCATTTATATATCCATTAAGCTTGTGTGAAGCCAGTCACCTTGGCTAATGAGGATTGGTATATATGTTCAGAGAAAGAAAATCTATGTTCTGACAAGGGAAGACCATCTTTCCCTTAAGGAGCTTCCAAGTAAGAAATGCAGAACTACTTACTGGTTAACATAGTTAATAGAAAACAAACAGCAAGAAGTCACCCCATGAACCTAGGCTTGTTATGCAAGTCAGACTTGGTGCTGGCCCACTACCCTGCTCTGTACTACTATTTGGCTTTCCTGTTAAGATGCCTGAGGAAGTGCACCATGGAGAAGAAGAGGTGGAGACCTTTGTCTTTCAGGCAGAAATTGTCCAGCTCATGTCCCTCATCATCAAATCTTTCTATTCAAACAAGGAGATTTTCCTCCAGGAATTGATCTACAATGCTTCTAATGCCCTGTACAAGATTCAGTATGAGAGCCTGATAGACCCTTCCAAGTTGGACAACAGTAAAGAGCTGAAAATTGACATCATCCCTAACCCTCAGGAGCACACAATGACTTTGGTGGCACAAACACATTTATGGAGGATCTCCAGGCTCATGCAGACATCTCCATGATTGGATAGGATGATGTCAAGTTCTCTTTGGCCTCTTTTGTGACAGAGAAAGTTGTTGTGATCACAAAGCACAAGGATGGAGTGCAGTATGCCATGGAGTCTTCTGATGTCATCCTTCACCATTCCTACAGACTGTGGTGAGCCCATTGGCATGGGTACCAAAGTGATCCTTCAACTCAAAAAAGATGAGTCAGAGGACTTAGAGGGGAGGAGGGTCAAGAGAATGGTGAAGAAACACTTGCAGTTAATAGGTTATCTCATCACCCTCTACTTGGAGAAGGAATGAGAGAAGGAGATCAGCGATTATAAGGCAGAGGAAAAGGAAGGTGAGAAAGAGGAGGAAGACAAAGATGAGGAGAAGCCTAAGATTGAAAATGTGGAATCTAATGAGGGAATAATAGCAGCAATGAGAAGAAAAATAAAACAAGATCAAAGAGAAGTATAATGAACAGGAATAGGTGAATAAGACGAAGCTTATCTGAACCAGAAATCAGGATGACACCACTCAAGAGGAATATGGTGAAATCTATAATAGCCTCACCAATGATTAGGAAGACCACTCGTCAGTCAAGCACTTCTCTCTAGAAGGTCAGTTGGAATTCAAGGCATTGCTTTTCATTTCCCAGTGAGCTCCCTTTGACCTTTTTGAGAACAACAAAAAGAACAACAACATCATCAAATTGTATGTTTGTCATATGTTCATTATGGACAGCTGTGATGAGTATCTCAACTTTATCCATGGTGTGGTTGACACCGAGGACCTGCCTTTGAAGATCTCCTGATAAGTGCTCCTGTAGAGCAAGAGCCTGACAGTCATCTCAAAAAACATTGTGAAGAAGTACCTTGAGCTCTCCTCTGATTTGACAGAGGACAAAGAGAACTACAAGAAATTTTATGAGGTATTCTCCAAGAATTGAAAGCTTGGAATTCATGGAGATTCCACTAACCGTCGCCACCTCCCTGAGCTACTTTGCTATGTCACACCTCTCAGTCTGGAGATTAGATGACTTCCCTGTAAGAGTATGTGTCTCCCATGAAGGAGACACAGAAGTCCATCTACTATATCACTGGTGAAAGCAAAGGACAAGTAGCCAACTCTGCCTTTCTGGAGCATGTGTGGAAACGGGGCTTTGAGGTGATATATGTGACTGAGCCTATTGATAAGTACTGCATGCAGCAGCTCAAGGAATTTGAAGAAAAGGACCTGGTCTCAGTGACTAAGGAGTACCTAGAGCTACCAGAGAATGAGGAAGAGAAGAAGACAATGGAAGAGATCAAGGTAACACTTGATAATTTCTGCAAGCTCATGAAGGAGATCTTGGACAAGAAGTTTGAAAAAGTGACAATCTCTAATAGGCTTGTATCTCTGCCCCCCCCCCACCCCTGCTGCATTGTGACCTAAGCACCTATGGCTGGGCAACCAACATGGAATGGATCCTAAAGGATCAGGCACTGTGAGACAATTCTACAATGGGCTACATGATGGCCCCCAAACATCTAGAGGTCAACCCTGACCACCATTGTGGAGACCCTGCAGCAGAAGGCTGAGGCAGACAAAAATGACAAAGCTGTCAGGGACCTGGTGGTGCTGCTGTTTGAAACTGCTCTGATCTCTTCTGGTTTCTCATATGAGGATCCCCAAACCCACTCCAATCTCATCTACCACATGATTAAATGAGGCCTGGGAATTGATTAAGATGAGTTCACTGTGGATTAGCCCAGTGCTGCTGTCACTGATGAGATTCCCCCACTGAAGGGTAATGAGGATGCTTCTCATGTGGAAGAAGTGGATTAAAGGCTTCTGGGAAGCCCATGCCCTCTGTATGGCATCCCTGTGGCTACCCCAGCAGCTTTGACTGGCCCTGACCCACCTGGCTCATGTCTACAAGAATCTCTTCTATCCTGTCCTTGTGCCTTAAGGTAGGAAGATATCCTCCCACATAATAGCAGACTTGGGTGTTGTGTTTGTTTTTGTTTGTCTGTTTTATTTTGTTCTGAAATTAAAAGTATGCAAATTAAAAAATAAACAGAAAAAAGTTTGGAATAAAAACAAAGGATGATAAGAATACAATTAATTACCTAAGGTGCATATCATCCAGGATAATGATGAAATAATGTATTTCAATATAAAATTAAAGAGCAATTTGAGTAAAAGAAGGTAATTTGTTGGCTCAAAGCACAAAAAGCCATCAAGTCTACCTTAAGAATTTCATACCCATACTTGTATGCATTTTTTCTTTCCTTGAGAGACTTTTTTCCTATTAACATCTGTATTAGATCTGTATTAGAAAAAAACAAAAACAAAAACAATATTTAATAGGGTTTGCAAGTTGTCTCAGTGAATAAGGTACTTGCCACAGTAGCAAAAGGACATGAGCTCTAGTCCCCTAAATGAAAGTTCAGCTTCAGGGCTGAGAATCCTAATGCAACATGGGAGTTTGAAAGAAGAGAACGGCCAGAAACTTTCATGCCAGCTAGTCTGTTATATGATGCCATGCATGAAAACAGCCTTAGCTCAAAAAAGGTAGAAGGTGTGGACTGAGACACAAGGCTGGGCTATTACCTTCACACATCTGATGCAACACACAGAGACTCACAGTCACTCATGAACACACACATACACAGTTTGTACAGTTGTTTTATATTGTTCCATTTACTTTTTATATGTCTATGTATTTCCCTGAACGTATGTACATTGACAAAGTGAATGCTTGCCTTGCATCCACACTGGCCATGAGAATGAATCAAATCCACAGAAATGAAACTGCAGATGGATAGATGCCAATGTGTGGTTGCTGAGTCCTAAAGCCAGATTGCCTGCAAGAACAGCAAGTTCTCTTAACTGCTGAAGAGTCTCTCCAACCTCCATGCACAGCTTATTATAAAAACACCTTCGACAAACTCTGTTTCTTAACAAAAGTAGCCTTAAATACCAACTAGAAAGTATCAAATCATGTTTTCAGGTGGACATCCACTTTTAAAAACTATGAATTATCATACAGTTGTGAATTGACCTTTAATGTGTGAGTAGTACACTTCATTAAATATGGTCAGTGTAGGAATATATATGTAGAGAGCTGTGCAAGGAAAACAGCTCTAATAAATTATACAGATAATGACATTGCACATATTGGTTACCTTTTCTTGCTATTAAAAAATAAACAACCTGAAAACCCCAACTTATATGTAGAAAGAGCCCTTTTGGCTTATTGTTCCAGAGACCTGATCTTGCTGGCCCCACTCCTATAGGCCTGTAAAGAGGCAAACCATGAAAAGAGACATGATACAGAGGAAGGTGCCCATCTCCTGAGGGATGGGGAAGCAGAGACCAGGGCAGCTGTGGGATAGGATGTGGTCCCAAACTCATATCTCCAGTCTCCTTTCAGGTTGGCCTCCCACCCTAACTGATGCCCTCATCATCTGTCCACCACTTTGGAGCATCACTAGTTAAGAATAAGGCTTTACTATATGGGCCTTTTATACGAACACTGCACAAACAAACCCCAAGGTTGCACTGAAATTCATTTGATTAGATATATAACACCTTGTAAATGTTCTCAACTTCATACAAATCACGTTCACTATTTATTTGAGCACATGTTCAATAGCTTTAACTTTTAAGAAAATTAAAAAGCATTTGAAAGTTGGTTCTACTCATAAGAGAACTTCATGAATTATTTCTGAAAAAAAAGGATGAAATATATTTTTTTCTCTTATAGATTTTGTCCTATGTTATTTATGAAATTGGGAGATTTTTAAGTTGATCCTATCCGGGTATGGATCTTCCTTTTTGATAGAGGGTTTCAGTTGGCCATGGCTGGCTCCAAGCTTACTCTGTAAGTGAGGATGATTGTGAACGCCATATCTTACCAGCTTCCACCCTGCAAAAGTTAAATAATAGGCACATCAGCACACAACAACTAACTTATATCACATACAGTCTTTCCTCTTTTTTGGTTATCTTCTCTTTATTATGTATTATGTATAATGTACATATACATATATATGTAGGTTTTTCAATAATCACTAATTTAGTTTTTATTGTAAAATTATACAAATAGTAATATAAGGCATTGTTCAGATATGCAAGTGTATATAAACAAACAAAAAGAATGTAAGAGAAACTAACCCTAGAGGACACATTTGTAATTTTGGTGGTTTGACATCTATAAGTTATATTAGTTTGATAGTATCCAATCATTTGCAAGGATTCTTGTACCTGGTAATAGTGTTTTTTTTAGTCTATCATTATTGTGAGTAGTATTTTCAGCACAAGTGACTTGACCTCTTTACAGTTATCTAGCTATATAATTTATATCTATCTTAACTACATATCTAGGTTGTCCATATCTATCTATATTTATAACTATACCATCTCTATGACCTATAGCTCTCTACATATATGTTTGAATTATCTTTATCCAATATTCATCTATTCACATGTATATCAATTATATCCATATCTAAACTTATATCACATTTACACATGTGTAAAAATACATTTATATGTATTGTGTATGAATTACCACACATTGCTTCAACTTTTGGTTAACTCTAATCAGCTAATCCGTATTACTGATCACCGAATCTTTCTTATTTATTCTGCTTTTTTGCCAAACTCTCTCATAATGATCACACTGACCAAAACTTATGTTTATCTACAACTTTATGCATAAAGTTTTAACCCAGAACTCTCTTGTGAGAGCAATGCATACATGTTCAATTCTTGTTTAATATTTCTAATTAGCTCATTCATAAGGTCCTTATTAAATATCATCTCTCTTGATTGATTCTTGATATTCCCATTCTCATTAAATAGTAGTATGACACTCCCAAACATATCAAGTGTACTCTTTAGAATTTCTTCTGAAGTCTGAATTTGTCCCATGTCAATATCACAACTGTTCATAAAAACCTGTCAGTCCCACATCCCCTTTGGACTTCATAATTTCCCACTTTTCTTCATTGCACACACTTTAACTTTAATTACGCTTCCTTCTCTACAGCTATACTAATACCATATGAAGCCTTAGATGCTCCTTTATGAGCCTTAAATAGTTCCAGCTGTCACAACAAAATATCACAGATTATCTGACCTATATGTCAGAAAACCATTTTTCTCATTATTCTGCATCTTGAAATTATGAGGTGATGGTACCAGTATGACCAAGGGTGAGTGATGTCTCTGACTAAACCGTCTTCTGTGTTGTAGTAAAGGACACTAATGCTATCATGATGGACATTCCAACTTTCTGAGCTCATTTAATCTTACGTATTTTGCAAAGATGCAGTCTCCAGCTATCACTGCATTGCACATGACAGTTTTAACACATTCATATGTAGAAATCCATAAGCTTCTCGCCTAAAAACCATAAATTGGGGATTACACATCCACAAATTCTCACGCATATCCTGAAAGCATATTCAATGTAAAAAGCCACTTTCTAATATAGAATTTAATTGTTTTATTTATACTCATATCAAAAACACTACAGAATAAATCTAAATTAACAAGCCTCACATGAAAAAACAGACTTAGAATGATTTTTAAGAAAATCTCGTAAAAATGCCGTATGCTACATATTCTCACATGCTAATATCAGGACATCATTCTTACTCTCCTCTGTGGGTGATGCTCATGGAGGAAGGATGCTACACAAGTTTAATCAAATCTGAGGAGCGATTGGCAGTTGGCAGTTTCTGATGTAAGGAAAGCCATTTTGTAAAAGACGATTCCTTTGATACGTTGCCCATGTCTGTGGTCAGTGGATGGCTACACATCCAATATGTGAAGCACAAAAATCTTGAGCATGTGATAAACCCAAGAGATTTGCTCTATTTTTTCACTTATTTATAAGATTTTGAGTGCTGTGTGCAAACTTTTTTTTTTTTTTTTATTATGTGGTTACTGATGAACTACCAAAATTTATCAATACCATCTAAGGCTTTAAAATATTTTTGCCCCAAGGAGAAACATACTAATTAAGCATCATACAGTATTTCATTCCATTTGTGAAGTTAAACTTTGATTTTTGTTTCTCTTTCCTGTATTTAATCCTTGACCATGTTCTAACTAATTTCTACTGTTTATCTATCTAGTGAATTATATATTTTCAACACTGAATACAAATTAGTAAGATTTCAATTAACTTTTAAAACTTAAATACTGGCCTGGACTGATGGTGCTGCAGTTAATGATATTGTCTGCTATTCCAAAGGTCTAAGTTCAATGTAACCACATTGTGGTTGATAACCATCTATAATGGAATTTGATGCCCTCTTCTAGTAGACAGGCATATATACAGATACAGAACTCATATACATAACGTAAATAAATAAATCTTAAAAGTTTAATTATATACTTATATTTTAAAAATACGAGAGGCTGCTACAAACATTATCATACAACTATAAACAGCCCGAAGCTTATAAACCACAAGCATGAACTGGTGACTATAGTAAACTTTGCTTTTCACATATAACTACTAATACAATACTTTAATTTTCATGCATTTGTGTTCTCATTGTAAATTCTTCTCAAATTTAAAAAGCAAGAAGATAGAGAAGACATCTTAATAGATCATTTGCCAGTGACTTAGAATAAATATAGTAATTGCACGAACACTTCAGGCCAAATTAGTGGTTATATCAATGAACTTATTGCTGGAACAGGCAATTGTACAATGTGATAAGTGGTTAAACTGAAGCTACACATATTAATTCATATTTCTATTAATAGAATATTACAATTCCTTTAACTACTGAAGTACTTTGCATTAATATCCTTCTAACTCCAGAATCATTTGAACTTAATTAGGGATCTTAGCTACAGAGATTTTAAATAAGAGATTTTTGATTTGATGGATTCTTAGAACCTTACATATTCCTTAGTTTCATACAATAATGAAATTTAATTAAATCATATTCAATTTATTTAAAAATATTTCAAATGATTTTCTTAGCCATTAAAGCATATAATTTGTGAATATTTCTTGCTTGAGTCAGAGAAGTTCCTCTGCCTTTCTTTCTGTTGTACATTCATTTCTGGATTGTGTATTGACAAAACATGCACAGCAATACTTATACTCTGAAAACAAAAAGTTCCGAATATTTTTTCTATATTTATCTATTATGATATATTATGGTAAATTATCACTTCTGGAAATTTGTGAATTTTGTATAGTTTGAAGTGATTTTAGTCAATATTCTCTTTAATAATGGTTGTGGATGTAATTTTACTCCATTATATAATTCCATGAAATTCTGAAAAAATAGAACATTTTGTGTTTTATTAATTCTTTCATGATTTTGTACTATCACAACTCTTTCCAGATTCATCCCCTAACAACTGATCCCTCAAATTTGTACGTTTTGGATTTTTTTTAATTTAATAACCTATCCATATTCTTCTGGGTATGGATATGTCCGGTAAAGCATGTCAGGAACTGGGAGCCATGACCTTAAGGAAAACTGGCTCTCCCTCTCTCAGAAGCCATTAACTGCCTATGGCTCCTCAGTTCGGAGTGGGGGCTCTTGTACTCCTGACTCCATGCTAGAATGTTGACTGGATAGACCTTGTCGCACAGGTCTTGTGCAACCAGACATATAAGTGTATAGGTTAAACAGTCCTATCATGTCCAGAAGATATATTTTATATTTGATCCACATCCTCTGTTCAACAAATAATAGTCCCTGAGATTGGAGGAGTGAGTGTGATAAAGTTGCCTCATTTGCCGATGAGTATCCCATAAGTTCCTCCCTGCCCTTGACAAGATGTTAAGTTTTTGCTTTGATTACACAAGAATTTTCTCTGATGAGGTCTGAGATCTACAGTAAACTAAGATAGAGTAATATGACTTTAAAGAGCATTTTCATATTTTGTCCATTAGCCAGAAAAATTATATTAGGTGCACCTTTGAGCCTAAGAGCTTCCCTAGATCTTGGGTAGATTTGTAAGAGCAGGCATGTGTTTCCTTCTGATCTGAAAGTTCATCCAGAAAAGATTTGTTTGTTCATATAACGCTTTCACTGTGCACACGCACACTCACACACACACGCACATGCACATACACACAGAGGATTCAATATACATTTGAATAAAATAGTATATGTGTGTGTATATATAGTATTATGTAAATATGTATTAATTCATACATTACTTACATACATATTTTCAGACATCCCTCTAATTAGTCTCCCCCTCCTAATTCCTTTCACTGCTCGATCCTCCCATCCTCTCTCTAAGTAAACAACTTTCCTCGTTATTGTCAGTTCTCCATGTTACCTGTTTTCTAGTATTCTCCCTCTCTGAAGATGTTTCTCCTCCTTACCACCAATAATGCCCTTATAGTTCCTATGTTCTGCAGGTGTTGTAAATTAAACACATAAACCCTAGGGTTTAAAGCTAGCATGTGAATGTCTTCCAGGTTCTGGTTCACTTCGCTCAGTTTAGTGTTACCTAGCTCCCTCAACTTACTCGCAAATTTCAATTTTCTTTACTTTTGAATAAAATTCTGCTTTGTACAGTACACACTTTTGCCATCCACTCATCAGTGTGTGCACATTGACTCTGTTTTTCCATCATCTCTATTGTGAATAAAGCAGATAAGGGCAATAGTAAGAAAGTGTCCCTATCATCTCAAATAAAGTCCCAAGTGTATGCCCAGAAACTGTAGAGCTGGCCATGTGGAAAGACTAGATGGAGTTTTCTATGTCTTCCATGCACTGACAACAGCAGAGGGGTCTCTGCTTCCCACAGCTATGCCAATGCTTACTACATATTTTGTTTTCTTGTTTTAAAATAATTTTTTTCAGATTATGTCATTTCCCCCTTTCTTTCTCTCCTTCCAAATCCTCAATAATTATTCTCCATGTTGTCAATCAAATGCATGGCCTCTTCTTTCCTTAATGTTCTTAACATGTCTATATTATGAATGTATATCCATATATATTCCTATACTGCATCTGTACTGTTTGTGTAATGTTTCCTGTGTGCATTCAGGGAAGACAACCATTTGGTATTAGGATCAAATAGATTTCGTGTTCTTCCCCAGGGAAGAATATTTCTTTGCCTTCCAGCGTTTCATAGTCACCTATAATTCTTGGTGTGAATTATAAGGCCTGGTAAGCATTCCCCTGTTCAAGTCAGCATTTCTATTGTTGTTCCTGACATGTCCATTCTCCAGCAGTCATGTACATAGCTATATAGCTTCTGGGTTTTATTTTAATCCATCAGGACTTGGTGAGATGAAATTTCAAAGCAGTTATAATTGGCATTTCTGAGGGCTAAGAATGTGCTCCTCAAAAATACTTTAAATAATAATTTAAATTACTGAATTTCAAATTTATTGAAATAATTGAACACTTTAAAAATTAATTCTTAGCAATTTGTATTTCCTTTTCTGAGAAGTGGCTGCTCAGTTCCACAGCCTACACTTAATTAAGTTTTTGTTTTCTTGGCATTTGGTTGTAGAGTTCCTTGCACAGTGTAGATACAAATGCTCTGTCAGATACAGACCCGACGAGGTTTTTTTTTTTTTTTTTTTTTTTTTTTTTTCCGCCGTTCTGTAAATGGTAACCATTCCTTTTATACTCAACTGTTCACAACTTATTTTATTTATATTCCATGTATTTACCATAATCTCCTTGACATTTCAAAGCTGTGGGTTTTTTCTGACTCAACCGGCTGCTCCAGTTTTCATTGTACATCTATGCTTCTGATTTGAAATCAGCTATTTCTCCAAAACAGAAACACTCTGAGTAGAAAAGCCGTTCTAGAGAAAAAAGTCAAAGTATAAAATACATTGCTTCTTAGTTCTTGGAAATTACAGATCTAGTCAGGCTTCATAGATAGGCAAGTTGGGGGATTCATTTACTGATTTTTTGTGTGATTTTTCTTTAGTTTTTTAATTTATAATAACATTTATATAATGTAAGTTTATTTCATCCTTCCATTTCTTTTCTCCATACTCTCCCCTATATCTCTTTCCCACTCTCCTTCAAAGCCATGGCCTCTTTTTTCACTGTTATTCCATGCATATATGTATTTTATACTCATATGTACTTCTAAATATGACCTGATCAGTCTCTATAGGGTTGCTTTACAAGCTTCTAGTAATGGTCATTTTGTTTGTAATTTTTGAGACTGTTATTTAAATATAATATTTATCCCCTTCCTTTCCTCCATCCAAAGCCTACCATATACATCTCATAACTCCCCTTCAAATTCATGACCTCTTTTTTCATCAATTGCTATTGCATATACATATACATATACATATACATATACATATACATATACATATACATATACATATACATATACATATACATATACATCATATACATATACATTATACACATACACATACACATACACATACACATACACTATACATATACATATACATATACATATACATATACATATACATATACATATACATATACATATACATATACATATAGTGTATATGCACATATTTCTTAAACATAGTCTGCAAACTATACATGCAATGTACTTTGTAAGTATGTGTTCAGAGCTGACTGTTTGGCCCTGTACAGCTAGTTGGACTGAGCTATTCTTAATTCAGCTTGTCATGGTCATTGCTGTTGTATTCACTCAGTTCCTGTTTGGGTGGTCATGTTGGTGAGGGTTTTCAGGTATAGCTTCTGTTGTCAGTAGGAGACACAATTTCAAAACAAATTCCTGAACCTCTGGCTCATACAATCTTTACTCCTCCTTTTGGCAATGTTTCCTGAGTCTTAGATATGGGAGTATTTTGTAGATGGCTCTATTGTGATTGGGCTTTACCAGGGTTGATAATTGTATTTCTATATCTTCAATTCAATTGTAACTCTACAGAGCTTTTCTTTGTCAGGCAGTGGTGGCACATTTTTAATCTCAGTACTTGGACGGCAGAGGTAGATGGACCTCTCTTAGTTTGAAGTGAACCTCTTCTTCAGAGCAAATTTCAGGACACATGAGACACAGAGAAACCCTACGTCAAAAAAAAAGTATTTGTTTATTTTCACTTATCTTTTTTTTTTCCATTTTTTATTAGGTATTTAACTCATTTACATTTCCAATGCTATACCAAAAGTCCCCCATATCCACCCACCCCCACTCCCCTGCCCACCCACTCCCCCTTTTTGGCCCTGGTATTCCCCTGTACTGGGGCATATAAAGTTTGCAAGTCCAATGGGCCTCTCTTTCCAGTGATGGCCGACTAGGCCATCTTTTGATATATATGCAGCTAGAGTCAAGAGCTCCGGGGTACTGGTTAGCTCATAATGTTGTTCCACCTATAGGGTTGCAGATCCCTTTAGCTCCTTGGCTACTTTCTCTAGCTCCTCCATTGGGAGCCCTATGATCCATCCATTAGCTGACTGTGAGCATCCACTTCTGTGTTTGCTGGGCCCCGGCATAGTCTCACAAGAGACAGCTACATCTGCGTCCTTTCAATAAAATCTTGCTAGTGTATGCAATGGTGTCAGCGTTTGGATGCTGATTATGGGGTGGATCCCTGGCTATGGCAGTCTCTACATGGTCCATCCTTTCATCTCAGCTCCAAACTCCGTCTCTGTAACTCCTTCCATGGGTGTTTTGTTCCCAAATCTAAGGAGGGGCATAGTGTCCACACTTCAGTCTTCATTCTCCTTGAGTTTCATGTGTTTAGCAAATTATATCTTATATCTTGGGTATCCTAGGTTTGGGGCTAATATCCACTTATCAGTGAATACATATTGTGTGAGTTTCTTTGTGAATGTGTTACCTCACTCAGGATGATGCCCTCCAGGTCCATCCATTTGGCTAGGAATTTCATAAATTCATTCTTTTTAATAGCTGAGTAGTACTCCATTGTGTAGATGTACCACATTTTCTGTATCCATTCCTCTGTTGAGGGGCATCTAGGTTCTTTCCAGCTTCTGGCTATTATAAATAAGACTGCTATGAATTCACTTATCTTTTAACTGGTACAATTTTCTTTCAAAATGAGGGTAGTAAAAAGAACAAAGGAAATAGTAGGAACAATTTAGTATTGCAAATAATAAAATTGCTGAATGCATCTCAGAACTCTCTGTATATATTTCCCTTTGTTCTTTGATTGCACATGACTTTATTTTCTTAGAAACAATGGTCTGTACATATCCATAGTCATTGGGTTACTATACATTTGCTTATATAATAACCATAATCAGTCTGTGTTGTTGTGCTTTTTGTCCATTGAGGGCAGTGTTAAGTGGTAATTGTTGTTGGAAACTGTAAGACAGTTTTTCTTTTTGTGAGTGATCATCAACAGAATGAGAAGGCAGGGTCTGCACAGTCAGAACTTTATGAAATATGGAGATTACATGAAGTTAGCCTCCTAAGCTTTGCATAGGAATTTTATATTTCACTGTTTGGTTCATCTATATTGTATCTGAATATGAAATTAAAAATGTGTATTTGTATAAGTTTTAGTCAGAAAAGTATATGTATATGTTCTGAGAAGAAAATTATAAATATTACTATTAAATAGTTAATGAAGTTATATTATCATTTATTTTAAATACAATTTTATTTAATCAAATTGTCTGAAATAATCATTTCAACTTTCCAGCTTCTCTTCCTGATGCTGAAACTTTGTTTCATTTCTATAATATGCTAAATACATTTTATTGTGCTGTTAATTTTACACATGATGGCTGAGTGAGAAAATACTGCATGCAGATTTTAATTCTGTAAGCGTGTGAAAGGAGCCTTATATTTTATATCAAACTTCCTTCAAGCTCCCAAGAGACATAATAATACTGACTAATAAGGTCTCCAGGCAATGGAAAAGAATAGGGGTGACTTCACCCTTATTATGTCCATATAAAATGAAGCTTTTTATATTTTTTGATTGCTGAGAATTGCTAGGTAGAAATAAATACACATACTTATTTGAGAACTACTCCCATTACCCTTTCCCTCATTATAGTTATTAGAATGTAATTTCTCATCCAATAGATGATGGTGAGCATCCACTTCTGTATTTGCCAGGCATGCCTCTAGTTGCATATGTAGCAGAGGATGGCCTAGTCAGCCATCAATGGGAAGACAGGCCCTTGGTATTGCGAAGATCATATGCCCCAGTACAGGGGAATGCCAGGGCCAGGAAGCAGGAGTGGGTGGGTTGGGGAGCAGGGTGGGAGGAGGGTGTAGGGGGCTTTGGGGATAACATTTGTAATGCAAATAAAAAATATCTAATAAAAATGCCTTAAAAACATAAAAAGAATGTAATTTCTCTATATGTTCACAAGGCTTATGTTTCTTGTCGTCCACCATAATGCTATAGGTCTAGTTGTAACATATATTGAATAAAATGATTAATAAAAATAAAAAAAACATAGATCACTTCTATGCATCAGGAGATATGAATATACAATGGCTATAATGTATAGCCATAGACACGTTTAATTAAATTAGACTTATATTTTATCTTTTTTCTTTGTCATGTGCATATTTTCTGATCAAATGTATTTTAATTATTAAGATTAATATGGGTTGGTGGTCAATCTTGACTGTTAACTTAGTAAAACTTAGAATCAATATGGAAATGAATACACCCCTCTATAGACCTGTGATGGTGATTTCTTTCTAGAAAGGATCAACTGAAGAGGGATATCATGTTTTAAATTTGGATGGTAACATCCTTGGCTCTGGGACTGCAGATTGAGTAGGAGGGAGATATGAAGCTGAAAAGCAGCATTCACCACATTCTGCTTCTTTATTCCAGGGCTGCAACGTGGCCAGCTGCCCCATGGCTCACATTTGCATCTTGTCCATCATGATGGACTATACCTTCACTCTGTGATCCACAATATCCACTCTTTATGCTCCTCTTCTCGAGTATTGCATCACATAAGAGTCACTAATGTATAGGATGACTACAGAATGTATTGAACTTTCAGTACATTGCAACTGTAAAAGTGTGTTACCAAGAATTATTATAAAATTAATTTTGCTTAGGAAAATCAAACTATATACACATCTTTTATGTTCTATAACAGAAAGATTAAATATGTGGTTGTAAAACTATCCATTGTTTTCAGATAAAGCTCTCCTAGATCACTTAAAAAGAGTATGGAAATAATGAGTCATGATATATCATATAACTTAAGGAAGCTCTTTAAAATGCTGGGTTAATCTCTAGGTTATTCTTACAATAATTTTATTCATAAAGATTTTATTCATAATGAGATGGATCTAAATAAAAACATCTTAAACAAATGGAAATGACATTAGCAATTTGCTGCCATTTTTGCCTTAGAAATGCTAACATGGAGAGAAGAGTATTTTTCTAATGAAGAGCTGGAGAATTACATTAGGCTGCATCCAGACAGCCTCACACAATCAGTGAGCAATAAGTCTCAGAGACTGATCCTGAGGAATGGCATGTGTATTTGTCCTGTGACCTCTGCATCCCACAGTACATACACAACTGAATACAATAAGCAACACACACACACACACACACACACACACACACACACACACACACACACACACACAGGAGATAGAGAGACAGGGACAAAGATGTTGACACATAGATATAGCTTGTCCTAGGGTTGTGTATGTCTCATTCTATATACTATCTCTAGCTATTCAGTAATGATCTGAAAAATTGACTTGGTTTTTGGTGCAAAGATAAATTGAGAAAAAAATCTAATTCAGAAGTTTTATTATAGTGAAACTCTAATACCTAGATTATATAAATTTATTCTAGGAATGAGATACAGTTTGAGTTTAGGATATAAACTATGAGGTAAAGTAAGTAATAATGAATAAATATATTTTAAAGGTTTTAATGTAATTTTTTGAGAATTTAAATCTGATTTCATAGTTGGAAGTTATAAATGTAAGAATATAATAAATATTTGAAAATGTGTGACATACTTCCTCTATCCTTTATTTCTGTGTCTGCATTTATGCTGTTTCTATGGAGACAAGTAATAGATACAAGAAAAGAAAAGCATAGAATTGAATAGATACGTAAATAACAGAACTTCAACAATGTCTTTGTTATATAGTTGCTTCATTCAATCTTACAGGAGAGCAATGATGTTTTAGTACTGCAATTGTCTGAATATTTGCATCTCCCAAAGTTTATGCTTCTAAATACTTCTCCATAGTCAGTTCAAAAGATGAGCTGTTTAAAAGAATTATGAAGCTGTCTATTGAAAGAGTTTCTTCTTTGGAAAGATCATTGTTATCTAGAAGTGGGAGTGTTCTTGTTCATCTCTGCTCAGGTAGATAGGCCCAGATAGTTATGATAAGCTAAAATTTGCTGGTAAATCCTTCATGTATAGTTGGGTTGATAGATTTATTTTAGCGGATTTCTTTCCTCAACCATGTAACAACCTGAAGCTAAACAGGGTTGCTTGTACTTTGTCAATCGTTGGGATGTGGGGTGGAGATTGTGGGATGAGGGTATCCTGAGTGTATGTATTGGATTCTGTTGTTGGTTTTTTTTTTTTCCAAGTTTACCCAGGGTACATATTTTTATTTGGATTTTGGATTTTTTTTTTGTTTTTAATCTTTTAATTTTGTTGTACATGTAAATATTTTGAAGAGTAAAGAAATAAAGTACAAACCTGAAATTATATGTCTTCTCATACTTTTCAAAGAGATATGAATTTTTGCATAAAAATCCTCAGTGTGCAATAATTTCTGTTTTTTATTTACTTTTTAATATATTTTATTACGTATTTTCCTCAATTACATTTCCAATGCTATCCCAAAAGTCCCCCTTACCCTCCCCCAAACTTCCCTACCCACCCATTCCCATTTTTTTGGCCCTGGCGCTCCCCTGTACTGGGGCATATAAAGTTTGTGTGTCCAATGGGCCTCTCTTTCCAGTGATGGCCAACTAGGCCATCTTTTGATACATATGCAGCTAGAGTCAAGAGCTCCGGGGTACTGGTTAGTTCATAATGTTGTTCCACCTATAGGGTTGCAGATCCCTTTAGCTCCTTGGGTTCTTTCTCTAGCTCCTCCATTGGGAGCCCTGTGATCCATCCATTAGCTGACTGTGAGCATCCACTTCTGTGTTTGCTAGGCCCCGGCATAGTCTCACAAGAGGCAGGTACATCTGGGTCCTTTCGATAAAATCTTGCTAGGGTATGCAATGGTGTCAGCGTTTGGATGCTGATTATGGGGTGGATCCCTGGATATGGCAGTCTCTACATGGTCCATCCTTTCATCTCAGCTCCAAACTTTGTCTCTGTAACTCCTTCCATGGGTGTTTTGTTCCCAATTCTAAGAAGGGGCACAGTGTCCACACTTTGGTCTTCATTCTTCTTGAGTGTCATGCGTTTCATAATTGTATCTTATATCTTGGGTATCCTAAGTTTTGGGCTAATATCCACTTATCAGTGAGTACATATTGTGTGAGTTCCTTTGTGCTTGTGTTACCTCACTCATGATGATGACCTCCAGGTCCATCCATTTGCCTAGAAATTTCATAAATTCATTCTTTTTAATAGCTGAGTAGTACTCCATTGTGTAAATGTACCACATTTTCTGTATCCATTCCTCTGTTGAGGGCTATCTGGGTTCTTTCCAGCTTCTGGCTATTATAAATAAGGCTGCTATGAACATAGTGGAGCATGTGTCCTTCTTACTGGTTGGTACATCTTCTGGATATATGCCCAGGAGAGGTATTGCTGGATCCTCCGGTAGTACTATGTCCAATTTTCTAAGGAATGGCCAGACTGATTTCCAGAGTGGTTGTACAAGCCTGCAATCCCACCAACAATGGAGGAGTGTTCCTCTTTCTCCACATCCTTGCCAGCATCTGCTGTCACCTGAATTTTTGATCTTAGCCATTCTGACTGATGTGAGGTGGAATCTCAGGGTTGTTTTGATTTGCATTTCGCTGATGATTAAGGATGTTGAACATTTTTTCAGGTGCTTCCTGCCATTCGTTATTCCTCAGGTGAGAATTCTTTGTTCAGTTCTGAGCCCCATTTTTTTAATGGGGTTATTTGATTTTCTGGAGCCTACCTTCTTGAGTTCTTTATATATATTGGATATTAGTCCCCTATCTGATTTAGGATAGGTAAAGATCCTTTCCCAATCTGTTGGTGGTCTTTTTGTCTTATTGATGGTGTCTTTTGCCTTGCATAAGCTTTGCAGTTTCATGAGGTCCCATTTGGCAATTCTCGATCTTACAGCACAAGCCATTGCTGTTCTATTCAGGAATTCTTCCCCTGTGCCCATATCTTCAAGGCGTTTCCCCACTTTTTCCTCTATAAATTTTAGTGTCTTTGGTTTTATGTGAAGTTCCTTGATCCACTTAGATTTGACCTTAGTACAAGGAGATAAGAATGGATCTATTCACATTATTTCTACATGATAACAACCAGTTGTGTCAGCACCATTTGTTGAAAATGCTGTCTTTCTTCCACTGGATGGTTTTAGATCCCTTGTCAAAGATCAAGTGACCATAGATGTGTGGGTTCATTTGTGGGTCTTCAATTCCATTCCATTGGTCTACTTGTCTGTCACTGTACCAGTACCATGCAGTTTTTTTATCACAATTGCTCTGTAGTACAGCTTTAGGTCAGGCATGGTGAGTCCACCCGAGGTTCTTTTATCCTTGAGAAGACTTTTTTGCTATCCTAGGTTTTTTGTTATTCCAGATGAATTTGCAGATTGCTCTTTCTAATTCCTTGAAGAATTGAGTTGGAATTTTGAGGGGGATTGCATTGAATCTGTAGATTGCTTTTGACAAGATAGCCATTTTTACAATGTTGATCCTGCCAATCCATGAGCATGGGAGATCTTTCCATCTTCTGAGATCTTCTTTAATTTCTTTCTTCAGAGACTTGAAGTTTTTATCATACAGATCTTTTACTTCCTTAGTTAGCGTCACGACAATATATTTTATGTTATTTGTGACTATTGAGAAGGGTGTTGTTTCCCTAATTCCTTTCTCAGCATGTTTATTATTTGTGTAGAGAAAGGACATTGACTTGTTTGAGTTAATTTTATATCCAGCTATTTCACTGAAGCTATTTATCAGGTTTAGGAGTTCTCTGGTGGAATTTTTAGGGTCACTTATATATACTATCATATCATCTGCAAAAAGTGATATTTTGACTTTATCTTTTCCAATTTGTATCCCCTTGATCTCCTTTTGTTGTCTAATTGCTCTGGCTAGGACTTCAAGTACAATGTTGAATAGGTATGGAGTGAGTGGACAGCCTTGTCTAGTTCCTGATTTTAGTGGGATTGCTTCAAGCTTCTCATAATTTACTTAGATGTTGGCTACTGGTTTGCTGTAGATTGCTTTTATCATGGTTAGTTATGGGCCTTGAATTCCTAATCTTTCCTACTCCTCTTGGGTGAATTCTCTTCCTTTTTTTTCTAGAGCTTTTAGATGTGTTGTCAAGCGGCTATTGTGTGCTTTCTCCAGTTTCTTTTTGGAGACACTCAGAGCTATGAGTTTCCCTCTTAGGAATGCTTTCATTGTGTCCCATAGGTTTGGGTATGTTGTGGCTTCATTTTCATTAAACTCTAAAAAGTCTTTAATTTCTTTCTTTCTTCCTTCCTTGACCAAGGTATCATTGAGAAGAGTGTTGTTCAGTTTCCACGTGAATGTTGGCTTTTCATTATTTATGTTGTTACTGAAGATCAGCCTTAGTCCATGTTGGTCTAATAGGATGCATGGGACAATTTCAATATTTTTGAATCTGTTGAGACCTGGTTTTGTGACCAATTATATGGTCAATTTTGGAGAAGGTCCTGTCAGCTGCTGAGAAGAAGGTATATCCTTTTGTTTTAGGATAAAATGTTCTGTAGATATCTGCTAGATCCATTTGTTTCATAACTTTTGTTAGTTTCACTGTGTCCCTGTTTAGTTTCTGTTTCCACGATTTGTCCATTGATGAAAGTCGTGTGTTGAAGTCTGCCACTATTATTGTGTGAGGTGCAATGTGTGCTTTGAGCTTTACTAAAGTGTCTTTAATGAATTTGGCTGCCCTTGCATTTGGAGCACAGATATTCAGAATTGAGAGTTCCTCTTGGAGGATTTTACCTTTGATGAGTATGAAGTGTCCCTCCTTGTCTTTTTTGATAACTTTGGGTTGGAAGTCGATTTTATTCGATATTAGAATGGCTACTCCAGCTTGTTTCTTCAGACCATTTGCTTGGAAATTTGTTTTCCAGCCTTTCACTCTGAGGTAGTGTCTGTCTTTTTCCCTGAGATGGGTTTCCTGTAAGCAGCAGAATGTTGGGTCCTGTTTGTGTAGCCATTCTGTTAATCTATGTCTTTTTATTGGGGACTTGAGTCCATTGATATTAAGAGATATTAAGGAAAAGTAATTGTTGCTTCCTTTTATTTTTGTTGTTAGAGTTGGCATTCTGTTCTTGTGGCTGTCTTCCATTTGGTTTGTTGAGGGATTACTTTCTTGCTTTTTCTAGGGCGTGATTTCCGTCCTTGTATTGGTTTTTTTCTGTTATTATCCTTTGAAGGGCTGGACTGGTGGAAAAATAATGTGTGAATTTGGTTTTGTCGTGGAATACTTTGGTTTCTCCATCTATGGTAATTGAGAGTTTGGCCGGGTATAATAGCCTGGGCTGGCATTTGTCTTCTCTTAGTGTCTGTATAACATCTGTCCAGGCTCTTCTGGCTTTCATAGTTACTGGTGAAAGGTCTGGTGTAATTCTGATAGGCCTGCCTTTATATGTTACTTGATCTTTCTCCCTTACTGCTTTTAATATTCTATCTTTATTTAGTGCATTTGTTTTTCTGATTATTATGTGTTGGGAGGAATTTCTTTTCTGGTCCAGTCTATTTGGATTTCTGTAGGCTTCTTGTATGTTCATGGGCATCTCTTTCTTTAAGTTTGGGAAGTTTTCTTCTATAATTTTGTTGAAGATGTTTGCTGGCCCTTTAAGTTGAAAATCTTCATTCTCATCAACTCCTATTATCCGTAGGGTTGGTCTTCTCATTGTGTCCTGTATTTCCTGGATGTTTTGAGTTAGGATCCTTTTGCGTTTTGTAATTTCTTTGATTGTTGTGATGATGTTCTCTATGGAATCTTCTGCACCTGAGATTCTCTTTTCCATCTCTTGTATTCTGTTGCTGATGCTTGCATCTATGGTTCCAGATTTCTTTCCTAGGGTTTCTATCTCCAGAGTTGCCTCATTTTGGGTTCTCTTTATTGTGTCTACTTCCCTTTTTAGGTCTAGTATGGTCTTGTTCATTTCCATCACCTGTTTGGATGTGTTTTCCTGTTTTTCTTTAAGGACTTCTACCTGTTTGGTTATGTTTCCTTGTTTTTCTTTAAGGATTTGTAACTCTTTAGCAGTGTTCTCCTGTATTTCTTTAAGTGATTTATTAAAGTCCTTATTGATGTCCTCTACTATCATCATGAGATATGCTTTTAAATCCAGGTCTAGCTTGTCAGTTGCATTAGGGTGCCCAGGACTAGGTGGGGTGGGAGTGCTGTGTTCTGATGATGGTGAGTGGTCTTGATTTCTGTTAGTAGGATTCTTATGTTTGCCTTTCGCCATCTGGTAATCTCTGGAGCTGTGCAGAATACACTTGGCAGGGTCCTGGAACCAAGATGTCTGCTGCTGATGCTCAGGCAAATTGCTCACGGGCCGGGAGGTCTCCTTTCCTCTTGCTGGGAAAGTGGCCAGATGTCTGGGGCCTGTGCAGAATACTCTCGGCTTGGTCCCGGAACCAAGATGTCTGCTCCTGATGCTCAGGCCGGATTTTGGATTTTTTAAAAGAAGAAATTTAAATGTATCAGAGTTTCTATAGATTTGAGGGTTGTCCTATTATGACAGTATACTCTCACTATTTCCTTTCAATGCTTTCCATATGAACATATTCCACCAAAGCAGACTTAAACTCACTAGCAGAGGCAAAGACTTCCTGAAAAGAAGAGCTTAAGCAACACACTAAGACCAACAATTAGCAAATGCGACCTCAAGAAACTGAAAAGCAAGTCACAGAACACTATCATTTGGCAAAGTGGCTGCCTACAGTATGATTAAAAAAATTATTAACTCCATATCCAATAGAAGGCTAATTTCTAACTCATATAAAGAACTTTAAAAAACTAGATATTAGAAACAAATAAACAAAACAAATAGCCCAATTAAAAATGCAGTACAGAGCTAGACTGATAATTCTCAATAGATAAAACACAAATGGTGGAGAAATACTTGATATGTTCAATCAAGTGAAAGTCAAAACTACTTTGAGATTCTATCTTACACATGCCATAGTGGATAAGAGCAATAAGTGGCGTTGGCAAGAGTGTAGAATAAAAGGAACACTGATCCATTGCCAGTTGGCATGGAAACATGCACAGCCACGATGGGAATCAGTATGGAAGTTTTTCAGAAAATGGGAGTTAATTCAACTCAGGATCCAGCTATGCAACTCTCAGGCATATAGACCCAAAGGATGCTCCATCCTACCACAAAAAAAAAAAAAAAAACTCGTTCAACCATGTTCACTGGTGCTATATTCATAGTATGCAGGAATTTCAAACAACCTAGATGTTCCTCAATAGAATATTGGATGAAGAAAATGAAATATTACTCAGCCTTTAAAAGCAAGGACATCACGAAATTTGCAGGCAAACTAAATAAAAATCATCCTGAGGAGATAACTCAGACTCAGAAAGATCAGATTGGGAAGGGGGAGGGGTGATAGGATTAAGTGATGGAATGCCCAGAAAGTCAGGTAAAATCGAAGGGCATTTCCGGATGGTAGAGAAATTCAGTGCATTGGAAACTTCTTAATATATATGATGGAAATCCTAACAAAGTTTCTAAATGATGGATAAGTCAGAGTCAAAACTGGCCATATCTTGCTACCAAATGAAGCTTTAGTGCTAGAACTGGGTTATATCCAATTGAATTTGTTAACGAAAAGGTTCCCTTGGAAATCTCAACTGCCTCACCTGGGTATCCATCCCATATACAACCACCAAACCCAGACACTAGTGTGGATGCCAACAAGAGCTTGCTGAGAGGAGCCTGATATAGCTGTCTCTTGTGAGGGTCGGCCAGTACCAGAGAAATAAAGAAGTGAATGCTCACAGCCATCCATTGGACTGAGCACAGGGTCCCCAGTGAAGGAGCTAGAGAAAGGACTCAAGGAGCTGAAGGGGTTTGCAGCCCCATAGGAGGAACAATAGGAACTAACCAGTACCCCCAGAGCTCCCTGGGACTAAACCACCAACCAAAAAAAAAAACACATGGTGGGACTCATGGCTCTAGCTGCATCTATATGTAGTAGAGGGTGGCCTTGTCTGTCACCAATGGGAGGAGGAGGCCCTTGGTCCTGTGATAGGGGAATGCCAGGGCCAGGAAGCAGGAGTGGGTGGGTTGGTGAGCAGGAGGATAGAGAGGTTTTTGTAGGGGGAACTAGGAAAGTGGATAACATTTGAAATGTAAATAAAGAAAATATCTAATAAAAAATGTGTAAAAAAAAAAAAAAAAAAAAGAGGTTACTCTCTACAAACTGATAGCAAGGCCTCCATGCTGCAAACAACACCTAGTCAACTTTATTGAAGATAGAGAGGTTGAGCTGGTGCCTGCATGGAACCGTTTCCTTTATGTCCTAGTATCTTTAGTGTGGGAAGGTACTCTGAAGGCTACAAAGGAGGAGTGTAAACACCAACTGTGGTGGTTTGAATATGCTTGGACCAAGGAGTAGCATTATTGGGCAATGTAGTCATGTTGGAGTAGGTGTGCTCTTGTTGGGGGAAGTGTGTCACTGTAAGGATAGAAAATGAGACCCTCCTTTTAACCTTGTGAGAGACAGTTTTCTCTTAGTGGCATTCAGGTGAGGATGTAGAACTCTCAGCTCCTTATGCACCATGCCTGCCTGGACACTGTCATGAACCTATTTTGATGATAATGCACTAAACCTCTGAACCTGTAAACCATCCTGAACAAGCCTGCTCAGTCAGTCAACAGGTTCTCTAAGGCAGGAGTGAGGATTGCAAAGAAAGCAACAATTAGACAGTACTGGACCATGGCCTCAGTCAATTCTGAGACTGAAGGGAGGGTTATTTTTTTCCCAATCCACTTTTATATTATTTTAATTACATGCAAGTAATAAGGGCAAGCAGTACAATAAACACAAATAGTCAAGGAACAAGCAAGAGAATAAGCAAAGTCCCGTGATCACTGTTTCTAAGAGCTTTTCAGGATGACCAAAATATCTGAGCTTACTTCTTTGTCCAACCTCAAAATCAGATTCTTGCCTGAAGCCTCCTTCTTTTCTTCTACCTGAAAATTAAGATTCCTGCCTGAACTTACTTCCCTGTTCTAGTCTAAAATTAGATTCCTGCTGGAGCTTATTTCCTTGTCATGGCCTAATGTCAGATTTCTGCCTGAAGCCCATTTCCTTATCCTTGTCCAATGTCAGATTCCTGCCAAGTGCCCTTTCCCCCCAAAGCTCCCACACCACCCCCAATTAAATGTTATTCTTTATAAGAGTTGCCTTGGTCATGGTGTCTGTTCACAGCATTAAAACCCTAACCAAGTCACCAACTCAGCCACAAAATATTTGATCTATAATCTGTTCTGTCCACACAATGTGTGAGAGTAATGGCACAGAGCTCTTGAGAGTAGACAACCAATATCTGATTTGACTTAAAGATAATTCCATGAGATGGAGCCCTTTTAGGATATTGCTTGGGTGACTAAAACTCAGAGCCTAGATATCCCAGAGACCTAGGGTAAAACCAAATTTTACTAGTCTATAAAATAAGGAACAATAAATGGACTCCTAATGATATTCTTGTATACTCATACACTAGTACCTTATTCAGTCATAATCAGAAAACCATGCTCCTGCAGGAAGTGGAGACAAATAAATACAGAGACCTATCTCCAAGAAAGAGATCTGAGAACACAAAGCAGTAAATGTGAAGTTTTCATCAAATCTATACTCTTGGAGCTCAGGCAACCCGTAGAAGAGGAGGCATAAAGAGTATCAGGGCCAAAGGGAATGGAGAACAGCAGGAGAAAAGGGTCCTCTGAATCAACCGAGCAAAGCTCATAAGAACTCACAGAGATTGAAACATCGAGCACAGTGCCTACACGGGTCTGTACCAGGTCCTCTCTGAATATATTATAGCTTTTGGTTTAACATTTATATTAGTCAGGGTTCCCTAAAGTCACCAAACTTATGGAATGTCTCCATAAATTAAGGGAAATGACTGGAATGACTCACAATCTACAGACCACCTAAACCCAACAATGGACAGCTGTGAATGGGAAGTCAAAGAATCAAGTAGTTGCTCAGTTCCACGAGGCTAAGTGTTTCAGCTAGCCTTCTATATAAGCTGGAACTCTGAAGAAGGAGGTTCCAGTGAATGGATATGGTGGCAAGTAAGTGCAAGCAGGAAAAGAAGAAACCCTTCCTTCCTCCAATGTCCTTATGTAGGCCTCCAGCAGAAGGCATGGCCCAGATTGAAGGTGTTTGCCACCATGCATGGATCTGGAACTTGCTCTGTCCCTGGCTTGCCTTGGACTCAGGGATCTTCTTGCCTCTGTAGCCTGGGATTAAAGGCTTGTTTCATCCCATGTCAACATATGGGTCAGAGTCTGTTCCTTCCAGTCTCAAGATCTGGATCAGAGGCATGCCCTCCATTTCTGGATTGCAGTTCATTCTAGATGAAGTCAAATTGACAACCAAGAGTAGCCAACACAGTATTTTTATGGCACTTCTGATAATGTAAATCAGAGGGCCTTTATTTTTTCACCCTCCCTTGGAGGTTTTTCCTTCTGTTCTGTCTTGTCTATCTTTGATCTGATGGTTTTTGTTTTATTTTATTTTATTTTATTTTATTTTATTTTATTTTATTTTATTTTATTTTATTTGTTTTTATTTGTTTTTATCTTCCTTTTTTAAAATAAATTTTATTTATTTATATTTCAATTGTTTTCTCCCATTTCCAGTTCCCTCTCCCAGAGTTCTTTACCTCCTCTCCCCTCCCCTTTGCCTCTGAGGATGTTCCTCAGCCCCCCAACCCCCCACCTTACCTTAGTTATGTCTAGGGCATCCCTCTTCACCGGGGTATCAAGTCTCTACAGGATTAGGTACATCCTCTCCTACTGAGGAGTCTTTCCTCTGTTACCTATGTGCTCTGGGCCAGAGACCAGCCAATGTATGTTCTTTGGATGGTGCCTCAGTCTCTGTGAGCTCCCACGGCCTCTGGGTTAATTGACACTGCTGGGCTTTCCATGGGGTTGCCATCTACTTCTGTTCTTTCAATCCTTTGAAGCCCCAGCATGTGTCCCTGACCTCAGTCCAATGGTTACCTATAAGTATCTGCATTTATCTCTGTCAGTTGCTCATCAAGCCTCTCAGAGGACAGCCATGCTAGGCTCCTGTTTGCAAGCAGACATAGCATCAGTAGTAGGGTGAGGCTTTGGTGCCTGAGCATGGGATGGATGCCAAGTTTGGCTGGTCACTGGATGGCCATTCCGAAAATTTCTGCTCGATTTTTCTCCCTGCATTTCATTTAGACAGGAACAATTCTGGGTCAAAATTTTTGAAGGTGGATGGGTGACCCCATCCCTCCAGTGGGGGGACCTGTCTATCTAACTGAGATTGTCTTTTCAGGTTATCTCTCCACTAAGACAGAAATGTCTTAACATTTCTGCTAAGGTTATCCTCATTGTTTCCTGGGAGTCTCTCACATCTCAGGTATCTGGGACTTTCTAGAGGGTTCACCCACTTCCACTCCAACATCTGCCTATTTCCATTCATTCTTGTGCCTCTCTGGGCTTCTCTCCTGTCTCCTCCCATATCAGATTCTCCCACCCTTCACTTCCCCATCCTCTCTTCCACCCATTGTCTCTCACTCCCTCTACCTCTCATGACTGTTTTGCTCTTCTAACTAGGATTGAAGCATCCTCACTTACGTCTTCTTTCTTGTTAAACTTCTTATGGTCTGTGGGTTGTATCATGTTTATTCTGTATTTTGGCAAATATCCATTATCAGTGAGTTCATACCATGAATGTCCTTTGGTTCTTGGTTACCTCACTCAGGATGATATTTTCTAGTTCCATCAATTTGCCTACAAAATTAACTTGTCCTCATTTTTAATAGATGAACTTCCATTGGGTAAGTTGACCACATATTCTGTATCTGTTCTTTGGTTGAGAAACATCTGGGTTGTTTCTAGTTGCTGTGTATCACAAATAAGACTGTCATGAACGTAGTGGAGCATATGTCCTTGTGGTATGGTAGAGCATCTTTGGGACCCAGGAGCGGTATAGCTGTGTAGAACTATTTCCAATTTTCAGAGGAATCACCAGATTGATTTCCTGATTTCCAGTGTGGCTGTACCACCTTGCAATGCCACCAACAATGGAGGAGTGTTCCTCTTTCTCCACATCTTCACCAGCATGTGCTGTCACTTGTGTTTCCGATCTTAGCCATTCTGATAGGTGTAAGGTAGATTCTCTCGTTCATTTTGATTTCCATTTCCACGAGGACTAAGAACTTTGAACATCTCTTTAAGTGCTTCTTGGCCATTCAAGAAAGACAAAAATGGAGTGGATGTCCGTGAGGATTGTAGTGAGAAGACACTGGAGGAACAGAGGGAAGGAAAACTGTAGTAGGGATATGTTATATGAGAAAAGAATCTATTTTCCATACAACAATAACAACAACAACAAAAGAAAAATGAAAACTACAAATACATTTACTTTATTATTTATTAATTATTTTAAGTTCAAAAGAAAGAAAAGTATTTACCAAATGATCACTAAATCTTTTCTACATTTTCAATTAAAAATAGATATTATTTTTAGATATTATTAAGCAAGATCTTTTTATTTACTTTAAATACACAATTGTGCTAGTAGGGACTATGAAAGCACATATAGAAAGAACATATGAAATAGTACTCATTGGAATTATAATTAGAATTACCTAAAGTGCTCTGGGTACATAAGGTTTTCATAAATTGCAAGCCCTCAAAATAAGGGAGAAAGAGAGAGAGAGAGAGAGAGAGAGAGAGAGAGAGAGAGAGAGAGAGAGAGAAAGTGGATCTAATTAAGTAACCACTTCATTACTGAGAATTTAAAGCATATTGTTTGCTTCAATTTTGTGTCAGGGTTATTCTCTAATGGACACATTTACTAAAATGCCCACTCTAAAAGAGCCAATTTTTACTCAATTACTCTTAGAAAATTTTAGACAAAGAAGTCTGTAAAAATCACATATGCCCTGGTGAAAGAGACTTTGGGGAAGTGATGGAGAAGACACCTAGAGGATAAGGTGGTAACCTGAGTAGCTTTCATTGTCCCCATTTTATATGTGGTTGTCATAGTGTATAGGTTCATCCATAACATCAAAACAAAGTGCTCTAGTGGATGACTACAAGTTTTACTAGCCGTTTTTCTGGCAATTATGTCTATAAAAATACTATATTGTTGAATTGGTCTTTCTGTAAACTAAATACACAATATAATGCATAGGTTTTCACATCACGTGGAATGGTACCAGAAGTAAGCCCGTAAAAACAGAGATGATACAAACCAAAAGAGTAAGGTTGAGTTTCTGAGATTCAAGTTTGAAACATAGCAATGCTTAATTATATGGATGTTAATTACATTCATTAATATACCCATTTGTATGATACCAATATAGAAAAGAAGAAAATTTACTTCAATGAACTAAAGGGCCAGTGATAGGACTACATTGCTGCAAGGAAGCACCTCTAGGTAGCTATTGCAGCTGACAGACAAAACAGAGACACGTACCTGTATTTTGTGTGGGGATGAAATAAAATAGACAAGCATATGTCAGGTGGCAAAATAAAAAAAAAAAAAAAGAAAGAAAAAAAAAAAAAAGAAAAAGAAAACTTTATCCCTGAGTATTCTAGGTCATATATTTAGCACATCATCCAGATAATTTAATTTGCCAAAGTATATGATAAATAAAAGTCACTAATGGGGTGTTTCTCTAATTAGTAACCCAGAGTTCATCTCACTAATGGAGTGTTTTGCCAGTGTGCAACTGCCACAAATGGAAGCAAATAATTGATGTTTCTCAACACTTCACAAAACTGGAATATAAGCAATTTAGTCTTCCTTGACAAAAACACTAAGAAAACAGTCACAGTTCTATTTGAGAAATGGTTAATGAGGGTAAATTTAAGGTATGAATGCAGAATCATCATGTATGCAGAGTCTTCATGTCTGTGGAATATGTAGAAGCTTCCTGAATGTGGAAAATATAGATAGTTTGATTTTGTTGCTCTCGAGGGATCAGAATAGAGGAGCTAAGGCGATAGCATTCATTCATTTATTCTTATGCTATCAGATTATCAGAAACAAAATCTCACAGAGATTGCTTACTCGGTTGAGTGAATGTAAGCCCACTAACACAGACTTATAATGCCATGTGAAATCATGATACTGAAATTTGGACTTTTTCTGGAAATCTAAAATGATAAAGGTAAATAAAATTAAAAATGAAATTGGTTCCCCATTAATCCACTCTTGTAGATAATGGTAGCAATTTTATTGAGAAAATTGTGGTGGTAAATTCTAGGAATTTAACAGTGAAAGAACCGAACTGAATCTTTTACCTACTCCTTCACCCTCACAGATGCCCAGGGAAAACTCATTTATAAAACATAGGGATTATAAGAGTTGTGTTGAAGCAACTTCAGACCATAAATTACTTACTAGAAAATACTACCTAAAGATATATTGTTTTACATACATAGATATACATATATAAATTAGATCATTTTGCTATAAAAAGTAATGTTAATATTTTAGGAAAGTATTCCTCTGGTCCAATTCTTTACAGATTATAGACCATTGGACAGATGTTTCACTGTTTAATACTGTTGAAAAAACATACTATGGCTTATCAAAAATAAATCAGATATAGATAGAAATAGGTAGAGAGACAGCTAAAGAAAAAAAGATATAATATTTCCTTTTGAGTGTTGTTTAAACTAGCCATAAATACATATCTGCCATTTTACTGTATATACTTATAAAAGGGAATAATCTCATAATCGATGATTAGAAAAAGATCATCAATCAACTAAAAAAATAAATGCATTGTATTATTTTGTACCAAATATCCAAGATTTAATTTCTTTTTTTTTCATTAATTTATTTAGTTAGTTTACATTCCAATCAAAGCTTCCTTTATCACTTCTCCTCCCAGTCCCTCCCCTCTCTTCATTCCCTCCTCCCTTTCTCCTCCGAGAAGGGGATGCCTTACATGGATATCAACCTGCCTCCTTAGCATATTAGGTTCCAGTAATACTAGGTGTATCTTCTATTGAGTCTAGACAAGGCAGCCTGTTAGGGGAAAGGAATACAAAGGCAGGCAATAGAGTCAGAGACAGTCCTTGCTGTAGCTGTTAGGGGACATACACAAAGAATGAGATGCACTACTGTTATGTACAGAGGGCCGAGGTCTGTCCAAGGAATGCTCCTTGGTGGGTAGTTCAGTCTCTGTGAGCCCCTATAGACCCTGGTTGGTTGATTCTGTAGATTTTCTTGTAATGTCCTTGATGCCTCTGAATCTTTCAATCCTCCTCCTCTTCCACAAAATTCCCTGAGATACACAGGATGTTTGGCTATGGGTCTCTGTATCTGGATTCATCAGCTGGTAGGTGAGGTCTCTCTGATGACAGTTATGCTGGGCTCTTGTCTGCAAATAATAGCAGAACATCATTAATAGTGTCAGAGGTGGGATTTCTCTCTTGGTATGGCTCTCAGGTTGGGCTAGTCATTGATCGGCCATTCACTCAATTTCTGGTTCATCTTTATTTCTGCATATTTGTAGGCAGGACAAATTATGGGTGGAAGGGTTTATATTTGGGTTGGTGCCCCTGTCCCTCCTCTGGAAGTCTTGTTTGGTTATAGGAAGTGGTCATTTCAGGTTCTATATCACCTGTTGCCAGGAGTCTTGGATAAGGCCACCACCTTCATAGGTTCCAGGGAGTTTCTCTTGTTATATGTTTCTGGCTCATCCACACCACCTACACAATTTTATTTCTTTCTCCCTCCATCCTCCTCACACTTGATCTCTACTGTTCCTCTCCCTACCCTCTCTCCCACAGAGTTCTCTCCCTCGGTCTACCTCCAATATCTATTTTATTTCCCCTTCTCTGTGAGATTCACACATCCTCTCTTGGGCCCTCATTGTTAGCTTCTTTGTGTCTGTAGATTGTAGCATGATTATACTGTATTTTCCAGCTAATATATACTTATAAATGACTACATACCATGTGTTCCTTTCTGTGCCTGGTTACCTCATTCAGGATGATATCTTCTAATTATATCTATTTGCCTGAAAATTTCATGATGTCCTTCTTTTTGGTATCTCAGTAATATTCCACTGTGTAAGTGTACCATATTTTCTATATCCATTCTTTGAATGAGGGACATCTAGTTTGTTTCCATTTTCTAGCTATTATGAATAAAGCTGCTATAAATGTACTTGAACAAGTGTTTTTGTGGTATGGTGAAGCATCTTTGGAGTATATGTCCAGGAATGTCTGAGTCTTGAGGTAGAAATATTCCCAGGTTTCTGAGAAACTGCCTGTAATGGTTTGTATATGCTGGCCCAGGGGGTGTACTATTAGGAGGCATACCCTTATTGGAGGTGTGTCACTGGGGGTGTGGGTTTTAAGATCCTCCTCTTAGATGCCTGGAAGTTAATATTCTGCTAGCAGCCTTCTTATGAAGATATAGAACTCCTACCCATGCTTGCCTGGATGTTGCTATGTTTACCCTTTGATGAAAATGAACGAACCTCTAAACCTGTAAGCCAGCCCCAATTAAATGTTGTCCATATAAGAGTTGCTTTGGTCATGGTGTCTGTTCACAGCAGTAAAATCCAAGGACACTGCCAGAAATTGATTCTACAAGTTTGTACTTGCATCAGCAATGGGGGAGTGGTCCCCCTTTTCCACATCATTGATAGCACGTGCTCTTGTTTGGAATTTTTTTCTTAACCAGTCTGAAGGTGTAAGGTAGAACCTCAGTGTCACTTTGATTTTAATTTCCCAGATGACTAAGTAGGTTGAGCAGTTTTTTAAGTGCTTCTTGGCCATTAGAGAGCCCTCTGTTGGTAATTCTGCTTGTTTATCTCTTTACCTCATTTTTAATTGGGTTATTTTGGTGGGGAGGGTTCAACTTGAGTACTTTATATATTTCATTTTAGCCTTCTGTTAGATGTAGGGTTGGAAAAGATTTTTTTCCCTCTTGCCCGAGCTAGTATCTCGCTGGCAAGAATTCACTCAGATAACCGGATCCTTCTACAGCAAAGCTTTTATTGCTTCAACATAAGGAAGACCCCGAACCCGGAAAATGGTGCTGCTTATATAGCCCGCAGCGTGACGTTTCAGCACCTGATGTGGCGTGACAGCTCCTGATTCATTGCTCGCTCATCACCCCATTACTACGCCCTGATATGGGCAGTGACTAGGCATGAATTCACTCTTGCACTTGCGCATAAGGCTTGTTTACTAGTTAGGTGCAGTGGAAGCCAGTGCCATCTTATAATGGCGATTGCTCAAGGCACGGCTCTCCACATTTCCCCACTGTAAACACTGCTGTTTTGTCCTGCAGACCATTTCCTTTGATTTAAGGAAGCTATGGAGTTTCCTGTGGTCCCATGTATTAATTGTTGATCTTAATGTCGAAACTATTAGTGTTGTCTTCAGAAAATTGCTTCCTGTGACAATGTGTTCAGTGCTGTTTCCCAGATTTTGGTCTATTTGATTTAGTGTATTTGGTCTTCTGTTGAGGACTTTGACCCACCTAAACTTGAATTTTATGCAGGTTGATTAATATGGATTTATTGGCATTCTTCTGTATACAGGCATCCAGTTAAAGCAGCACCATTTGTTGGATATAGCATCTTTTTTTCCCATTGTATGCTTCTGCTTCTTTGTCAAAATCAGCTATCCATAGGGATGTGGGCTTACTTATGGTTCTTTAATTAAAGTCCATTGATAAACCTGTCTGGTTTTAGGCTAATATTTTTATTACTATTGCTCTGTAATACAGACTAAAGTCAGGCATTGTTCCCCAAGAAGTTTTATTATTGTACATGATTATTTTAGCTATCCTGTTTTTCTCTTCTTTATATGAAGCAAAGTATTGTTTTCTCAAAGTGTATAAAGAATTGTATTAGGAAAGAAAAAAAAAAGTTGTAAAAAGAGCCAGGCGTGATGGCACACTCCTTTAATCCCAGCACTTGGAAGGCAGAGGCAGGTGGATTTCTGAATTCCAGAACAGCCAGGGCTAAACAGAGAAACCCTGTCTTGAAAAAAAAAAAAAAAAGAATTTTATCAGATTATTGATCAGAATTGTGTGGAATCTGTGGAGTGCTTTTGGTAAAATGTCCATTTTACTGTGTCAAAACTACCTAATCATGAGCATGGGTGATCTTTTTCATTTTCTGACATCTTCTTTAATTTCTCTCTTTCTGAGTCTTGACGTTCTTATCATAAAGGTGTTTTGCTTGCTAGGTTACATATTTTATATTATTTATGGCTATTGTGAAGGGTATTATTTTCTTTATTTTTCAGCCTACTTATAGTTTGTAGAAAGGAAGACTACTGTTTTATTTATTTAATCATTTATTTATTTAATTTTATATTCAACTACTTTGGTGAAAGTGATTATCAGAATTAGGAGTTTTCTTGTAGAATTTTTGAGGTCACATGTATACTATCATATCAACTGTGAATATTTATACAGTGACTTCTTTTCCAATCTGTTTCCCCTAGTATCCTATAATTGTCTTATTGCTCTTGCTAGAAATTCAGCTACTAGATTGAATAGACACAGAGAGAATGGCAGCATTATTTGGTCCCTTTAGTGAAATTGCTTTAAGTTTCCCTCCACTTACTTTCATAATGGGTTTTGGCTTGCTGTACATTGCCTGTATTGTGTTTAGGTATACACTTTGTATCACTCATCTCTCCAAGACTTTTAACATGAAGGACTATTGGATTTTGTTATATAGTAAAATATATTCATTGACTTTTATACATTGAACCATCTCTGCCTCCCTGAGAGGGAGCCTACTTGATATAGGTGGAAGATATATTTTTTATGAGTTTTTAATTCAATTTGCATTTTATTAAGTAGTTTTACATCAATGTTCATAAGGGAAATTGGTCTGAATTTCTCTTTCTTAGTTGAATCTTGGTGTAGTTTATGTAACAGGGTGACTTTTGACCTCATAGAATGAGTTTTGCCGTGTTCCTTCTGTTTTTATTTTGTGGAGTAGCTTGAGTTGTATTTCTATTAGCTGTTCTTTTAAAGTTTGGTAGAATTCTGTGTTAAAACTATCTGGCTCTAGGCTTATTTGGTTGTGGAGAAATTCGATGAGTGCTTCTATTTCCTTCGGGGTTATTTTACTGTTTAGATTGTTTACCTGATTTGGGTTTTACTTTTATAAGTAGTGTCTATCAAAAAAAATTGTCTATTTCATTTTGAGTATCCAATTTTGTGGATGATAGGCTTTTGAAGTAAGATCTCATGACTTTCTGGATGTCTTCAGTGTCTGTTGTTATGTCTCCCCTTTCAATTTTTATTTTATTTATTTGCACATTTTCTCTCTGTTTTTAGTTAGATTGGTTAAGGGTTTGTCTATCTTTATGATTCTATGAACCAGCTCTTGAATTTCTTGATTTTTGGCATTGATTTCTTTTGATTTTAGCCCTGAGTTTGTTTATTTCTTCTCATCTACTTCTCATGGGTGTGTTTGTTTCTTTTTGTTCTAGATCTTTCAGTTGTGCTGTTAATTGTCATTAGGAGAAGATCTCGCAGATTCTTTATGAAGGCCATTAGTGCTATGACTCTTCCTCTTAGCACTGCGTTCATTGTGTCTCATAAGTTTGGCTATGTTGTGGCTTCATTTTCAATTAATTATAGAGAGTTTTTTTTTTATTTCTTCATTTATCCAGTATTCATTGAGTAGAGAATTGTTTGGCTCCCATGAGTACGTAGGGTTTTTGTGTTTCTGCTCTGATTGAAGTCCAGTATTAACCCATGGAGATCTGATAATATACAGTGTATTATTTTATTTTTCTTGTATCTGCTGAGGCTCCCTTTGTGCCCAACTAGATGAAAAAATTTGGAGAAGATTTTGCGTTGAGAAAATGGTATATTCTTCTGTGTTCGGGTGACATATTCTACTGATATATGTTACGTCCATTGGGTTCATAACCTTCATTATTTATTTCTCTGTTTAATTTCTGTCTTGATGACCTGTCCATTGGTAAGGGCACACTGTTGAAGTCTCCCAGTATCAATATGTGGGGCTTCATGAAGCTTTAATAGTATTCGTTTTAAAAATGTGGGCGCTCTTGCAAGTGGAGCATATATTCATAATTAAGTTGTGCTGTTGGTGGATTTTTCCTTTGATGAGTATGAAGTGTCCTTCTAAATGTTTTGTGATTAATTTTGGTTGAAAGTCTCTTTTACTAGATATTAGAATGGCTACTTTTCCTTGCTTCTTGCGTCTGTTTGCTTGGAAAACCTTCCTCCAACCATTTTCTGTGAAGTAAGATCTATTTCTGTTGCTGAGATTTTTTTAATGTATGCAGAAGACTGATGGATACTGTTTTCGCATCTAGTCTGTTAGCCTGTATCTTTTTATTAGAGAAATGAATCCATCGATGTTGAGATATACTAATGACCAATGATTATTAATTTATTTTGTTTTTGTTGGTGTGCTTGTGTTTACTATTTTTTGGTTTGATGGTGGGAGATTATTTATTTCCAGTGCTCTCTTAGTCATGGTTAAGCTCCTTGGGTTGGAATTTTTCTTCTAGTATCATAAAGGGGATGAATTTGTGGATATATATGGTTTAAATTTGGTTTTGTCATAGAGTACCTTGTTTTCTTTATTTATGGTCATTAAAAGAAAGGATGGTCCATGTAGAGACTGCCATATCCAGGGATCCACCCCATAATCAGCATCCAAACGCTGACACCATTGCATACACTAGCAAGTTTTTATCGAAAGGACCCAGATGTAGCTGTCTCTTGTGAGACTATGCCGGGGCCTAGCAAACACAGAAGTGGATGCTCACAGTCAGCTAATGGATGGATCACAGGGCTCCCAATGGAGGAGCTAGAGAAAGTAGCCAAGGAGCTAAAGGGATCTGCAATCCTATAGGTGGAACATTAGGAACTAACCAGTACCCCGGAGCTCTTGACTCTAGCTGCATATGTATCAAAAGATGGCCTAGTCGGCCATCACTGGAAAGAGAGGCCCATTGGACACACAAACTTTATATGCCCCAGTACAGGGGAACGCCAGGGCCAAAAAGGGGGAGTGGGTGGGTAAGGGAGTGGGGGTGGGTGGGTATGGGGGACTGTTGGTATAGCATTGGAAATGTAAATGAGCTAAATACCTAATAAAAAATGGAAAAAAAAAGTTTTTCTTGGTATAGTAGTCTGGGTTGAAATCTGTGGTATTTAAGACTGTAAGATAACTCGATACCTCCTCAGGTTTTTTGGTTTTAGGGTGGATCTCTGTTGAGAAGTCAGGTGTAATTCTGATAGGTCTGCCTTTATATATTACCTGGCCTTTCTCCCTTTGCAGTTTTTAATTTTTTCTTTGTTCTGTACATTCAATCTTTTAACCATTATGTGGTAAAAGAGTTTCCTTTTCAGGTCCAATCCATTTGGTATTCTGTAAGCTTTTTTGTATGTTTATAGCCATAAAGATTTTTTCTTTTGGTCAGGGAACTTTACTTTGATTTTGTTGAAAATATTTTTGACATTTGAGTGGAGGATCATCTCTTCTTCTTCTCCAATCCCCTCTTCCTCTTTTCCTTCTCTTCTTCTTTCTTCTTTTATTCCTGTCATTCTTATGTTTGGTCTTTTTATAATGTTCCAGATTTTTTGGATGTGTTATATAAGAAAGTCATTAGATTTAACATTTTCTTTAACAAAAGTATTGATTTTTTTCTATCATATTGTCCACACCCGTGATCTCTTGCGTTGTGTTGATGATGTTTTCTTCTGTAGTTTCTGCTCTTGTCTAGGTTTTCCATCTACAGGATTCACTCATGTATTTTTTTAAAAATTATTTATTTATTTATTTATTTTTGTTTCTGTTGCTATTTTCATGTCTTGAACCATTTTCATTCCGTTCTTTCACCTGTTTGATTGTATTTTCCTGTATTTCTTTAAGAGATTTATTCATTTCCCTTTGAATGTCTCTATAGTCTTTATAAGGTTGTATTTCAGATCATCTTGTTGTGCATCAGTTTTGTTAGAATATCCAAGGCTGTTGTAGTAAATTGCTCAGCTTGTTCTAACATAATGCCTTGGTTCTTGTTGACCATACTCTTTTAAAATGTATGTAAAAAGCTAGGAAGGTGTTTTGGGTATTATGCTCCAACTATGCTCCATATTATAAAATTACTTTCTGTCGTAAATTTTGGAGAAATATTTTTTGATTTAACCTAGTTAATAAATACAGACAGATGTTCCATCACAACTTAATCACCAATACTATGATAATTCTAACTTCTTTCCTGACAGGGTTGAATACCTTGCACCAAATGTATTTTGTGTAGACCATACATAGCTTTAACATGAAATTAGACTCTGCTTACTCATAGGGTCTGTTAAAATTATCTCTCTATCACAGGGTAAGAATTAGAACAAGTTACATAACTGTAAAATTCATTGGCATTATTTAAAGGAAATTAGAAAGACAATTATCTTTACCATATTGAGGGCACAATAGTTCTATGCCACCTTATACAAATTAATAAATGTAATTCAACAATAAAGAAAGACGTAATCCTAAAACGAAGTAAAGTAAAATTTAATGAGCTAGTGATCATTATGTTAGGCAAAATACACCAGATTCAGAAAGATAAATTTGCTCTCAGAATGTTTCACATTCCCCATGGAAGTCTAGTTTTGAATTTGTGGAGAGAGGGAGAGAGAGGGAGAGAGAGAGAGAGAGAGAGAGAGAGAGAGAGAGAGAGAGAGAGAGAGAGAATATCAGAAAGAAGAAGAAAAACAAAACATGAAGGAGTATGAAAGAAGGTAATAGAATGCATATGACCTGAGAGCAGGAAGTTTGAGAAAGAAATGGACCACCAAGTATTGGGGAGGAAGAGAGATGGACAACAACAACAACAAAACATAATGGCATATATGCATGTACACATACACACACAACATCCCCACCTCCACACATATATATATTTACATGCATATATAAAATACATATGAAGATAATGAAAAACCCCAAGTACTATTTTGGGCATATGTAATATAAATGTAAGGGCTAAATCATAAAATAATATTTTAAAATTATAAAAGATGAAAAAGGAGGGGAAATAATCTTCTAAATTGTCTTTTGAAAAATACAGTATCAATAAATATCTATGGATGCAAGACAATAAATAATTAAAAGATATAGTTTAAAAAATAACCTAGGAGTCTTATAGAATACCACTGTGGAAGTGCTAATCTAACTTAGAATATCTATGAGACAAAAAAATGGCAGATGGAATTTGTGCTTTTTGTTTCTGAAAAGCTGCCATCCTTCAGCGAGGCGAGAATAAAATAAATAGTTCCCCTTGACTTATCTGGATAGCATCTCTTTTATTATTTACTTGAAATTGTGAAATTCTACTTCTAATGCTGACAGTATTGGACAAAAACCACATACAAGTAGGATTACCTTCAATCACACACTTTAAGGAGGAATAATAATAATAATTAAATTCTATACAGAGAAAACAACTAATAATGATAATTTTGCATATATTCATTTTTAAGGATTTTATTTATTTATTATATGTAAGTACACTGTAGCTGTCTTCAGATCTCATTACAGGTGGTTATGAGCCACCATGTGGTTGCTGAGATTTGAAGTCAGGACCTCTGGAAGAGCAGTCAGTGCTCTTAACCGCTGACCCATCTCACCAGCCCCACATATATTCATTTAATGGTCAATTATAACCATATATCTAAACTTATAAAAGCCTGATATCTTTATTGAAGACACATGGCATTGTTTGGTTTATAGCCTGTTGTGTAACAAAAGCATCAGTGAGATTCTTTGATAATATAATATAGGAAGTGTTTTCTTTTTCTTTTTTATAATTAGGTGTTTTCTTCATTTACATTTCAAATGTTATCCCAAAAGTCCCCCAACTGCCCACCGCCACTCCCCTACATACCCACTCCTACTTCTTGTCCCTGGTGTTCCCCTGTACTGAGGCGTATAAAATTTGCAATATCAAGGGACCTCTCTTCCCAATGATGGCCGACTAGGCCATCTTCTGCTACATATGCAGCTAGAGATACGAGCTCTGGGTATACAAGTTAGTTCATATTGTTGTTCCACCTATAGGGTTGCAGACCCCTTTAGCTCCTTGGGTACTTTCTCTAGCTCCTCCATTGGGGGCCCTGTGTTCCATCCAATAGCTGACTGTGAGCATCCACTTCTGTGTTTGCCAGGCACCCGCATAGCCTCACAAGACACAGCTACATCAGGGCCCTTTCAGCAAAATCTTGCTGAAGTAGATGAGATTGTTTTGATAACAAATAGGTAGTGGGGACCTGGGAGAGTTTTGGCTCCCTATGGTGGTAATTCCATTCTATTTTATGGCTAATGGTATTTTCTTTTCTTCCATAGAGATTACATTTTGAATTAGAGATTTTCCTTTCTCCAAGATAGGAAGATATAAGCTTTTGACTTCAGATGAAGAACAGGAGTAGTAAATGTCTTCAGCATATGACTAAGAAGAATAACTTGTGTTCTGTAATCATTTTCTTAAAACTTCCATAATAAACCATCCAAATGTATGTTTCTTAACATGATTAAAGCATTTTTTCCAGACATCTCTGGAACACTGAAATCTGTAAATCCATTTTCCAAGGGCTGTGCCTTTAGCAGGACATTAGGCATTCTTAGTTTGCTTCTCAAACTCCTGTCATTCCAGGTGTTCTCTGCCTCAATCCAGTGAATATCTCATCTCCACCACTGCCTTCAGATGGCCATGCTCTCTGCAGGTTTCTACACCACCTTTGTTCTCTGCATATCAATCTGTGTCCAAATTTCTCTGTCTTTTTTAATAGAAAATGGTATTTTGATAATTAATAGATAAAACAATCCAGTCAGGCATTCTAAAAGTCAAACACCTCAGAAGCAAGGAAAAGAGGATAACAAGAGCTCTATTCTACTGTACCATTTCCATAATGGACCCACACTGACTTTAATGGACACTAGCATCTTTTCCTTTGTGTTTTTTATCTTCTTACTGGATTATCTATCTATCTATCTATCTATCTATCTATCTATCTATCTATCTATCTCTCTATCTCTCTCTCTCTATCTATCTATCTATCTATCTATCTATCTATCTATCTATCTATCTATCCATCCATCCATCCATCCATCCATCCATCTATCTATCTATCTATCTATCTATCTATCTATCTATCTATCTATCTATCTATCATATCTTGCTATGTAATCCAGGCTGCAGTCTTTTACTTGCAATAAATCCATTCTGCACAAATTTAATGTTTGATCTCACTTACGCAGAAAAATGCAATACTTTTTGATAATGTCACACAGAAAGTCAGGATAGGCCCTTAACTTCCTTTAAGTCTAGACACAATGCAGTAAAGAAAATGATTGGTCTTTCTTCTTCCCTACTATTCTTCTTGCCAACCTCCTTCTTTATCTTATTTCAATATATATTTTCAATGCTTCCTTAATAATGTCCTGACAAATTGACTTGGTACATTTTGAACTACTCAAACTCCTCTCAGTAAAGATATACATGCAATGAAAACATTTAAAATGTGGATTTCCAGGCAAATAAAAAGATCCTAGCCTCTTCGAGTTCTGGTCTGTGAGACACCTAAAAGGAGACATGTCACAAATGTGGCTAAAGCTTTCTTTTTTTCATATCAATAAAGACCGTTTTACAAGAAACCAGCCTTCCAGTCCACTCCAGCACCGGGGTGCCTTGCCAGCGGAGTCTCCGGACACCCGCAAGGACTCACACATCATTTGTGTGAGTCATCATTACCAGATGTCAAAAGGCAAATGTAAGAATCCTACTAACAGAAATCAAGACCACTCACCATCATCAGAACACAGCACTCCCACCCCACCTAGTCCTGGGCACCCCAACACACCCTAAAAGCAAGACCCGGATTTAAAAGCGTATCTCATGATGATGGTAGAGGACATCAAGAAGGACTTTAATAACTCACTTAAAAGAATACAGGAGAACACAGCTAAACAGGTAGAAGACCTTAAAGAGGGAACACAAAAATTCCTTAAGGAATTGCAGGACACGACCAAACAGGTGATGGAATTGAATAAAACCATCCAAGACATAAAAAGGGAAGTAGACACAATAAAGAAAACCCAAAGTGAGGCAACGTTGGAGATAGAAACCCTAAGAAAGAAATCTGGAACCATAGATGTGAGCATCAGCAACAGAATATAAGAGATGGAAGAGAGAAGCTCAGGTGCAGAAGATTCCATAGAGAACATCAGCACAACAATCAAAGAAAATACAAAACGCAAAAAGATCCTAACTCAAAACATCCAGGAAATCCAGGACACAATAAGAAGACCAAACCTACAGATAATAGGAGTTAATGAGAATGAAAATTTTCAACTTAAAGGGCCAGCAAATATCTTCAACAAAATTATAGAAGAAAACTTCCCAAACATAAAGAATGGCATGCCCATGAACATAGAAGAAGCCTACAGAAATCCAAATAGACTGGACCAGAAAAGAAATTCCTCCCAACACATAATAATCAGAACAACAAATGCACTAAATAAAGATAGAATATTAAAATCAGTAAGGGAGAAAGGTCAAGTAACATATAAAGGCAGGCCTATCAGAATTACACCAGACTTTTCACCAGAGACTATGAAAGCCAGAAGAGCCTGGACAGATGTTATACAGACACTAAGAGAACACAAATGCCAGCCCAGGCTATTATACCCGGCCAAACTCCCAATTACCATAGATGGAGAAACCAAAGTATTCCACGACAAAACCAAATTCACACATTATCTTTCCACGAATCCAGCCCTTCAAAGGATAATAACAGAAAATAGCCAATACAAGGATGGAAATCACACCCTAGAAAAAGCAAGATAGTAATCCTTCAGCAAGCCAAAAAGAAGACAGCCACAAGAACTGAATGCCAACTCTAACAACAAAAATAAAAGGAAACAACAATTACTTTTCCTTAATATCTCTTAATATCAATGGACTCAATTCCCCAATATAAAGACATAGACTAACAGACTGGCTACATAAACAGGACCCAACATTCTGCTGCTTACAGGAAACCCATCTCAGGAAAAATGACAGACACTACCTCAGAATGAAAGGCTGGAAAACAATTTTCCAAGCAAATGGTCTGAAGAAACAAGCTGGAGTAGCCATTCTAATATCGAATAAAATTGACTTCCAACCCAAAGTTATCAAAAAAGACAAGGAGGGACACTTCATACTCATCAAAGGTAAAATCCTCCAAGAGGAACTCTCAATTCTGAATATCAATGCTCCAAATGCAAAGGCAGCCAAATTCATTAAAGACACTTTAGTAAATCTCAAAGCACACATTGTACCTCACACAATAATAGTTGGAGACTTCAACACACCACTTTCATCAATGGACAGATCATGGAAACAGAAACTAAACACGGACACAGTGAAACTAACAGAAGTTATGAAACAAATGGATCTAACAAATATCTACAGAACATTTTATCCTAATACACATCGATATATCTTCTTCTCAGCACCTCATGGGACCTTGTCCAAAACTGGCCATATAATTGGTCACAAAACAGGCCTCAACTGATACAAAAATATTGAAATTATCTGCAACATGCATTCTATAAGATCACCATGGACTAAGGCTGATCTTCAATAAAAACATAAATAATAGAAAGCCAACATTCACGTGGAAACTGAACAACACTCTTCTCAATGATACCTTGGTCAAAGTAGGAATAAAGAAAGAAATTAAAGACTTTTTAGAGTTTAATGAAAATGAAGCCACAACATACCCAAACCTATGGGACACAATGAAAGCATTTCTAAGAGGGAAACTCATAGCTCTGAGTGTCTCCAAAAAGAAACTAGAGAGAGCACACACTAGCAGCTTGACAACACATCTAAATGCTCTAGAAAAATAGGAAGCAAATTCACCCAAGAGGAATAGACTGCAGGAAATAATCAAACTCAGGGGGGAAATCAGCCAAGTGGAAACAAGAACTATTCAAGAATTAACCAAAGGAGGAGTTGGTTCTTTGAGAAAATCAACAGGACAGATAAACCCTTAGCTAGACTCACTAGAGGTCCCAGGGACAGCATCCTAATTAACAAAATCAGCAATGAAAAGGGAGTCATAACAACAGATCCTGAAAAAATACAAAACACCATCAGATCCTTCTACAGAAGGCTATACTCAACAAAACTGGAAAACCTGGATGAAATGGACAAATTTCTAGACAGATACCAGGTACCAAAGTTAAATCAGGATCAGGTTAATGATCTAGACAGTCCTATATCCTCTAAAGAAATAGAAGCAGTCATTAATAGTCTCCCAACCAAAAAAAAAATCCCAGGACCAGATGGGTTTAGTGCAGAGTTCTATCAGACCTTCAAAGAAGATCTAATTCCAGTTCTGCACAAACTATTCCACAAAATAGAAGTACAAGGTACTCTACCTAACTCATTCTATGAAGCCACAATTACTCTGATACCTAAACCACAGAATGATTCAACAAAGATAGAGAACTTCAGACCAATTTCCCTTATGAATATAGATGCAAAAATACTCAATAAAATTCTCGCTAACCAAATCCAAGAACACATTAAAGCAATCATCCATCCTGACCAAGTAGGTTTTATTCCAGGGATGCAGGGATGGTTTAATATACGAAAATCCATCAATGTAATCCGTTATATAAACAAACTCAAAGACAAAAACCACATGATCATCTCGTTAGATGTAGAGAAAGCATTTGACAAGTTCCAACACCCATTCATGATAAAAGTCTTGGAAAGATCAGGAATTCAAGACCCATAAATAAACATGGTAAAAGCAATCTACAGCAAACCAGTAGCCAACATTGAAGTAAATGGTGAGAAGCTGGAAGCAATCCCACTAAAATCAGGGACTAGACAAGGCGGCCCACTTTCTCCCTACCTCTTCAACATAGTACTTGAAGTCCTAGCCAGAGGAATTCAACAACAAAAGGAAATCAAGGGGTTACAAATTGGAAAAGAAGAAGTCAAAATATCACTTTGTGCAGATGATATGATAGTATATATAAGTGACCCTAAAAATTGCACCAGAGAACTCCTAAACCTGATAAACTGCTTCAGTGAAGTAGCTGGATATAAAATTAACTCAAACAAGTCAATGGCCTTTCTCTACACGAAGAATAAACAGGCTGAGAAAGAAATTAGGGAAACAACACCCTTCTCAATAGTCATAACTAATATATCTTGGCATGATTCTAACTAAGGAAGTGAAAGATCTGTATGATAAGAACTTCAAGTCTCTGAAGAAAGAAATTAAAGAAGATCTCAGAAGATGGAAAGATCTCCCATGCTCATGGATTGGCAGTATCAACATTGTAAAAATGGCTATCTTGCCAAAAGCAATCTACAGATTCAATGCAATCCCCCTCAAAATTCCAACTCAATTCTTCAATGAATTAGAAAGAGCAATCTGCAAATTCATCTGGAATAACAAAAAACCTAGGATAGCAAAAACTCTTCTCAAGGATGAAAGAACCTTTAGTGGAATCACCATGCCTGATCTAAAGATTTACTACAGAGCATTTGTGATAAAAAAAAAAAAACAAAAACTGCATGGTACTGGTATAGTGATAGACAAGTAGACCAACGGAATAGAATTGAAGACCCAGAAATGAACTCACACACCTATGGTCACTTGATCTTCGATAAGGGAGCTAAAATCATCCAGTGGAAGAAAGACAGCATTTTAAAAAAAATGGTGCTGGCACAACTGGTGGTTATCATGTAGAAGAATTTGAATTGATCCATTCCTATCTCCTTGTACTAAGGTCAAATCTAAGTGGATCAAGGACCTCCACATAAAACCAGAGACACTGAAACTTATAGAGGAGACAGTGGGGAAAAGCCTCAAAGATATGGGTACAGGGGAAAAATTCCTGAATAGAACAGCAATGTCTTGTGCTGTAAGATCAAGAATTTACAAATGGGACCTCATGAAACTGCAAAGCTTCTGCAAGGCAAAAGACACTGTCAATAAGACAAAAAGGCCACCAATAGATTGGGAAAGGATCTTTATCTATCCTAAATCAGATAGGGGACTAATATCCAATATATATAAAGAACTCAAGAAGGTGGACTCCAGAAAATCAAATAACCCCATTAAAAATGGGGCTCAGAGCTAATCAAAGAATTCTCACCTGAGGAATACCCAATTCCTGAAAAGCACCTGAAAAAATGCTCAGCATCCTTAATCATCAGAGAAATGCAAATCAAAACAACCCTGAGATTCCATCTCACACCAGTCAGAATGTTTAAGATGAAAAATTGAGGTGACAGCAGATGCTGGCGAGGATGTGGAGAAAGAAGAACATGCCTTCCTTTTGTCCATCCTTTTGTCTCAGCTCCAAACTTTGTCTCTGTAACTCCTTCCATGGGTGATTGTTTCCAATTCTGAGAAGGGTCAAAGTGTCCTCACTTTGGTCTTCGTTCTTCTTTAGTTTCATGTGTTTTACAAATTCTCTCTTATATCTCGGGTATACTAAGTTTGTGGGCTAATATCCACTTATCAGTGAGTACATATCATTTGAGTTGGTTGGATTGCAAGCTTGTACAACCACTCTGGAAATCAGTCTGGCGGTTCCTCAGAAAATTGGACATAGTTCTACCAGAGGATCCTGTAATACCTCTCCTGGGCATATAACCAGAAAATGTCCCAACAGGTAAGAAGGACAAATGCTCCACTATGTTCATACCAGCCTTATTTATAATAGCCAGAAGCTGGAAAGAACCCAGATGCCCCTCAACAGAGGAATGGATAAAAAAAATGTGGTATATGTGCTACTCAGCTCTTAAAAAGAATGAATTTATGAAATTCCTAGGCAAATGGATTGATCTGGAGGGCATCATCCTGAGTGAGGTAACACCATCACAAAAGAACTCAAATGATATGTACTCACTGATAAGTGGATATTAGCCCACAAACTTAGTATACCCGAGATATAAGAGACAATTTGTAAAACACATGAAACTGAAGAAGAATGAAGACCAAAGTGTAGACACTTTGCCCCTTCTCAGAATTGGAAACAATCACCCGTGGAAGGAGTTACAGAGACAAAGTTTGGAGCTGAGACAAAAGTATGGACTATCTAGAGTCTGCCCTATCCAGGGAGTCATCCCATAATTAGCCCCCAAATGATGACACCATTGCATACACTAGCAAGCGTTTCCTGAAAGGACCCTGATATAGCTGTCTCTTGTGAGACTAGGCCGGGGCCTAGCAAACACAGAAGTGGATGCTCACAGTCAGCTATTGGATGGATCACAGTGCCCCCAATGGAGGAGCTAGAGAAAGTAACCAAGGAGCAAAGAGATCTGCAACCTTGTAGGTGCAACTACATTATGAACTAACCAGTACCCTGGAGCTCTTGTCTCTAGCTGCGTATGTATCAAAAGATGGCCTAGTAAGCCATCACTGGAAAGAGAGTCCCATTGGACATGCAAACTTTTTATGACCCAGTACAGGGGAACGCCAGGGCCAAAAAGTGGAAATGGGTAGGTAGGGGATTGTGGGGGAGGGTATGGGGGACTTTTGGGATAGCATTGGAAATGTAATTGAGGAAAATATGTAATAAAAACAAGCAACAAAAAAAAAAAAACCAGAAAACAAGTAACCCAATCTCCAAATTTCTAAACTTTTCTGTTTTTAATATAAAAATGCCCTTCTTATTTTTGAATTTCCCTAAATACAATATTTTTTTACTAATTTCATAGCAAATATTCCCCAAAACTTCATTATTTTCTTCATCCTACAATTCCCCTTCTAATTTTAAACTTCGTAACGTTTAATGTTTTCCCTTTCCAGCTTTTAGTTCTAACAAAGGAGAAATCCCACAGTAAAGCAGATCTGTTCCTGCCTAAATTCACTTGCTTGCTGTTTGACCAGAGGTTTGATTTTTCTAAACCTACTCTTAATATAGGCTCTCAAGTGTTTCAACTGCCCTTCTAGCCCACCATGCAAAGGTAGGGGAGAAAAGATGGTAAATAAAACGAGGGGTGTGGACCTGTTTAGAAGGTTTTTTTTTTTTTTTTTTTTTGAGGCAATTCCAATCTTTGTTTAGGTCTTTAGTGATATAAACATATTCACACATGAACATATGCACACACACATGCATGCATACACACACACACAAACCATTATCTCCATCCTCTTTTCTAAAAAGGCTACAATATTCTGCCATCAAAACATTGCCTTAAAAAACATTTCATTTGCTTTCATCCCCAGGATTTGTTGGTTTGTCATACTGTTTCTAGAGCTGAACTCCATTTTACCAATGACTTTCCTTAATATGATCTGTGATGGTTTGAATATGCTATCTCTGGGAGTGGCATTGTTAGGAGGTGTGGACTTGTGGGCAGAAGTGTCTCCGTGTGGGGGTAGGCTTTAAGACCCTCCTCCTACCTTGCTGGAAGCCAGTCTTCTCCTGTTTGCCTTCTGAACAAAATGTAGAACTCTTAGCTCCTCCAACACCATGTCTGCCTGGACTCTGCCATGTTTCCTGCCTTAATGATGATGGACTGAATCTCAGAACCACTAAGCCAGCCCCAATTAAATGTTGTCCTTTATAAGAGTTGTCTTGGTCATATGTCAGTGGAATCCCTAACTAAGACACTATGTTTTATCCTTTTAAACTCCTTTCCGGGGTTTATACATCTGGAGACTGAAGAATAATATACATACTTTCTTCTCACTCCCTCTACAGAAGAAAGTGGCAAGCTTTGAATATCAGAAAACTCCCACAAACCACGACCAAGTCTCTGCATTCATTTTACCTCAGCAAGCCATAACCAAGCCTTCACATGCATAATATTTCATCATGAAATGACTAAGTATTCACGTGCATTGTACCTCAGTAAGTCATGACCAAGACTCTACATGCAATATACCTCAGCAAGTGATGACTATTTTGGTTCTATATGCATTATAACACAGCACTGAACTAAAGACTTCTACAAGATTTTCTCTAACTTGATATTTCTCTCTTTAAATGTTTACCATTTAGAAATCTCAAATAGTTATAAATATTTCTCAACAGTCAGCCAGCTTTCATTTCTAATCATCAAAGTAGTTAATGAAGCCTTTAGCCTTTCCAAGATTCTTCTTTTTAAAGAGTCTTTGAGCAGATGACATTGCCTACTATTAAGAAGTAATTGAGGCTATCAGCTATAAGTTCTCATAGCTACCTACTTTCTTCACTTCAGTTTTTCTTCAGTTTAACTATAATCTACTTAATCTACATGCTTCTTTTAAGCTACACATGTTTTCATTGTGCTCACGGCTATATAACTGCTCTATCACTTCTCAGGAGGTCTGGATCAATCAGGTCTTTGTAGTTACTGGCTGTGTTAGTGATCTTATGGTACAATCACAAGATGCCAAAACTCATTTCCTTAAATAATTGACACTTAAATTTCAGTTTACACACGTCTTTCTAGAGGCCTGTGGTGATATGTAACAAAAAATTAAAAGTAATAAATAAATAAATAAATAAATAAATAAATTTTTAATGTGCAAAGCTTGGTGAGAAGTCCTCCTTCATTCCCAAAAAACAAAACAAAACAAAACAAAACAAAACACAAAACAAAGCAAAACAAAACAAAACAAAAGAACATCCTTTTTGGGTACCACACACACACACACACACACACACACTCACACACACACACTCTCACACTCACACACTCACACACACACACACACACACACTCACACTCACACACACACTCACACACACACACGCACACATACACACACACACTCATACAAACACACACACACACACACACACACACACACACACACACACACACACATACACACACACAACCATAAAGGCAGTACAGGCATTTTTCTCTCTTAGCAAGGATACTGGTTCCCATCAATAGCTACCTAACAACTACATCAACCTTAGATGAGCTCCTAACTGTGCCATTGGCAAACAATGTACTGCCTCATTAGGAAGTAGGGCTTCAACATAACAACTTCAGACTTACAACTTTAAGTCCATAGCAACAATACTGGCCTTAACTTACCTTAAGATTTATAATACATAATAATTCTTGTTTCTTCTACATTAGAAAACAAATATATAATATGATAAAATATAATGAATCTCTCTCAACTTTAGAAATAAAGTTTCTAGAAAAAAAAAATCTTGAGCCTCCCTGATATTCCTTTCCCATTTGTTGTACATTCTTCCATCTGGCTTCAACATTTCTCTCACTCTAAAATGGTGAGACAAATATTCTGTGACATAGCACAACAGGACAGATGGTCTTCAGAACATATACTATCAGCGGGAGAAGTTGAGAAAAATCTAACCAACACTTACTTTTTTACATTTTAAAGAGAAGCATGAAGAAGATCAGATTCAGAAACAGTATATATAATCGTTTTTTTTATTTCTCAGATAAAACCCTGACAAAATGTAGACTCTCCAACATGTATTACACCTTTATATATCTAATGACCATCCTATATTGTTTGGAAATGTTTATTACTTCAAGATATTAGGTAGAAGCTTACCTCACATAAATGGAAGATAGACAAGTATAGATTTTATTAATTAAAAATAAAGATAAAGTGAGGAATTGTGGTTCGTACTCCCAAGACAGAGGAGAAAGAGGCAAGCAATTTCTCTGTGCTTGAGGACAGCCTAGACCACATAGTGAATTTTTGCTCATACATACATATTCATATATATATACACATATATATATACACACATATATATACATATACACATGTATATATCACATGCCTCCTTGATCTAAAGCTCTAAGAGTTTTATGATGAATTATCTTGTCAAACAAGTTAAATGTAAGTCCTAGGAAAACAGGTATAGGTATTTTATGTATGTAACATATGTATATGCAAAATTAGAAAATATTTTTAGACTAAATATAAGAGCACATAGAAGAAACACTAAAAATTTCTAAATTAATAATTCTGTACTGCATTTCATAAAAGAAAATATGTTTGTAACCATCAAATGCCGTGCTATTTGACTTTTAAAAAATATTATGTGGTCAGATTTATTTATAAATTTTAAAAAATTATTAGGTATTTTCATCATTTACATTTTCAATGCTATCCCAAAATTCCCTCATACCCTCCCCGCACCATTCCCCTACCAACCCACTCCCATTTTTTGGCCCTGGTGTTCCCCTGTACTGAGGCATATAAAGTTTGCACGACCAATGGTCCTCTCTTTCCACTGATGGCCAGCTAGGCCATCTTCTGATACATATGCAGCTAGAGACATGAGCTCCGGAGGGGTACTGGTTCGTTCATATTGTTAGTTCATATTGTTGTTCCACCTATAGGGTTACAGATCCCTTTACAAGTAGACTGATTTCACTGAGAATAAGAACAGGAGAAATTGGGATGAGGAGAGAGGGATGAAGGGAGACAGTACAGGGAGAGAAATACATTTGAGGCACATTAAGACTTGATATAGAAATCTAGTGTAGTGGAAACCTTCTGGAACCTATAAGTGTGACACCATAATGAGGACTCCTAGTAACAGAGGATATGGAGTCTGAATGGGTACCTTCATTTCTTTTTAAAATTAGGTATTTTCTTCATTTACATTTCAAGTCCTCCATACCCTCCCTCCCCCACTCCCCTACACACCCACTCCCACTTCTTGGCCCTGGCATTCTCCTATACTGAGGCATATAAAGTTTGCATGACCAATAGGCCTCTCTTTCCACTGTTGGCCTACTAGGCCATCTTTTGATATATATATGGCTAGAGACACAAGCTCCGGGGGTACTGGTTAGTTCATATTTTTGTTCCACCTATAGAGTTGCAGATACTCCCAGCTCCTTGGGTACTTTCTCTAGCTCCTCCATTGGGGGCCCTGTGGTCCATCCAAAAGCTGACTGTGAGCATCCACTTTAGTGTTTGGCAGGCACCGACATAGTCTCAAAAGAGACAGATATATCAGGGTCCTTTCAGCAAAATCTTGCTAGTGTATGCAATGGTGTCAGTGTTTGGAGGCTGATTATGGGATGGATCCCAGGTTAAGGCAGTCTCTAGATGGTCCATCCTTTTGTCGCAGCTCCAAACGTTGTCTCTGTAACTCCTTCCATGGGTGTTTTGTTCTCAATTCTAAGAAGGGGCAAAGTGTCCACACTTTGGTCTTCGTTCTTCTTGAGTTTCATGTGTTTCACAAATTGTATCTTATATTTTGGGTATTCTAAGTATCTGGGCTAATATCCACTTATCAGTGAGTACATATCCTGTGAGTTCTTTTGTAACTGGGTTACCTCACTCAGGATGATGCCATCCAGGTCCATCCATTTGCCTAGGAATTTCATAAATACATTCTTTTTAATAGCTGAGTAGTACTCCATTGTGTAAATGTACCACATTTTCTGTACCCATTAATCTGTTGAGGGGCATCTGGGTTCTTTCCAGCTTCTGGCTATTATAAATAAGGCTGTATGAACATAGTGGATCATGTGTCTTTCTTACCAGTTGGAACATCTTCTGGATATATGCCCAGGAGAGGTATTGTGGGATCCTCCTGTAGTACTATGTCCAATTTTCTGAAGAAGCACCAGACTGATTTCCAGAGAGGTTGTACAAGCGTGCAATCCCACCAACAATGGAAGAGTGTTCCTCTTTCTTCACATCCTCTCCAGCATCTGCTGTCACCTGAATTTTTGACCTTAGCCATTCTGACTGGTGTGAGATAGAGTCTCAGGGCTGTTTTGATTTGCATTTCCCGGATGATTAAGGATGCTGAATATTTTTTCAGGTGCTTCTCAGCCATTCGGTATTCCTCAGGTGAGAATTCTATGTTTAGCTCTGAGCCCAATTTTTTAATGCGGTTATCTGATTTTCTGGAGTCCACCTACTTCAGTTCTTTATATATATTAGATTAATCCCCTATCTGATTTAGGATAGGTAAAGATCCTTTCCCAGTCTGTTGGTGGCCTTTTTGTCTTATTGACAGTGTCCTTTGCCTTACAGAACCTTTGCAATTTTATGAGGTCCCATTTGTCAATTCTCCATCTTAAAGCACAAGCCATTGCTGTTCTATTCAGGAATTTTTCCCCTGTGCCCATATCTTTGAGGTCTTTCCCCACTTTCTCCTCTATAAGTTTCAGTGCCTCTGGTTTTATGTGGAGTTCCTTGATCCACTTAGATTTGACCTTAGTACAAGGAGGTAGGAATGGATCAATTCACATTCTTCTACATGATAACAGCTAGTTGTGCCAGCACCATTTGTTGAAAATGCTGTCTTTTTTCCACTGGATTGTTTTAGCTCCCTGTCAAAGATCAAGTGACCATAGGTGTGTGGGTTCATTTCTGGGTCTTCAATTCTATTCCATTGGTCTACTTGTCTGTTGCTATACCAGTACCATGCAGTTTTTATCACAATTGCTCTGTAGTAAAGCTTTAGGTCAGGCATGGTGATTCCACCAGAGCTTCTTTTATCCTTGAGAAGAGTTTTTGCTATCCTAAGTTTTTTGTTATTCCAGATGAATTTGCAGATTGCTCTTTCTAATTTGTTGAAGAATTAAGTTGGAATTTTGATGGGGATTGCATTGAATCTGTAGATTGCTCTTGGCAAGATAGCCATTTTTGATGTATTGATCCTACCAATCCATAAGCATGGAGTTCTTTCCATCTTCTGAGATGTTCTTTAATTTCTTTCTTCAGAGACTTGAAGTTCTTATCATACAGATCTTTCACTTCCTTAGTTAGAGTCACACCAAGGTATTTTATATTATTTGTGACTATTGAGAAGGGTGTCGTTTCCCTAATTTCTTTCTCAGCCTGTTTATTCTTTGTATTGAGAAAGGCCATTGACTTGTTTGAGTTAATTTTATATCCAGGCACTTCACCGAAGCTGTTTATCAGGTTTAGGGGTTCCCTGATGGAATTTTTAGGGTCACTTATATATACTATCATATCGTCTGTCAAAATTGACATTTTGACTTCTTCCTTTCCAACTTGTATCCCCTTGATCTTCCTTTGTTGTCAAACTGCTCTGGTTAGGACTTCAAGTACAATGTTGAATAGGTAGGGAGAAAGTGGGCAGCCATGTGTATTCCCTGATTTTAATGGGATTGGCTACAGCTTCTCACCATTTACTTTAATGCTGGCTACTGGTTTGCTGTAGATTGCTTTTATCATGTTTACGTATGGGCCTTGAATTCCTGATCTTTCCAAGACTTTTATCATGAATGGGTGTTGGATTTTGTCAAATGCTTTCTCTGCATCTAACGAGATAATCATGCGGTTGTTGTCTTTGAGTTTGTTTATATAATGGATTACGTTGATGGATTTCCATATATTAAAACATCCCTGCATCTCTGGATAAAACCTACTTGGTCAGGATGGATGATTGTTTTAATGTGTTCTTGGATTTGGTTAGCAAGAATTTTATTGAGTATTTTTGCATCGATATTAATAAGGGAAATTGGTCTGAAGTTCTCTATCTTTGTTGGATCTTCCTGTGGTTTAGGTATCAGAGTAATTGTGGCTTCATAGAATGAATTGGGTAGAGTACCTTCTGCTTCTATTTTGTGGAATAGTTTGTGTAGAACTGGAATTAGATCTTTGAAGGTCTGATAGAACTCTGCACTAAACCCATGTGGTTCTTAAACCAGTTAAATAGGAACAGGTCCCCAGACAAAATGACCTACATATTTTTTGAATCGATGTGTAGCTTTTTTTGTGTTTGTGTATTATATATATATATATATATATATATATATATATATTATATATATGTATATATATAATAAAGTATATTAGCATGATGCCATTAAATGAAGAAATGATAGAGGGGTTAATAATATAGGGCCATGCTTCAACACATAGAAATGAATGAAGAAACTAATCTAGTGAAGAGATAGATTGTGAGTCTGACCAAACCGAATAAGAAGTCTTTTTGCTTGCTGCTTCATTTTTCATATGATGGCATCTGAATGACAATGGCCATTTCCACATGAACAATTACTGAGAAGAAAAGTATTATTAGAGAAATACATATTGACGCTTTGTAATTCAACTTCCTTAATTTTAAACCTTAATTTATAGTAAACTATTTTCAGCATACATACACACTACAAGAAATCTCTCTATTTCAGCACCATAAGTGAGTTGTACATTCAGGTTTTTACTTTTATTCAATAGGTTTAATTACTTATTATATCAACATATTTTACTACCTTTACAAAGTATAAGCTTCATGCGTTACTATATCTATATCTTGCCATATTTAAAATATTACCACTAAACCCAGAGTTCATGTGAAGTCATCAAATCTACATTATATCAGAAATTAAAGGAAGAAAATAAATTTAATCATTAGCTTTTGTGAAACAAAATGTTAGTGTTTGTAAACTACATTTTCTGTTAGTTTCATCTACTCTTTAATTTATGAATTATTTGTTTGTGAAAATATTGCAGGAAAATTGTAGTTTGCTTACCTGTAGATATGTTTCATAATTTTTCATATAGGAGAGAGGCAGATGCATTTCTTTTTTATATTACAATTATTATTTTTTAAATTTTTCTATGGGTATTTTACCTGCATGTATGTATATGCAAAACATGCCTGCAGTGCCCAAAGAGTTCAGAAGAAGGAATAGGATTCCCTGGCACTGGAGATACAGCCAATTGTGAGCTGCTGTGAGTGAGCTGGGAACAGAGCCTGAGTTCTCTGGAAGAGCAGCCAGTGCAGTTGTCAAGTGTCTGAGAGCCAGACAATAGGGAGTTTTATGAACAAGGAAAACAATAGAAATGCCAAAGTGAGCAGGGATGGGTTACTTAATTTTAAATATTTTAGAGATATTAACCTATTTAATTCAAATGTAATTTAAATTCTATTAACACGGTAAAGAATTAGAATGTATTATTGATATTATTGAAGTTATTCTGTTATTGTAATGTAATTTTTAGTATTAAATATATTTTATTTTATTGGTAAATATTTAAATTCTGGGTAACAAAATAAGTTTGATTTAAGAAATACTGATTGTTGTTTTCTGTTTAATTGTTTATTCATAATTCTGATGGGAAAGTATTAAAAGACAGTCAGCTGTAGAAACCTGTCAAGTTGTTCAGATGTTTAAGACTTTCATTATCTTGCATTTTATCCCATCAGTCTAAACACCACATGACACTCAATTTTGCAAGTTGGATCACAGGGCCCCCAATGGAGGAACTGGAGGAAGTACCCACGGAGCTGGGGGGATCTGCAACCCTATAGGTGGAACAACAATATGAACTAACTAGTACCCCAGAGCTTGTGTCTCTAGCTGCATATGTATCAGAAGATGGCCTGGTCCTCCATCAGTGGAAAGAGAGGCCCATTGGTAGTGCAGACTTTATATGGCTCAGTACAGGGGAAAGCCAAGGCCAAGAAGTGGGAGTGGGTGTGTGAGGGAGTGGGTATGGGAGGGTGTGGGGGACTTTTGGGATAGCATTGGAAATGTAAATGAAACAAATACCCAATAATAAAAAAAAAATTGAAAAAAGACTACCCCGATTCCTGTATATCTTTAAATACGATACTTATTTAGAAATGGAATGAAGTAATTGAAAGGATCAAAGTCTTCACAGGCACAGGACAGTGTCTTCCCTGCATCGTATTCTGTTCATGAGAAACTCGCAAACTCTTCTGTGGTAATAACGTGTCTGGTTTCTAAAATTAACTGCCCTCAGCTGCATTTAAATCACTATGTGATCTAGTCACATGCAGAGCTTTTGCATAGCACCACCTGTACCCTAATCTATCCTTTGTCCACTGGTATCATCGCAAAATTAAAACATTACAAAATGATCAATTGAGTGAGACTATTAGCTTAATATTTCCATAAAAGCACCATCCAAAGAGAGAACACAGTGTAATTCCCCAGAGTCCCCGAGGCAGTCAGGGAAAATAGCACAGAAATCAATAGAACCAGAAGGGAAACATTATGAAAATTTCATAAGAATTTTCTTCCAAATGCTACCCTCAATAAGAGACTTCAGCATCTCATTCATGAGCAATGTTCAAATAGAGTGAAATAAAATACACTTAACAAGGAATGAATGCCACAATGTAAAGTTCTGTTGTTCAAAGGACTGTACTGTTTTAATATCAATTTTCCTCTTTCCAACTTAACCCTGTTACTTTTGCTAACAAGAATGATGAAAGGCATATTGGAAAACGTAAAATATTAAAAACCTGAAAAGCCTACATTAGACATGAATTAAATATGTGATAAGCCCAACGTGCAAGGGTGCATGGTACAATGCATTCAAATATATAAATGTTCAAAGGCATGGTACATGGATACAAATCATGATAACTTATCACTTTAAAAAACTCACTAAACCAGGGTCAGAACATTTATTCCAACTCTGGATTTGCCTAGAAAGCATCCCCTGTAATGGAGATATATAATCTATATATTTGGATGGTAACTTGCACATCTTTAAGGTATGATTTTACCCACACTCTAGAAGAAAGCAACAAAGCATGACTAGCAACAAATAGATCAATGATTTATCCTACCCAAAAGATCCCATCAAATTTATATTTATAATAGTTTGACCACATATAAAGGAAATAATCTGAACAACAATTTGACCTAAATTTCATATAAAAACCCTGGATAAAAATATATTTCTCAATAATTCAATTAGTTCATCTTGGAAGAAGAAAATAAGCTTTCTTGTAATACACAAAATAATTATATTGATTTAATAAATCTAAATGAGGCAAACAAGATAACGCCTAAAACATATAGATATTCAAGGAAGGTATGTATCATGAAAAATAAACTAAAACTACATCAACATATATGAATAAAACTACATTGATCTTACTTAATACTGTACTTCAGTGATAAACAGTCTATGACAAATAAGATGAATTCAGTGTGTTTTTTCCTGTCTTCCTAATTTTATCATGAAAAAAATGTTTTTTCAACCAAAAATGTTGAATCAGTAAATACTTGCATCTTAAAATTTATTTTATATAGAAATCGGGATGCATTTCTCTATACAATACTAGAAGTGTTTTAATATACGTTGCTACTCATGTGAACATGGCTGTGATTAGTTAGTTCATGCTACTGAAATAAGGCACCACTCTGGATTACAAAAAGCCCACATATCTGACTCATGAAAAATGTGTTGCCTGCATCACCCAGTGGAGCACCCAATATGCCACAGAAAGGAGTATGTAACTATGATTTTTTGATTCTTGAAATCCAAAAATGACTTTTCAACTCATAAAGATAAAAAAGGTGGTTTCTGAAAAGATAATTTTAACAGTATAGATGCAAAATGGTGACTATGATGAAGATGAGATAACATGTCAGGATAAAAATAAACACAAAATAGAATGAGTGGAAATTAAGCACTCTTTTTAACGCTGCCACCCAGTTGTAGTAGGTTGGTGAGATTCTGCATCTGTATCCTGGCGGCATTCTCACATCTAATGATGGTATGGAACTCTGTGCTACAATGAGCATCATGTGATGCATGGGGTTATGGCAACGCCATATGTGTATTACTTGCTTATAGGTGGTTAGTGATGTAGCACTCCTGTGGGTGCCAAGGCTTCCTGTAGTTGATGGTCGTCGGGGACTTCTTGCAACTGTGAACTCAAAAAGCAACTTATGTCTCAGAAATGTTTATTCTGGGGTTAAATATGACTGAAATGTAGATTCAGTTACCCCCAACTTCGTATATCAATGCAGTAAGAATTTGATAAAGTTTTGCAGTAATAGAACAGAGGGGGGACTAGCACTCTTTAAGTACATTTGTGTGTACTTTATGCAGATTGCAGCAAGGCAAGACAATCTCTGACACTGTCTTCAAATTCTAGTAGATGACAGTTTTAACTTAGGAGCTGGTATAAGCTTTGGTTTATTAATACAGTCCAAAATGAGTTATGTAATTGTTCCAGGCATGCTAGACCAGACTCCAAAGCAGGCATGGGAATGATGTTCACAGGACTAAGAATATCAAAAAATAAGCTGACTCCATACCAGTACGTCCCCACCCCCCGCAATTACTATGTCACAAATGTTTCAGGCAGTAAATCTTGTAGAAGTTGTAAAACCACTGTGGTCTTCCTTCTATATTTTCTGGAAACTTACGTTCACAGTGGGAGCTTTGGTTTCTTTATTGAAACACACGCTGCTGTGTTGCTTCAGGCTCCCCAGTTCAGTCTCTCCACATATACTTCTTTGCATATTCCATGTTGGCTCTTCTTACCATTATTATATTCTTGGAATAGGCAGCATTTTTATTAAGTGGTAAATGACTTGGTGACTTAATAATCAATGAACAAGTACTCTCTGTTGGATAATTATAGAGTAATTGATGGGTTGTTCAACAATTCCTGTATGTCTTTTTTAGATAACTGCTACCCAACACTTCCAAGCTTCCTTACAATTAGGTAATGTCATGATTTTAGCTCTTGCTGGGGGTGGATGAAGAGACAATGAGTACTTTCCTAGCATGGACACGTGTCATAGTTGAATGCCTTATCCTCGACAGTCAAGGAAGTGAAGGGCTTGGAGGACTCTGATGTGACAGAGCATGATCTAAGCTAAGCTGCACCTCTGACATCCAGGACACTGATCATGGCCTGCGTTGCTATAATTTGAACTGAGAGAGGTATAAACTGAAGAGAGTTAAATAAACAGAGATGAGTACAGGCTTTTGATGATTTGCATTAATCAAACGTTGTTGTAGGAGTTTATCGCTACACTGCTATCTATTTTAAAATTTATTTACCGCTTCATTAATTCATGCTTTTTAAAATCATATTTTGGAAATCTCCTAAAGGATCTTGGAAGCCTTATTCTATATGATTTCTTTTGTTTCTAATTTTCTTCTAATCATAAATACGATTTTAATATTCTATTGGATTTATTTAACGACAATGAAGGGCAGGAACACGTATGACTAACAAGCTGGCTGTGTAATTTATTGTCTTAGCTTGTGAACATGAATGTTAGATTAAAACGTCAAAATATTTTCTCTGTATTTATTATCCAAAGATTTGTTATTGAAAGCAAAGCAGAATGATTATTTTTCTTTCATTTCTCTGTATTTTAATTACTTCCCCTTGTATTTATATCTAATATCAAAACAGATTGTTTTTAATATTAAAGTTTTAACTACTATTTTTTTAAACATTGCCATGGTATCATAAAAGTTGAGTTGCATGTTTCATCTTTCTCTGTGGTTGGCAAATTGAGTTGTACTAAAATACATTTTATAGTATGTTGAATGGCTAGAATGTTAAGGAAAAAAAAACACTGGTGAAAAAAAATTAAAATACAATTGTATTTGTTTTTCACATATTCAAGTTTTCTATGCTGCAGTATAAATAGTTACAGGCATGGTGCTTTTCTGTGTGATTTTTGATGTTTTTACATAAATATTTACACAGGAACTATATCATTGCATTTGCTTTTCTCTTAATCAAGTTTTATTTGGATCTCTTTCCCATAGCTGGGCTGCCTTTTCTGTCCTCAGTGGGAGAGGATGGACTTAGTACTGCTGTGACTTGATATAACAGGGTGATTGGGTGCTCATGGGGCTACACCATCTATCAGGAGAAGAGGAAGAAGGAATGGGGATAGGGCAGTGTGTGGGTGGAACTGGCAGGAGAGAAGGGAGCGGAGCTGTGGTCAAGCTGAAGAATGAATAAATAAACAATTTAATAGAGAGAAAATATGGGTTATTTAGGTAGCATCTAACCTGAAAGATTTCTTCCTGCTATCAGCTTTGATGATACCAGAAAACACTAAGCAAGCTGTCAAAAGAGAGAAGCCATTAAAAATCCTACCCACTCTGATACCTATGAAACCCAAGAGTGACCAGCATGGTAAGATCTATGTAAAGGCACCATAACGGGCACTCACACTTTTGTAGTCTAATTTGAACGTAAAGGTTGAAAAATCCTGCTGTAATAATATGCCTGGCCAACTTCTCAGGGCCAGTGAGGACGTGGACATAAGGGAAGGATCTACTACTGCCCCTTTGCTAGATGGCACAATTCCTGACCACACTCCTAGTCTTCTCCTTATGCACATAGGCAAGTATAGCTGCCAGCACTACATATGGCAGTCTTCTGAGAAAACAGCATTTTATCACCCCATTGCTGAGAATTTTTTACTATAGACCCATATTTAAAACTGCCTCCACAATTTTTCTGATTTTTCTCCATCCTAAACTTTGAGTATTTTAGTCCTCCTAATCCCCAAATGTTGGAAAGATTAAAGTTTTAAAGAAAGAAGGATAGATAGCTAAATATATTCAGAGTAAACATCTGGAGGGATATGTATCCAAAGAAAATTAATTCTCATTTTTAGTTTTGTCCAGTGGGATTCAAATATATGGAGGCTTTTTAATAAAGAGAATTAGAAATCACAATTGCATAGTAGTTTATGCCATAATGAAAATGATTTAAAACATTTCTTGTACTTTGAGCAGAAAATGTGCTTGATTAAAAAATACTTGACTATTGCCTCACTTGCACAGCTAGAGGTGTGAAAACGGAACAGTGTAAACAGAACATGAAGGTCCCCTTGCTGTTGACATCTGTGACAGCAGATTATTAATAATGTAGCCATTTTCACAGTAGGAATGGTTTAAACTTCCATTTTATATTGTAACAAATAATTTGGGAAATGATTAATGAGATTTGTAATTATAGATTGAGTTTCTCTCTAAACAGTCTGCATCATTGCAGCTGGGAAAGATCAAGATTTAATTATGTAGAGGTGAAACTCTGCAGTAAAGCCAAACATGTCCATTTTGGGTGGCTGGATGTACTCAGCAACTGGCTTACCTTCACACATGGCTGCACCCTTCTGTTACTTAGAACCTGGATCTAACGAGGCTACAGTCACATTTACACTCTCCATATGAGAATGCTAGCTTCACTCTAGTAAAGTGTTACAGATTGGTTTGCAAAACTTGGGCTGCCATCCCAAAGATTTCTCCATGCATGCACCAAGGAGATTTGGAATCTCTCTCTCTCTCTCTCTCTCTCTCTCTCTCTCTCTCTCTCTCTCTCTCTCTCTCTCTCTAACAAAAAGAGCAGCAACACCACCACCACCACCACCAAAAGATTTGTAATGAAATAAAAATGATTGCTGATTTCTTGGAGATGGAGGTAAGAAAGAAGGAAGAAAGAAGATGTGTCCTGTCCATCCGATGCAATCACATTGTTTAAAACTGCCGACATCCATTTGACTTGATTAATTTTAGTTCAGCTTTAAGAGTAATTACTTCAGAAAAGTGACATAGAGAAAATAACTCTAGGGTACTATTTTGACACCTTAATTTCATTTTTTCTTCTTCCCAAAGTAGATCATGACCTCAAACTGATATCTCATTAGTCTATGTGAATTATCTTTATCAGGAAAGTTTTATAATTATATTAGAAAATTATCCACAGGCATAATCTGCATAACACTCTTATTCTAAACATCAAATAATGGGAGGACTACTCGTTGATGCAGCTACTAGATGGGCAAGGGACTTGAAGTATCTTAAAGACTTGAGCTATGTCTCAGGCAGATGGCTGTTAGTTATTAGTTGTCTGGATCTGTCCTTCTGTTTAGTAGCTTTGTTCTGCTGCTGCAGGAAGGTAAATCATTGCCATAAGCAAAAGGGAGAAATGCACGATGCTGGGGTTGATAAATGTGCTGACTAACTATGTTTCTCCTGTTTATCTCTGCAGACTTCTGCCCTAGGCCTTCAATGAATACATTCATTTCTGTCATGTTTTCTAGATTATTTCTAATCCCATCCATAGACTCACTTTCAGTTTGCAACACACAGTAAAGGTCAAAGGTGGTAAATGTGCCGACATAAAATGCCTTCTTAATTTTCCTCAATGAAATATTTTCAAATTGAAATGATGAGTAATCTCCAGGTGAATACACATACATACATACATACATACATACATACATACATACGCACTCAAACCTCCACACAAGCATGTGGATGTACACACAGGCATACACGTATACTCATACATACACACCCATGTGTACACACATATACACATGAATGCACACACATACACATGATTGTGTACATGCATCTGTATGAACTCTGAGCTAATTCAATAAAGAATGTAACTATAGGAAACATAAGTCCACAATTGGAAGTGTAATGATCATTTTCACAAGTTGACCCTAAAAAGAAATGGCTAAGTTTTATATTTCTTCACTTCCTTTTTCTTTTTGTGTTATTATCTTTACTCTTTTTTCTTTTTCAGTCCTGTCATTATGTCCCTACCTGTCCATGCTCTGAAAGTCCCTTGTTCCATTCCTCCTCCCCCATCTTAGAGTATTTCCACACACCCACACCCCCTACACCTGACCAGACCCCTGCCACCCCCAGAGCTTCAAATCTCTCAAGGGTTAGGTGCCTTTTTTCTCACTGAGGCCAGACGAGGCAATCCTCTGCTGTATGTGTGTCAGGGGCCTCAAACCAGCTAGTTTATTCTGCCTGTTTGGTAAAACAGTGTCTGAGAGATCTCAGGGGTCCAAGTTTGTTGAGACTGCTGGCCTTCCTATGGGGTTGCTCTCCTGCTCAACTTCTTCCAGCTTTCCCTAATTCAACCATAGGGGTCCCTGACTTCAGTCCATTAGTTGGGTGTAAGTATCTGTTTCAGTCTTAGTCAAACTCCTTTCCCTCAGTCTCTTCTCCATTTTTGTCTTGGCAGTTCTTTTAGACAGGAACACTTCTGGGTCAGAGTTTTTGTCTCTTGCAACCCCATCCCTCCACTTGATACCCCGTCTTTCTACTGGAGGTGGATTCTACAGGTTCCCTCTCCTCACTGTTGGGGGCATTTCATCTAAGTTTCCTCCCATCGCATCTTAAGATGTCTCTCACCTCCCAAGTCTCTGTTATATTCTATAGGGTCTGCTCACAGCCCACCACCTCAGGTTGTTTATTTCCATTCAATCTCCTGGTCCCCCATATGTTCCCCCTTCCCCCTGCATCTCCTGCTCCCCTCTTTCCCCAGTGACCGCTCCCTCTTCTTAAGAAATCAAATTATTACACTTAGCAAGAAAGACATATTCTGACCAGAAAAAGAATATAATATCACTGTTTTCAGACTCATGAATAGCTAGTATTTTCTTACTTCATATATTTGAGAAAAATAAAAATGATAAATGAGACTCTACCTTAACTGGTGAAGAAGAGGGTCTCTTATTCAATTGAACAGAAATTCAGAACCTAGCTCCCAGTTTCTACAGTAGTGTGTGACGATGATAAAGTGTGTTAGGGCATCTATATTTTAGGAATAAAATACTTTATATATAAAAAAAAGAAATGCCCACATTTCAGGACAGTAAATTTTACACCGATTTCTTCTACACAGCGGCAGAAACTGAGCAGCAAGGTGTTTGTGAGCACTGAGTCATGCCAGAGACAAAAATTAATACTAAACCAAAGAGAGCGCTCACTCTAAGAATAGGGAAACAGATGAAAATAGTTGAAGTTCCATGTTATTCTTCTGTAACTAGAGGGAAACATGATAGGAAAAATAAAATTTATAACAAAAATGTAAACAGAAGAGAGATCATGTTTATGACTCTCAGTGGGTTTGATTCTTGACACAGAAAACTAAAATAATTGATTAAGCACTTTTGACATTAACCAAGCAATTAAACAAGGCTGGAGGATACACAATCAAGAATAAACTATAATACAAATATTTGCGAAGAAAATATTTTATCCAGTGTCTGCTTCGGTTCCACATATACTAAAATTGGAAACTATATATTCTCCAGTCAGGGAAGTAGGTAGGTTAACTTCCTATCTGCACCTAGCCCTCTTGTCCTCCAAATCCTGTCCCCAGACTCTTCTCCAGCCCTGCAGCAGACCCTGGCTATGCCCTTCCTTTCTGCCTGCCACCGTCTCCATAGATGATACAGATCTTCCTACCACTTTCCTCTCCCCACACTCCAGCAGAACTTCCCGGTAACCCACAAGCCATGCTGGCCAGGGAAGCAGGTAAGCTCACTGCAGATCTTCCTTTCCTCCATGTTCAGATTGTACAGTCTCATACCCAGATCTGAGGCAGAACATCGCTTGCGGGCTTCTTTTCATTTCTGAACTCATCATCAATGATTGGCAACAAGTAGATCTTCTTTAATTTCCCTTTCCCCCAATCTTCCCGCTATTCCAGCCTCTAACTACAACAGGCATTCCCACCGAACCCATAAACCACTCTATCCAGAGAAGCAGATGGCCTTAATGAAAATATTCACCACCCCTCTTCTACAAATACAGTTCCCCAGTTTCACTTGTATTTATATAGCAGATTCCCTCTTGTATCCTCCCCCACTCATCTCTCCCCATTTAAACAGATCACAGAAAATTTCCCTTTCTCCCCACTCATCAAGTTATTCTAGTCCCAATTCCAGGAGACTTTCTCTAGGAACCTACAATCCAAGACTGACAGAAAAACAATCGGCTAGTTAAGCAGCTTCAGATCTCCACTCTTCATCATCTTCTTGATAGCTAATCCCCAGATACCCACACCAGCTCCTTAGCAGACTATCTGTTGTAGAACCTTCTATCCCTTTGCTTTCATTCCCAGGGGTCTAAGCAGGTCCTGATGGAACACTGATTCCTCCTTCCTGTGGACCCACACAGTACTTCCCCCCATTCCATCCCCATCCCTAAGGGTTAGACCTCACTCAATACCTAGCAACTCACTTTATCCAGAATGCCCAGGACTTCTCAGGATCCTAGAAGGATTTCCTGTGAGGCACTGAAAAGCCACTAAATGTGACTAAAATCCATAGAAAGCAACAAAAAAAAAAAAATCAAGAAACGAAACACCCTTTCAACAAATCACAAGCAGATATTAGCACCTAGAATTACAATTTCCCAAACATAAATGTTCAGCCAGCAGAGTAAAAACAAAATGCTTAAAATTCAGGACAGCATATCTTCATTAAAACCTTGAGTGCCAACACAATAGCTCCTGACACACCTGTAACACAAATCAAAGATCTTACATAGTCCTGGTCAATATGACAGAAGGCTTTAAGAAAGAAGTTAATAAATTCCATAATGAAATTTGAGTAAGCCTAAGGAAAACATGGCAGAACATTAAAAAAAACAGTTCAAGCCCTGAATACATAATGAAAGCCCAAACTAAGGGAAATCTGGAAAGGAAAAAAAAAAAAGATGGGATTCAAACAGAAACATAGGAAGCAGACCTCACCAACAGAATAATAGAGATGGAAAAGAGAATCTCTGGCTTAAAGACCCAATAAAAGAGGTGGATACCTATCAAAAAAATATTAACTCTCAAAAAATCCAGAACAGAAGATCCACAATATCTGGGACACTATGAAAAGACAAAATCTAAGATTTATTGAATTTAAAAAAAAGGAGAATGCAGAAAATATTTCAAAATAATAGTATACAAAAGTTTTCATAACCTAAAGAAGAAGATACCTATAAAAGTCCAAAAAGAATATAGAACACCAAACTGAGTGGAACAGAAAAGAAAGTAGCCTCAGCATATCATACTCAAAACACTAAATGTACAGAAAGGAGCTGGATACAAAAATAACTCAAAAAATCAGAAATCCTCTTATATACAAAGGAGAAACAGTCCGAGAAACAAATCAGAGAACCAACACCTTTTACAATAGCCTCAAATAATGATAAATATTATGGGGTAGCTCTAGCCAAGCTAGGAAAGACTTCTGTGGTTAAAAACTTTGTCATTTAGAAGATAACAGAACATGAAATGATCTCCTAGTTATGAATGGTGAGGGTTAATACAGTAAAATTTACCAGCTTATCAAAAAAAATAATAAATTCAATACAATCACTATCAAAATTCCAATGCAATTCTTCACAGGTGATAAAGGGACATATTTTAGCTCCATAAGGAAACAAAATCAAAGATACCTGAAGTAATTCCGAAAGATAAAAGAATAGCTGGAGGTATCATTATCACACCAGTTTCAAGTTTTACTATGTATCTACAGTAATAAATACATCATAGAATTGACATACACATACACACCCCAAAACACACACACACACACACACACACACACACAAGACACAATGATTAATGATCTCAAATTGAAGAACCAGATGTAATACTCATATATGAGGACTCCTGGTTAAAAAACAAACAAACAAAAAAGGCAGAAATACACACTAATATAAAAGACAGCATCTTTAACAAATGGTGCATATCAAACTGGATATCTGCATGTAGAAGAAAGTAAATATATTAATTATTCTGCAAAAATTCAACTCCAAGTAGATGCTAGTCCTGAACTTTAAATCAGGTACTCTGATAGAAGGGACAGTGGGGGATGTCCTTGAACACATTGGCACAGGATACAACTTTCTAAATAGAACATGGACAGAACATGCATTAATTAATTAATGGAACTTCATGATACTGAAAACTTCCTATCCTATCACATCCTATCCTATCCTATCCTATCCTATCCTATCCTATCCTATCCTATCCTATCCTATCCTATCCTATCCTATCCTATCACATCATATCATCTAGCCATAGAAGCCTGATTGCTTTCTAAGGAGAGACAAAGAGGGTAGATCCAGACGGAAAGGGAAGAAGTAGAGCTGAGAGAAGAAACTATGATCATTTTATTATGAAATTTTATGCTAGAAAAATTGTCTATTTTCTTTTTTTTAAATATTTTTTATTATTACATACTTTCCTCAATTACATTTAGAATGCTATCCCAAATGTCCCCCATACCCCCCCCCACTTCCCTACCCACCCACTCCCCCTTTTTGGCCCTGGCGTTCCCCTGTACTGGGGCATACAAAGTTTGCGTGTCCAATGGGCCTCTCTTTCCAGTGATGGCCGACTAGGCCATCTTTTGATACATATGCAGCTAGAGTCAAGAGCTCCAGGGTACTGGTTAGTTCATAATGTTGTTGCACCTACAGGGTTGCAGATCTCTTTAGCTCCTTGGATACTTTCTCTAGCTCCTCCATTGGGGGTGCTGTGCTCCGTCCAATAGCTTACTGTGAGCATCTACTTATGTGTTTGCTAAGCCCTGGCCTAGTCTATTTTCAATAAAATGAAAACAGTGGATAAAAAAGAAAAAGAAATTCCTATGTTAATTCCACTTTCAAAACCTTTCCTTCCCCTCTTCCTTGACATTCCCAGAGACCTTATTTCTATATTTGTGCGCATAAGCACACACACACACACACATATCTATATAAAACAATGAAAGTAATAATGAAAGTAAAGACAGCTATCACCTTGAGAAAGGGAAGCTTAGGAGTGACTACAGCAGTAAAGGTCTAGCGAAAAGTGATGGCACTGTATTTCAATTAAAATTTACTATAAAAATACCCAATTTTAGTAAAAGTAAAAAAAAATAGTAATGAGAGTGTGTACCTTCATCTATGTGTTAAACACAACCATAGGTAAAACAATAAGGGCTGGTGAGATGGCTCAGCGGTTAAGAGCGGTGACTGCTCTTCCAAAGGTCCTGAGTTCAAATCCCAGCAACCACATGGTGGCTCACAACCACCCGTAATGAAATATGATGCTCTCTTCTGGAGTGTCTGAAGACAATTGCAGTGTACTTACATATAATAAATAAACAAACAAACAAACAAATATTAAGACAATTTTCTAGAAACTTTGAAAGCAATGCTTTTATTCCTATAGAGTATGTTCTTATTTCATAAAGTTTTAAATAAAAATCTGATTAAAAAATACAACCCAAGTTACAAATTATGTTTTTAAAGAACCATAAATAAAATTTTAATGATATTTCTAGATCCAGTCTTGATAATACAAATATATACTTGTGCTATACCTTTTATGGTTTTAATATTACATTTCTGCATGATAAACAAAACTAATTTTTGCATTAATATCCTATTTTGCTACATCCACTCCAGTAGTGACAAGTGTGGCAGGCCCCGAAAACCTGGGCGCTGTCCCAAGGTGAAAAGTTCATGGAACCTTAGTCTCCTGGACTCGTGGCATCCTGTATAAAGAATGCTCCAATGTCCTTGCTTTAGTTGGTAAACGGATCTGTGTGCTTTCCCTTAATATTGCTTTATTACAAGTGCTCCTAAGGATTGATAATTTGACATATAGCTAAGTTAGATTCTAGGCAGCCCTTGATCTGACCCAGGGCATGGATAGCTAAGTCACTGCCCTTCATAGGAATTAACCATTATCTAGGAAGAATGAAGTTTGTGACCTAAGGAGGAACCAGAGTAGATACTAAGAACTATTGATAGCTGAGTTACACCCATACACAAGTATTTACAATGGCCTAGGGGGACTATGCAATAGACTAGAAAAGGAACTATGGCAAGGGCATGAAGAACTTGACCCTGGCTTCTAAGATTAATTAGACCTTAGGTGGAGCTGTTTTTGATCCCAGTTGTTAACATTGAATTTTTTCCCAGTTGGTTCCTGCCAGTTCTTCCATGTTTGCATTCCTCCGTTTTGTGTAAGAATCCAGTACCTTGCCGGTGTGTCACCCAGCTTCCCTATTTTCTTCTGTATAAAAAGTTTGATGCTCGATTTGACAAATTGCATTCAAATTCTACACCATCTTGTGTGTTCTTTCAGTTTGTCGTTCATTCGCTGACTCCTTGTCCACCTGCAACTAGAGACCCGTTTCACGCAGATAGGAGACCCAAAAAGGGGATAGTCTGTGGCACTATGTGACCATTATGTGAGTTTCATACCATGGATTGCATTGGGTTGGTCATATTTTTCCTTGGAGCTTTATGACACACGCCTTTCATCCCAGCACTCGGGAGGCAGAGACAGACGGATTTCTGAGTTCGAGGCCAGCCTGGTCTACAAAGTGAATTCCAGGACAGCCAGGGTTTCTGTAGAGAAACCCTGTCTCAAAAAACAAAAAACAAAACAACCCAAAACAAACAAACAAACAAACAAATTCTGCTCAGTAATCACACATCTCATCAAAATTTAAAAAGCGCAAAATAATTTTTGTAGCTACATATTGGCAGTTGGGCACATACATTATTGCAAATTTATGATTTATTACATCTCTTGAGTGAGGCAGGTCTTATAGATTTTGTGATGTGCCTTAAGCAATAGATATGCAGAAAGTGTGACCCTAACACATGGGAAAAGGCTTCTCTGTTGATGTGATGTCTTCTTCCTTATGGTAATAAGGTGGACCTAGTAGCAGCACTAGAGACTCATTGAAATGTGGAGAAACAACTCAAACTTGATGTTAAAAATCAGTATAAATGATCAAATAGGCACCAGGGGGAAATAGGCTTATGTTTTGTACTCTAAAATTAATTCAGTTAACCAGGAGCCTGATGGGTTTAAAACAAAAATTAGAGAAACGGAAGAAAGGGTAAAACTATTGGCAAAACACAGTAGGGAGCATCAGTGGAGTGTAACAACTGCTGAGGGACAGATTGCAGTTATGATTAGCAACAACATTTGCTCCCCTTTAAATATAACTCCCTACAAATTACTCTGAAAGAAGGGGAACCACAGCTGCTTGGGCATGCAGCTGGTGAGAATGACAGAGACCATAGACAGTTATAAGTAAACAATTTACAAATTAAAGTAACCAAGTCAGTCAACACCTGGCTTAAGCCACAAGCATAAATTGTTTGAAAGAAAATAAAATATTGAATGACTACCTTATGCAAAATGTATTTATACAATGATCTGCCCCAGCTTTAAAGTAAGGAAAAAAAAAACTACCATTACAAGAAGGGTATGTTTATTCATTAATTTTCTAAATGCCAAGATTAGATTTATTTTTAATTAGAATCAGTCTACACTATTTTACATACAATGGAACAAATGTCCTCATAGTCTAGAAAAGTGAAATTACTTTTAAATACAGAGAAATATTTGAACGAAAACAAAAGCAAAACCATGTGCTTTTATTAATTCAAACTGTGTTTTTAAACTCATAAATATAATGTATGCCTATGTATGTATTTGTGCGTCTGAGTGGGGGGTGCCTGTGTTTCCTAGAGATGCAGGTGGCAATAAGCTGCCTGACATATTGCTGGAAGTGAACTCCAGATCTCTACAAGAACAGCAAGTATTGTTAACCATTGAACATCCCTTTCACCTCTCTTCAGAAATTTAATCACTTTCCTTAAATGCAGGGACAAACATAATGGGAAAGATAATTGACAAGATGATATATGAATTTCAGGATTCATCTTTCATAAAAGTTATATATTAAGGATCATATGATCAGTAACACTAATTACAGTTCTCACATGACAATTTGTCTCAGTTAAATACTTAATAATAAAATGAGTATCTTTCCTGAGTGCTTACACACACACCATACCTGAGTTACCAATACTTGCTTGAGCTTTTTACAAACCATGTAATTCCAAATACTTTCTTCCTTTTCTTTGGTTCAAAATGACCATTACAGAAAAAAGAAGACATACTTCTTGGCCTTGGAACTGTTGTCAAATTCTCAGAAATATTCCCCAACACACCTCTTGTTATCTTATCTTGCTATGGTATCACACTGGCAACTTTATTGGAATATTCTTTCAGATAATGGGGACAACAGTTTCTTCCAGTATATTAGTTATACAAATGCACAAGCAGATTCACCTTGTAGATGATTTTCTTATGATGGCTATTTTAATAATAATCAAAAACATATTGAACATTTTTTCAGGTGCTTCTCTGCCATTCGGTATTCCTCAGGTGAGAATTCTTTGTTCAGTTCTGAGCCCCATTTTTTAATGGGGTTGTTTGATTTTCTGAAGTCCACCTTCTTGAGTTCTTTATATATGTTGGATATTAGTCCCCTATCTGATTTAGGATAGGTAAAGATCCTTTCCCAATCTGTTGGTGGTCTCTTTGTCTTATTGACGGTGTCTTTTGCCTTGCAGAAACTTTGGAGTTTCATTAGGTCCCATTTGTCAATTCTCGATCTTACAGCACAAGCCATTGCTGTTCTGTTCAGGAATTTTTCCCCTGTGCCCATATCTTCAAGACTTTTTCCCACTTTCTCCTCTATAAGTTTCAGTGTCTCTGGTTTTATGTGAAGTTCTTTGATCCATTTAGATTTGACCTTAGTACAAGGAGATAAGTATGGATCGACTCGCATTCTTCTACATGATAACAACCAGTTGTGCCAGCACCATTTGTTGAAAATGCTGTCTTTCTTCCACTGGATGGTTTTAGCTCCCTTGTCGAAGATCAAGTGACCATAGGTGTGTGGGTTCATTTCTGGGTCTTCAATTCTATTCCATTGGTCTACTTGTCTGTCTCTATACCAGTACCATGCAGTTTTTACCACAATTGCTCTGTAGTAAAGCTTTAGGTCAGGCATGGTGATTCCACCAGAGGTTCTTTTATCCTTGAGAAGAGTTTTTGCTATCCTAGGTTTTTTGTTATTCCAGATGAATTTGCAAATTGCTCCTTCTAATTCGTTGAAGAATTGAGTTGGAATTTTGATGGGGATTGCATTGAATCTGTAGATTGCTTTTGGCAAGATAGCCATTTTTACAATATTGATCCTGCCAATCCATGAGCATGGGAGATCTTTCCATCTTCTAAGATCTTCTTTAATTTCTTTCTTCAGAGACTTGAAGTTTTTATCATACAGATCTTTCACTTCCTTAGTTAGAGTCACGCCGAGATATTTTATATTATTTGTGACTATTAAGAAGGGTGTTGTTTCCCTAATTTCTTTCTCAGCCTGTTTATTCTTTGTGTAGAGAAAGGCCATTGACTTGTTTGAGTTAATTTTATATCCAGCTACTTCACCAAAGCTGTTTATCAGGTTTAGGAGTTCTCTGGTGGAATTTTTAGGGTCACTTATATATACTATCATATAATCTGCAAAAAGTGATATTTTGACTTCCTCCTTTCCAATTTGTATCCCCTTGATCTCCTTTTGTTGTCGAATTGCTCTGGCTAATACTTCAAGTACTATGTTGAAAAGGTAGGGAGAAAGTGGGCAGCCTTGTCTAGTCCCTGATTTTAGTGGGATTGCTTCCAGCTTCTCTCCATTTACTTTGATGTTGGCTACTGGTTTGCTGTAGATTGCTTTTATCATGTTTAGGTATGGGCCTTGAATTCCTGATCTTTCCAGAACTTTTATCATGAATGGGTGTTGGATCTTGTCAAATGCTTTTTCTGCATCCAACGAGATGATCATGTGGTTTTTGTCTTTGAGTTTGTTTATATAGTGGATTACATTGATGGATTTTCGTATATTAAACCATCCCTGCATTCCTGGAATAAAACCTACATGTCTAAGATCAAAAATTCAGGTGACAGCAGATGCTGGCGAGGATGTGGAGAAAGAGGAACACTCCTCCATTGTTGGTGGGATTGCAGGCTTGTACAACCACTCTGGAAATCCGTCTGGCGGTTCCTCAGAAAATTGGACATAGTACTACCGGAGGATCCAGCAATACCTCTCCTGGGCATATATCCAGAAGATGCCCCAACTGGTAAGAAGGACACATGCTCCACTATGTTCACAGCAGGCCTATTTATAATAGCCAGAAGCTGGAAAGAACCCAGATGCCCCTCAACAGAGGAATGGATACAGAAAATGTGGTACATCTACACAATGGAGTACTACTCAGCTATTAAAAAGAATGAATTTATGAAATTCCTAGCCAAATGGATGGACCTGGAGGGCATCATCCTGAGTGAGGTAACACATTCACAAAGGAACTCACACAATATGTACTCACTGATAAGTGGATATTAGCCCCAAACCTAGGATACCCAAGATATAAGATACAATTTCCTAAACACATGAAACTCAAGAAAAATGAAGACTGAAGTGTGGACACTATGCCCCTCCTTAGAAGTGGGAACAAAACACCCTTGGAAGGAGTTACAGAGACAAAGTTTGGAGCTGAGATGAAAGGATGGACCATGTAGAGACTGCCTTATCCAGGGATCCACCCCATAATCAGCATCCAAACGCTGACACCATTGCATACACTAGCAAGATTTTATCGAAAGGACCCAGATGTAGCTGTCTCTTGTGAGACTATGCCGGGGCCTAGCAAACACAGAAGTGGATGCCCACAGTCAGCTAATGGATGGATTACTGGGCTCCCAATGGAGGAGCTAGAGAAAGTACCCAAGGAGCTAAAGGGATCTGCAACCCTATAGGTGGATCAACATTATGAACTAACCAGTACCCCGGAGCTCTTGACTCTAGCTGCATATGTATCAAAAGATGGCCTAGTCGGCCATCACTGGAAAGAGAGGCCCATTGGACACACAAACTTTATATGCCCCAGAACAGGGGAACGCCAGGGCCAAAAAGGGGGAGTGGGCGGGTAGGGGAGTGGGGGTGGGTGGGTATGGGGGACTTTTGGTATAGCATTGGAAATGTAAATGAGCTAAATACCTAATAAAATATGGAAAGAAAAAAAAACATATTATCTCTGAGAATGAGGACTAGCTAAGCTGGGACCAGGACTTCTGTGAGTTGGCCAGGCAGAATCTGCTGGCTGCTTGCCCTCATTCATGTTCATCATATTCTGTACATCACAAAAGGTCCAGTGGTGCCTTTGTCTTCTGCTCAGTAAACTTTCTCATATAGAATTTGCTGTGTTCCATGAATAAAGGGAGATACTGAACAGAGGCAAACACCTGACAAGAATCCATTAAATCAACTAAGTTTTTTAAAAATCCTTTTATACTTACTACTTTCTTGCAGGTCATCTACTTGAATGACATGAGGAAAGGAAAAAAAAAATACCTTTCTTCTTAAATTAAAAAAAAAAAAATCACTGGGACAGAATCATTCTGATTTACATCTGCTCCTGGAGATGACCCCTTGCCACAACTCTCCATGCCCAAATACCACTGGGAGAGAACTGGTCAACCAGGAGTCCTGACACACAGGGTTGCAGGAGAGACAAGCCATAGTCAGAGAGAGCAAGTCCAGCAAACACCAGAGATAACTATATATCAAGTGGCAAGGGCAAGAACATAATTAACAGAAAAAAAGGCTATTTGGCATCATCAGATCCTAGTTCTCCCACCACAACAAGCCCTTGATACCCCAACACAAACGAAAATAAAGATTCAGATTTAAAAATCACACTTCATGATGATGATAGAGGACTTAAAGAAGGACATAAATAACCCCCTTAAAGAAATACAGGAGAACAAAGGTAAATAGGTAGAATCCTCATTAGAAGAACAACAAAAAGCCCTTAAAGAATTACAGGACAACACAACTAAACAGGTGAAGGAATTGAAAAATCCATCCAGGATCTAAAAATGGAAACAGAAACAATAAAGAAATAACAAAGGGAGACAACTCTGGAGATAGAAAAGCTAGGAAAGAGATCAAGAGTCATAGATGCAAGCATCACCAACAGATTACAAGAGATAGAAGATAGAATCGCAAGTACAGAACATACCATAGAAAACACTGACACAACAGCCAAAGAAAATGCAAAATGCAAAAAGCTCCTAACCCAAAACATCCAGGAAATCCAGGACACAATGAGAAGACCAAACCTAAAAATAATATGTGTAAAAGAGAGCGAAAATTCCCAACTTAAGGGGCAGGTAAATATCTTCAAAAAAATTATACACGTAAACTTCCCTAATCTATAGAAAATTTCATCCTAAAACAAAAGAATATAACTTCTTCTCAGCACTTCATGATACCTTCTCCAAAATTGACCATATAATCAGTGTTAAAACAGACCTAAACAGACAAGAGAAGATTGAAATAATCCCATGCATCCTATCAGATCACCATGGACTAAGTATGGTTTACAAAACAACAAAAATAACACAAAGTCCACATACACATGGAAGCTGAACAATGCCCTACTCATCGATTACCTGGTCAAGGAAGAAATAAAAAAAGAAATGAAAGACTTTTTAGAATTTAATGAAAATGAATGCACAGTATACTAAACTTTTGAGACACAATGAAACCACTGCAAAGAGGAAAATTCATTGCTCTGAGTGCCTCCAAAAAGAAACTGGAGAGCACATACACTAGCAGCTAACAGCACATCTGAAAGCTCTAGAACAAAAAGAAGCAAAAACACCCTGCAAGAGTAGATGGCAGGAAACAATCAAATTCAGGCTAAAATCAACCAAATAGAAACAAAAAGAACTATACAAAAAATCAACAAGACCTGGTTGGGTGGTGGTGGCACATGCCTTTAATCCCAGCACTTGGGAGGAAGAGGAAGGCAGATTTCTAAAGAGTTCAAGGCCAGCCTGGTCTACAGAGTGTGGAGTGAGTTCCAGGAGAGCCAGGGCTACAGAGAGAAAACCTGTCTCAAAAATACACACACACACACACACACACACACACACACAAGAATCAACAAGACCAGGATCTGGTTCTTCAAGAAAATCAACAGTATAGATAAACCCTTAGCCAGGCAAACTACAGGACATGGAGCCAGTATCCAAATTAATAAAATCAGAAATGAAAAGGGAGATATAGCAACAGAAACAGAAAATTCAAAAAAAAAAAAAAAACATCAGATCCTACTACAAAAGCCGATATTCAACGAAGCCAGAAAATCTGGATGAAATGGACAATTTTCTAGACAGATATCAAATACCAAAGTTAAATCAGGACAAGATAAACCATCTAAACAGTCCCATAACCCCTAAAGAAATAGAAGCAGTCATTAAAAGTACCCAAACAAACAAAACAAAACAAAACAAACAAACAAACAAAACAACAACAATAACTAGTTTCAGATAGTTTTACTGCAGAATCCTATGAGAACTTCAGAGAAGACTTAATAGCAGTACTCTTCAAACTCTGCTATAAAATAGAAACAGAAGGAACACTATATGACACCACAGTTACACTGCTACCAAAACCCACACAAAGATCCAACAGACAAAGAAAACTTCAGACCAACTTCCCTTATGACTATCAAAAATAATCAATACAATTCTCACAGACTGAATAAAAGAACAGATCAAAACAATGATTATGAACAAGTAGGCTTCATCCTGGGGATACAGAGATGGTTCAAAATATGGAAATCCATCAAAGTAATCCATTATATAAACAAACTCAAAAAAAAAGATTATTTCACTAGATCCAGAAAAAGCAATTTACAGCAACCAGTAGCAAATATCAAAATAAATGCAGAAAATCTTGAAGCAATCCCACTAAACTCAGACTAGAAAAGGCTGCTCACTCTCTCCTTATCTATTCAATATGGTACTTGAAGTTCTAGCTAGAGCCATTAGACAACAAAAGAAGGTCAAAGGGATACAAATTGGAAAATAAGAAGTAAAAATATCACTATTTGCAGATGATATGATAGTATATGTAGGTGACCATGAAAATTCCACCACAGAACTCTTAAAGTGGATAAAGAACAAACACTGCAAAGTGTCTGGATATGAAATTAATTCAAACAAATCAGTAAACTTCTTCTACTCAGTGGATAAATGGGCTGAGAAAGAAATTAGGGAAACTACACCATTCACAATAGTCACAAACAATATAAAATATCTTGACGTGAATCTAACCAAACAAGTGAAATATCTCTACTACAAGAACCTCAAGTCTCTGAAGAAAGAAATTGAAGTAGACCTCAGAAGATGGAAAGATCTCCCATGCTCACGGATTGGCAGAATTAATATAGTAAAAATGGCCATCTTGCCAAAAGCAATCTACAATTTAATGCAAAAATTGAATTGAAAATTGAAAATTACCATCAAAATTCCAACTCATTTCTTCATGGAGTTAGTAAGAGCAAGTCTCAAATTCATTTGAAATAACAAAAACCAAGGACTGTGAAAACTATTCTCAATAATAAAAGAACTTCTGTGGGAATCACCATCCTTGACCTAAAGCTGTACTATAGAGCAATTGTGATAAAAACTGCATGGTATTGGTAGATTGACAGGCAGGTAGATAAATGGGATAGAATTGAAGAGCCATAAATGAACCCATATACCTATGGTTTCCTGATCTATGACAAAGAAGCTAAAACTATCCAGTGGATAAGAGCCAACATTTTCAACAAATGATGCTGGTTCAACTGGCAGTCAACATGTAGAAAAGTGCAAATTAATCCATTCTTATCTTCCTGTACAAAGTTCAAGTCCAAGTGGATCAAGAAACTCCACATAAAACCAGATACACCGAATCAAATAGAAGAGAAAGTGGGGGAAAGCCTAGGACACATGGAAACGGGTAATTTTCCTGAACAGAACACCGGCGGCTCATGCGCTAAGATCAATAATTGACAAATGGGACCTCATAAAACTGCAAGAAAGTACGAGGCAGCAACAATGTGGAAGCAAATTGTCCAATGTGAAAGGGTTAAATAGATATAGAAGAAGATGAGAAAGATTTTGGGCATGGCCAGGAGCAGTGAAAGGATAGCCTTCACTGGATAATGTAGATGGACAAAGTTTAAAGTCCTACAAGGGTGCCATAATTTCTCGGCAAAATAAGGAAAATATTTGATATCTGTAAGACACAGAACTTCTGTCATATGCTTATCAAGTATCAAGCTATATTTGTTGTTTAATTTGTTCCAGAAAGATCCTCTGCTTAATTTTTTATTTATGTGTCTAAGTATGACTTTAAAAGACTACCCATGAGTTAGTTTGACTTTTCTGATGATGGGAATCTAAATACTGTCTTTTGACAAAAGACAGTATTTAGATTCTTTTGACCAGAGACTGCCTTTAACAGAGCATTTCTTCCATCCAGAAAGAGAAAAGGAAAAAAGAGAAAATGGAGTTGAGGTGTAATAGAGCTTAAAATCAACTTTACAAAATTGAATCTCTTTGGAATTGAGAAGACATCTCACTTTTTCTATAGCCCTCAGGTAAACACTTCCAAAGAGCTATTTCAATAATCATTTAAGCACACAAGGACAGCTGTTCAGGTGGTCTCAGAAAGGATGAAAAATTGCGTATGTCATCTGCTGGAACAGACACTAAATTGTCTTGGCTAAAAGAAACTTTTTATATGTCTAGAAGGCATTTATTTTCCCTCCTGAGGTGTTGAGAAAACAATAGCTTAAACTTCAAATGACAGAAAATACATCAATGAAAATACAGCATTGTTTTAATCTTTTATTATATCCTTGGCTACTAGTGGCCTAAACTTTCTGTGACAGATGATACATCAATAAAAACACTGACTGGTTTTGATATTTTTCTAGATCATCTGTCACTATACCTCAGGCTTGTCACCAGTGTATTCAAGAACTTGATCACTACATTCTTTTCTCTTTTTGATCTCTCTATTTATTTTATACACTGCCTTTTGTACACCAGGCTATACTAGAACTCTGTAGCTGATAGTTTTGCTTTTATCTCTTGGGTCCTAGGGTAACAAATGAGTCTTCATACCTGGTTGATTAATATCTGGAGTTTGAGCCTAGAGTTTTATACTTAGTAGATAAGTCTATTGTCAGCTGAGCTACATCCCTACTTTTGATGAATTTCTGAGTTTTATTTTATTTTTGTCTATGTATATGTGTTCTTACATGTGTCTGGATACATACATACATACATACATACATACATACATACATACATACATACGTACATTTTAGGCAGCCACAGGATTGGGCCAAGTTGATAGTACCAAGTATTGGACCCATGATGGAGTAGTCTTCACATCCAATTCCAATGTGATTGTCCACTCTCCTAATGTTCCTGTCATACTTTTACCACTGTGCATATCCTGCTAGGCCAAATTTAACTATAACTCACAGAATGGACTGTTGGGTAAGATGTTGATGATCTATTTCCCAGTAAATGACCTAGAAGCTTTCAGCACTTACAGTCAATATGGATGAAGTTTCCAGGTAGATTTTTTTTTCCCTGTCATATAAATAAGGCAAATAATATCATCAGCAGTGGAGTGCTCATCAAATTGTGATGGCTGACCAGGAGCAATGACAATATCCTGTAATGTTTGAGGGAATCCATGGGACTGTGCTGACAAACAACTGAAAAAGAGATAACCCATACCTGGCAGTGGGTATGTTTCATAATAGACCATGATATCTGAGGATATCTAAATTGTTCCTTTATAGGGTAACTTTTTATATACCATTTATAGCAGCATCTTCCAAATGGGGTTCTCAAAGGTCTTTGGTATCAGCTCCTCTTCTCCATAGTCCTTCTTCATTCCTGTTTTCTCAGTTCCTACCACATTCCATTAGTCCCTTTACCCACCTCCTTTCTATCCCCCTTTCCTTACCATCACCCCTAGGATCCCTTACTTGGGTCATACAACCTAAAATTTTACCCCGGCCACTACATGTTGAAAGGAGAGAACTGATTCCTGTATGTTGTCTTATGTTTTCCACACATACAGTATGACATGCATATGCCAACACATACCCAAATACACATACCTACATGAAAAAGTGCAGTTACTTCTTAATATATTCATATACTTAAAATACATCAATATTCATTAATGTGCTCAAATATGTCCATTAAACACATGATTTCAGAAATACATCTAATACTGAATATGTATAGGAGTTTTTTGTTAGATATTTATTTACATTTTAAATATTGTCGCCCTTCCTGGTTTCCCCTCAGAAAACCTCCATCCCCTCCCCCTCCCCCTGTTCACCAACCCAACCATTCCCGCTTCCTGGCTCTGTCATTCCCCTATACTGGGGCATAGAGCCTTCACAGGACCAAGGGCTTCTTCTCCCATTGATGACTATTTAGGCCATCCTCTGCTACATATGCAGCTGGAGCCATGAGCCCCACCATGTGTACTCTTTGTTTGGTGGTTTACTCCCTGGGAGCTCTGGGGATACTGATTGGTTCATATTGTCCTATGGGGCTGCTAACTCCTTCAGCTCCTTGGGTCCTTTCTTTAGATCCTTTATTGGGGACCCTGTGCTCAGTCCAAGAATTTTAATTTGAAATTTTATTTGCTTGCAGAATAATGTATAATATCTACCCGTATTTCTCCTTCAAATTCTCCTATAACCGTCTTCAAAATCCTTACCAGCTTCTATGTCTTTTTCTTGAAAACTCACAAACTCCAATTAGTACTGCCCATATGTCTATATTTGATAGATATTTATGAGGTAAATTGACAATATGTCTGGTTAGCAAAATAACACTATCAGTTTCTTCATTGTGAATTATGAGCTCATGTCATGGGCTTCTCTCCAAGATTCCAGTACCTGGCTTAAAATTCCTTCCTGTGGAGCAGGCTTCAAATCTGATCAGCCAGCCATTAGTCATCCCATCCAGTTTTGGCTCTATTTTACCTGTAGATGAAGCTTGCTTGTCAGTTTGATATTGAAGTTTGCAGGGTTCAGTGCTTTAGAAAAACATTGAGTGTTTTCTCTCCCAGCAGCCTGAATAGAATCTTAGAGTACTGTGAATGTTAACGACGAGAGAGGAAATACCTCTTCCCGTGTCCTGAAGATAGAATATGTAGTGTCTACAGCAGTAGGGTCTTACTTACCATAGAGCTATGATGCAGAACCAAGGACAATGATAGTATCTTTTGCTGTTTTGGAGACCTCTGCAGCCACAATGGCCAATGCCTTGTTTCATACTGTGATATTCTTGAATAACTCATGTCTTCTGGGAACCACATGTCTACCTATGCAGGCTAATGGAATTCAAAATCTTTTTTAAAAGTTGCATTTTGAAAATACCTTACTAACTAATGGGTTGCCAAAAAGCTTACAGACTTTAATTAGTAAAATCGGTTGCACTTGGTGGACACTTAAAAAAAAGTATACTCGTGCCTCATTTCTCATGTTATTGTATTCCAATACAGGCTATTTTTACTACTAGTTGTTTTTGTTTGTTTTGTTTTGTTAGTTTAGTTTTGTTTTTGTTTCTTTTGTTTTGCTTTTTATTAAATAAGAATTAATTACTGTTATGTAGCTAAGACAGACAATATGCAGTTAAGTGGTTGCTACTTTATTATAATCTCCAGTGACTTTTAACTTATTTGTCTCCCTTTAGTGTATTGCATCTTTTTCCGACTTACAAAAATGGGTCATGCATGTGTAAGCATGATACCTGTGTCACAGTAGGGAAGACAGAATAAAGATAAAGTCTATATTCCAAAGTCTTAGATGGATTCTAACACCTACCAACTTGATTAAACTGTAAGTAAAAATTAATCCTTTTATTTTATGGAAAATATATAAATGCTTATTTTATTTTATCTCCACGTGTGATTATATAGAATAAAAATCTGAGTTAAATATGAGCAAAATTTGACCATGAAAATACAACCTAATGGGGATCAATATAATTGATAAAGTGATAAATGAAGTATTTCATGTTATCTGTGAAGAGAAATAAAGCTAAGAATTAGAAGCAAATTTTAAATAAAGAATTAATACCAGAGGTTACATTACTTATAACTCAAGTTATTGGATAACAGAACATTTAAGAACTTCTGAAAGCTTTAGTGCGTACATCGAAAGAAAATAGAAGAAATTCAAATATGCTCATTTACCATATAGATTATAAATGTTCATGTGTGAGTAAAAAATAGAGACTAAATATGAGTGATTCACAGCTAAGAGGGGAAAGTGATAGAATCCCAGGGGATTACTGTAAAAAGTTCTTCTCATCTTCATAATGTACTTAAAATTACAACATCAGTAGACGATAAGACATGGCATTCTTGCCTACTCTTTCTAAAGCCTGGATTTGTATTTTTAAAGAAGCTTTAGGTTCATAGCAAAGTTTGAGAATAAAGTGCAGTGATTTCTCATGTTCTTCCTCCCTTTACATATACATAGTTTTTCCTCCAGCAAAATTCCCTACCAAATCCGTATGTGTACTACAGCTAATGATCTAACAGACACTTCATATACATAGCTTACACTGGGTTTTCTCAGGCCTCTGGGCACACTGTTAAAGAAAGTATAGGTGACATGATATGGAACCGATAGCAAAGACATCTTCCATTTGAAAACGTAAACGGTAAATTCTGTGCTAGATTCTCCAGTCTAGTACCTCTTGGTCCCTTATCCCAATTGGACAAGATTTTTATAGATTAGTGCAAACTAGAATATTTGAGAAGTAATTTGTAAGTACAAACCTTCACAATACTTTAGGTGTTTATGTAGGAATATTAAATATACATACATTATCTATAGTAAGAACTTGAAAGCAGTTTAATAAGGCAGGTAGTATCCACTACCATAAACAGTAAAATCCATTTGGCACAGAATTATTTCCTAATCATCTGATTAGACCCTGATTTTTTCTGTGTTATTCATTTTCCAAATTAGGGATTTAAGCTCTTTTTGAGGTATCCCTATGCAGATTTCTAATGTGGTAAATGTGAGAGGATTGTTTGAATTAAAAAAACAGTCTGTTGGTTGTCTGATAATGATGAATTAAGAGCAATAGCCACTTGCTATCAAAATTAGTCCCATGAAAGCATCCCATTGCAGTTTCTAAGCGATCTAAGCTTATGAGAATCATGCTATGGAAGTGAGCTGTTTGCTTGCACCCCTGTGTCTTCAAACTTATTTTAATGTAATGCCCAACACATATATTGATCCACAGCTTAGATGCCATTCTTGGTTTAGCTTAACATGTAATTATTTGGTATTTAAATATGGTGTGATTAATACACAAACAAAAGTTGTATTTTTTGCACTTCTGTCAGTGAACAAGTCAGGCAAAATATAACAGTATAGAAGTCTTTGTCACATGATTTGTCAGCTATGAATTTAGATTTTTATACTTCCAAAGGTTGACTTAATACATATTGAAAACCTTCAGATCTTGTTTCTGAGAAGCAGGTTTTCCTTAAATGCTCTGTGGTTTTCCTACATACACACATATAATACTATATGCGTATATGTGTATGTATGTATATATATATATATATATATATATATATATATATATACACAGACAAATACATGAACTGTGTGAAACTGTCTTTTTAAATATATATATTTTTTTATTAGTGAATATAGAATCTCCTCTCATACAATTCATCCCAACTATAGTTTTCCCTCCCACAACTCCTCACAGTTTCCAGCCACCTCCCTCTCACACAGATCCATTCTCTCTTTCCATTTCCCTTCCAAACAGAAAAAAAAAATCCAAGAGACACCAACTAAACAGGACAAAACAAGATGCAATAAGACAAGTCAAAAACCCTAACATAGTTGCTGAGAAAGACCACTCAATAAGAGGAAAAGAGTCCCTAGTATAGGCAAAAGAGTCAGAAACAAAACATAGTGTTCGCCACTGTTAGGATTCTGCAAAATCACCAAACTAACAGGAATAACGTAAATGCAAGGGACCCGGTACACACCCATGCAGGCCCTGTGCTTGCCATATTCGTCTCTATGAACCCATATGATCTTAGTTGATTAAAGGGGCCTTGTTCTCCTTTCCTCCATTTCCTTTGGCTCCTTGGGCCTTTCCTTCCCTCCTTTCTACAAGGAAGGGATAGGATGCAGCCAAGGAGGACCTCCAGTTTAGATTCTCTCTCATTCAGAAAGTGTTTTCCATGTTTGACTGACTTGCTTGACTGATGTATTCATGGAGAGTACTAGTAGGTATTGGAGGCAGTGGGGGGTGGTGATCTACAGGATTCACAGGAGGCCTCTTCAGGAGTAAGGGGAGAATGTAGCTGGTCTGCTGCAATGCTATAGATGACTCTCAGGATAAGGTCTCAGGGAACAGAAAAGGTTTGTGGACAGCCTACTTCAAAAATACATTATTTCTTTTTTATTCATTTAATTAATTATTTTATTTATTTACATTCAATCCATTGCCCCCCTCCTCATCCAAACTCCAACAGTTCCTCATCCCATTCCCTCTCCCCTTTGCCTCAGAAAGGGTGCTCCCAATCCTCTATGCATCCCTCTTCCCTGGGGCCTCAAGTCTCAACCAGATTAGGCACATCTTCTATCACAGAGGCCAGACCAGCCAGTCCTTTGAATATACATATATTCAGTGCCTTCCTTTAATTCCTCTATAGGGGTCCCTGACTTAAGACCAAATGCTGGCTGTAAGTATCTACATCTGTCTTACTCAGCTGCTGGTAGGGCCTTTCAGAGGACAGCCATGGCAGGCTCCTGTCTGTGAGCATACTATAGTATCAGCAAGTGTATCAGACCTTGGTGGTTCATCATGAGAAGGATCCCAAGTTGGGCTGGCCATTGGACCACCTTTCCTTCAGTTTCTTCTCCAGTTTTGTCCTTGTAGTTCTTTTAGATAGGGACAATTCTGGCTCAGAAATTTTAACTGTAGGTTGAAAACCTGTCTCTTCACTGGGGCCCTGTCTATCTACGGGAAGTTGGCTCTTCAAGTTTCCTTTCCCCACTGTTGGGCATATTGGCTTATGTCACCCCCAATGAGTCCTGGTAGTCTGTCACATCCCAGGTCTCTAGGACTTTCTAGATGGTACCCTCACTTCTTATACCCAGAAGCTGCATATTTCTATTCATTCTACTGGTTCTTTGGGCTTCACTCCTGCCCCACACCCAACTTTATCTTGTTTGTCCTTTTCCCCTCCCTTTCCCCTGTCTCACCTAGGTCCTTCTCTCCCTCTGCCTCCCATGATCATTTTGTTATCCCTTCTTAGTAGGATTGAAGCATCCTCATTAGGGAATTCCTTCTTCATAAGCTTAAAGGTAGCAAGTAAACTTTATTCACTCTTACTTGCCCTTCTCAGTATGTGAACACAGAAGTTGCAGCAGCTTTCTTGTGCCTAAGAAAGAAGGAACAACTGGAAAATTCAGACAGGAAGATATTGAGGACTTGTGTTCTATATATTTCAAGGAAGGATCCACGCAGAAAGCACCTCCCATCTCCCCATTCTTCTCCCTTTAAACCATTAATTATCTAGGTGTCCTGGATCACTATCAGTTATATGCTGTTCCTTGCCCAATCTGTTCACTCACTGATACTCTAATTTGACTAGATGTAGCACTACCTTTTAACGATAATACATATTTTATCACCTTTCAAGAAACATATTTGTTTATAAGAATGCTTAAGGAATCTTATTTATTTATTATTTGTTTCTTTGTTTTTATTTACTTAAGTTTGAGTCAGTCTCTCACTGTGTAGCTCTGGTTGACCTGGATATCCACATATAGATCAGTCTCAGAGAGAGCCTCTTGCCTCTCCATGTGTGGTACTGGGTTTAAAGGTATGGTCCATTCAAGGCTGCAACTCTGACTTCTGTGATCTAAGGACACTGACTGATAGCCTATGGAAGGAACTTCTGAGAGAAGATCTGCTTTGGGGAGCCTTTGGCTGTCATCCTCATTTTGCACATTACTATATGAGAGTCAAGAAAGAAAGCTTTTGTATGCCTTATACCACCCCAAGGCTGTGGCACTACCCCAGCTCCTGAGCAGCACCAGGTGTTTGAGAGGCAGCTGAAGCTGGCTGTGTCTCTGAAGAAGCCCTTGGTCATTCACTGCCATGAAGCTGATGAAGATTTGTTGGATATCATGAAAAAAAAATGTGTCCTTTGACTACAAGATCCATAGGCACCACTTTATTGGAAGCTACTCAGTCATTGAGCCCTTGCTAAAGTACTTCCCTAACATGTCGGTGGGCTTCACAGCAGTGCTGACCTACTCCTCTACCTGGGAGGCTTGGTTGCCCTTAGACATATCCCATTGGAGTAGATCATTGTGAAAACAGACACACCCTACTTTCTCCCTCGCCAGGTGCTGAGAAGTCTTTACCAGGCTTGGCCTTGCACACAATTCAAGAGACTGCCAGGGTCAAAGAGGAGTCACTTTCCCACACTCTGTTGGTCCTCCAAGAGAACACTAGGCGCCTCTACAGTCTTTGAGCAGGGAGCAAGAGCAGGCGTTTTCTGGCACAGGATGGCCAGTGACCTAATAGTATAGAATAGGCTCCATCTGTCTGTGTCCAAGGTGAAGGATGTGTCAAAACTCAGCAAATCAGGATAAAATAAAATAAAATAAAATAAAAGTATGCACCATCACATATGGATTTTTTCACTTGTTATTGAATATTGTATTTATTTACATTTCAAATGTTATTCCCTTACAGAACCCCCCTATCCCCTCCTCCAACCCCCTGTTTCTATGAGGGTGTTCACCAACCAACCCACTCCCAGCTCCCCACCCTGGCATTTCTCTACACTGGGTCATCAAACCTTCCCAGGACCAAGGGTCTCAACTCCCACTGATGTCTAACAAGGCTATCCTCTGCTACATACGTAGCTGGAGCCAGGGATACCCCAAGTGTAAAAAAGGAGTGTACTCAGCACCAAGACTAACAGTGATGTTACTGAAATTCTCAGTACCTTTGATAATAATGTTTGGATGATTCTGAATAATAATATGAATTTATTTATCAGTTTTTAAAGTTACATGATAGTTTCACAGTTTCTGGTTTCTTTTTCCTAAAGACTATCAGTATAATTTCATAGAGATGATTTTTAAGAGACATGAAATTTGTGAAAAGAAACTGGTGAAAGCAGGTGTCATTCTAGCATATTCTAGAATATGGTAAGCACTGTTTTTCATACTTATATTTTATCCATGCCTATATTCTAAATCTTAGCACAAACACCATTATATATGAATGAAAACTATTGTATTAATGTTTTTCTCTTGTTTTGTATTTTAACTCAAAGCACATTTTCATATAATTTTATTTTATCTCTTCTTTATACTTTATTGAATTACTTTCATCTTTAGAAAACTGATTATTTTCTTACAATAAGTTGTAACTCTAACTTATTAACTATTTTCATAAACTTATTTTTAAATATTAAAATTTATTTTTAAATGAAATTAGGTTAGATCATAAATGTTTCCTTAGTTCTTTAATACTATTTCTATCTGTATTAAAGAATATATACACAATGTATGTTCTTTCAAGAGAGAAAGTAGCATCAGAAAGCATTTTTACGAGCTACTGATAATTTTCCTGTGAATGTAATATATATTTTGCACATTGAATACAAAAATATGCCAGGGCTACATTTTACAGATCAGAATTTATTAACATTGAATGATAGATGGCTTTGTTTTGTTCTCCCTATTCCACTCTCATTTGTACTTTCATAAAGCTGTAGTGATGAAGGCTAGCATGAACATCATTACCTAAGAAAAGCTCAAAACGAGTTAGCATTCCGAAGTACATATGGCATTCCACAAGAAAAGAAGTTATCTTCTAGCATGTCAAAAATAACTCCATTTCAAACACTGTGATGCTGCTTCGAAGGATGAAGAAGGGATTAGGATGCAGATTTCCAAGTTGGGAATGCAATGTTAGCAACTTTTCTTAAAATCAATCGTGTCAAGGCAAGAAAGACGACTTGGTGGGCTGTACAGGCATGAGCAGCTCAGTTCAGATTCCCAGTACTCACATAAAAAAGCAGGCGCTGTGGTGATGAATACACTCACGCCTAGAGACTGCTTAGCAGCTTCTCTAGCCAAGGGGTGAGCCATGCATCCTGTGAAAGCCCTTGCCTCAAAGGTTTGCACACTGCTCATCCTAAATGGCACATCTCTGTCAGACCTTTTCATGCAAGCGTCAAGGGTCATCATGGAAGAAAGTACAGAAAACGTTGAGACTGTGGCTAGTGGAACACTGCTGTGAACCAGCTTTTGCCTGACATGACAGGGGCTGTGCACAAAGGAACGCACACACATAAGATCAGCACACAGTAGTGTTACTTCCAGCAGAGGTTGGGGAGAGACTGAAAAAGAGGCCACGGGTTTGAAATAGAACAAGATTTGGGTATATGGGAAGGTTTGGAGGGAGGAAAGGGAAAGGTTGAAATAATGGAGCAGTATTATAATCTCAGAACAAATTAAAAAGTTGCCTTAAATAAGAAATAAATTCAATAGCATGTAAAATCAAAAAGTATTGGTGGTGGTGATGGCATGAAAGTAGGTATCAGATTTGACCAAACAAACTGTATGGGGATATTAAATTCATGAAATCCTTCAACAATTAAGGTATAGAGTGTTTAAGGAAGACAGCCATATCAGTTTCTGTCCCTTATAACTGGCTTGTGTGTGCCTGCACATACACATGTGCACAAATATATGAACATACTTATAAACCATACACCCAAACACACACACAGAGACACACACACAGAGAACACTAGTGTTATAATCCTTTTCTTTTAGTTAAAATAAAATATAAAAGCATATTAAATAAGTCAATTTGGCTTTTTATATGTTGTATTATCCTAAAAGTATTAATAATTTATTCAACCAATTACAGCATTTACAAAATTTAGAAGTTCCTTATGAGACATTGTAATTAACATTAACAAAAGTAGTAATATTACTTTTAATATGTTTTATCTGTTCATTTAAATAGTAATTGAAATGGTACTCTTCCATTGGTAAATATCTTTATTTTGCATAAATTTCATTTAATAGACTTTACTGTATAGATATTAATTTCCATTCTTCAAAAGGCAATCATATTTCTTATTAAAACACAGCAGAGAGGCTGATCTTATTCCTTCAAATTATGAAAAACTATTATTATTTCTATGCCTTTTAAATGAATTGTGGCTTAGTCGTGGAAGCTGCTGATTAAACTTGCTTTAGTCATCTAGACTTTCAATGAGAGAAATGTCTGTTGCTACTCAGAGACTGTTGGCTCTTTACTTTCTCTGTTGCCTTTGAGTTCTCCAGTGATTTCTCTTTTATGTTCTCAATTCCATGCTGCCTTCTCTCAAAAACTATTTCAAGTTGGTCACCAGTTCCATCTGGTCTGTTAAATCATGTTGAACTTTTCCCATCTGTTCTATCTGTCCATGCTCTATTCAGACCAACTGACAGAACAGATGTTCAGTGGAGCTCAACCAACCGCTCACTTGAGTAAATCCTACAAGTGAATTGGAATGGCCAAAGAGTGCATTCAGGAAACAGTCTCAGAGCTCAGTTCTAAAGTAATCTAAAGAGTCTCAGCTCTAAAGGAATGGTCTTCTGGATGAAGAGCAATTCCTCGCCTTCAGTCTTTATCATGTGAACTCAGGTGGCCCCACTTCCCTCTCCAGTGCCACAGCACAGTTATAGGTATCTAACAAATATGATTTAGAGGAACACTAAGTAATGGAGTGTAAATCTCTCAGCACTGTATCTGGCAATCAAAGTGTATTCAGTACAATAGAAGTAAATGTCACTTTTATTTCCTCAGATGAAGGGATAAGATGAGAGCTGCAACCAAGCTATGTAGATACATAGCTTAGAATGACCACAGAGTGTTTCTTTACTAACCATTCCTAGGCCTAGGCCTGGAAACTATTCTTTATACAATCCAATCTTCTGGAAGCCAAGACCTTGAAGATTTCAGCTTCCTGCCTCTCTCTTCTAAGCTAGGCTTGGAATGTTTCAACCACTGTGACTTACTGCTGATTAAGCTCATACCTTCTACTTTCTGAACTCTGATCGGCTGGTTCAACTTACCTGTTCTTGCTCAAACTTCTCTCCAAGCTGACTAATTCAATGTGTCTTTCTAGGCTTCTCACTGAATTTTTCTGCTTGGCCTCAAACTAACTCTGCAATTTGTTCTAATCCTTTGGCTCCTTCTCATTCTCTGGCTTCATTGTTTTTGCTGCATGAACTGAACAGAATTCAACTCCACTGCACTGCCTCCAGCACTGACTGAGTGAACTGAATGGAACTGCATGAACTCAATTATATTCACCTCAACTGCATTGAAATGAACTCAACTGAACTCCACTGCATAGCCAGAATTCAACTGAACTGCACTCACTAAATGTTCTTCCTCCCGACTCACTCTTAAATCCTTTTTCCTTTCTGTTCTCTTGAGAGTTGGGCAGATCCTCTCTCTAACTCATTCTGTCAAATCTTTCTCTGATGAGATGTTCAAGCCAGGCTGACCCCATGACAGACTGCAAGATGCCAGTTCAGGAGACTACAACTATGTCTTTGTTTCCTAGAACTGAACAAAACATTTCCAGAAAAAACAACAGCCTGAGGGCTGCCTATTAAAAACTGCCCTAACATCTGGCCTGAGGCAAGAATAGTTAGTCAGCAATGGTTCTGGAAAGTTGCCAGAAACTTAGCCAATCACAGAGGTACCCAAGTCCCTAGAGCTAGAGCAAGCCAACCAGGATAAAAGTCACCTACCTTTCCCTGTATTTCGTGCAATCAGCTTTAAATTAAGCCTGTCAGCTAATCTCCAGGTTCACCATGTGGATGAATGGTAGACTCCTGCATGCCAATTTCTGTGGAATAAATGCTCTTTGCTTTAGCATACTACTTGAGTCTGGGGTATTATTCTTTGGTGATTCATGAACCCTTATGTTGATTCATAACTTTGTCTGCCCCTCATTCAGATGTGACTTTCAAATACAGGTGCCTTCTATAAACTAACCTTATTTTCATTGTTTGGGATTAAAGGTATATCCTAAGAGCATGTTTGTATTTCAGTCATATCATACTGTAATTCATAGTGTGTCTGCATTCCAGCCACATCTCTTAGACCTATAAAGTCTTGGAGTATTATCTATTGTCAGAGGAACCATGTTGGATTAACATTCTTCTACACAGCACCTGTCAGTAATGATCTACTATTCTTATAAATATCAGTCATTGAGATTATGTCCTCTTATAATAATGATTGCTAGTGATATATGAAAATAATACCATCAAAATATTGATGAAACTCATATCATAGATTATTAATTTTTAATTAGTAATTTAGTTATGTTTTATTCCCATAAAAGTAAATGTGTATACAAAATATTATATGACACACTAAAATAAGAAGATTAGGAGTGAAGAGAAACATGAAGCAATCCCCCTAAAATCAGGGACAAGACAAGGCTGCCCACTCTGGCCCTGTTTATTCAATATAACACTAAAGAGTTTTAGCTAAAGCAATTAGACAACAAAGGAAGATCAAAGGGGTACAAATAGTAAAGGAAGAAGTCAAAATATCACTACATGCAGATAATATTATAGCATACATAACTGACCCCAGAAATTCTACCAGAGAACTCCTATACCTGATAAACAACTTAGCAAAGTGTCTGGATATAAAATTAAGAAACAAATCCTCTACACAAAGGATAAATGACCTCAGAAAAAAGTTAGGGAAACAACACCTTTCACAATAGTCACTAATAAAATAGAATATCTTGGTATAACTAACCAAACAAATGAGAGACCTGCATGACAAGAACTTCAAGTCTCTGAAGAAAGAAATCAAATAAGACTTGAGAAGGTGGAAAGATCTCCCATGTTCGTGGATCAGTGGGATTAACATAGTAAAAATGGCCAATTTACCAAAAGTAATCTACAGATTCAATGCAATCTCCATCAAACTTCCAACTCAATTCTTCACTAAGATATAAAGAGCAATTTTTCACCTTCATAGGGAATAATAAAAAACCCAGGATAGTGAAAACAGTCTCAACAGTGAAAGAGCTTCTGGGGGAAACACCATCCCGAGTTTTACTCTAGAGCAAGAATGATAAAAATCACTTTGCATTTTACAGAGAAAGGCAGACAGATCAATGGAATAGAATTGAAGACCCAGAAGTAAAACCATATACCTATAGTAACTTGATCTTTGACAAAGAAGACAAAAACCATACAGTAGAAAAAAAAGAAAGCATCTTCAGAAAAAATAATGCTGGTCTAACTGGTGGTCTGCATGTAGAACAATGCAAGTTGATTTATTTTTATCTCCTTGTACAAGACTCAAGCCCAAGTAAATTAAGGACCTCTACATAAAACCAGATACACTGAATATAATAGAAGAAAAACTGGGAAATAACTTTAAATATATTGGCACAGGGGAAATTTTCTTGAACAGAACACCAATGGCTCAGGTCCTAAGATCAACAATTGACAAATTGGACTTCATGAGACTGAATAATTTCTGAAGGCAAAGAACATTACCAATAGGACAAAACAGCAACCCACAGAGAGGGAAAAGATCTTTACCAACCTTACATCTGATAGAGGGCTAATATCCAAAATATACAAAGAATTCAAGATGTTTGACGCAAGAAAACCAAATAGCCATATTAAAAATGAGGTACAGAGCTAAACAAAAATTCAGATGACAGCAGATGCTGGTGTGGATGTGGAGAAAGAGGAACACTCCTCCATTGTTGGTGGGATTGCAGGCTTGTACAACCACTCTGGAAATCAGTCTGGCAGTTCCTCAGAAAATTGGACATAGTACTACCGGAGGATCCAGCAATACCTCTCCTGGGCATATATCCAGAAGATGCCCCAACTGGTAAGAAGGACACATGCTCCACTATGTTCACAGCAGGCTTATTTATAATAGCCAAAAGCTGGAAAGAACCCAGATGCCCCTCACTAGAGGAATGGATACAGAAAATGTGGTACATCTACACAATGGAGTACTACTCAGCTATTAAAAAGAATGAATTTATGAAATTCCTAGCCAAATGGATGGACCCGGAGGGCATCATCCTGAGTGAGGTAACACATTCACAAAGGAACTCACACAATATGTACTCACTGATAAGTGGATATTAGCCCAAAACTTAGGATACCCAAGATATAAGATACAATTTCCTAAACACATGAAACTCAAGAAAAATGAAGACTGAAGTGTGGACACTATGCCCCTCCTTAGAAGTGGGAACAAAACACCCATGGAAGGAGTTACAGAGTCAAAGTTTGGAGCTAAGACAAAAGGATGGACCATCTAGAGACTGCCATATCCAGGGATCCATCCTACAATTAGCCTCCAAACGATGACACCATTGCATACACTAGCAAGCGTTTGTTGCAAGGACCATGATATAGCTGTCTCTTGTGAAACTAGGCTGGGGCCTAGCAAACACAGAATTGGATGCTCACAGTCAGCTAATGGATGGATCGCAGGGCTCCCAATGGAGGAGCTAGAGAAAGTACCCAAGGAGCTAAAGGGATCTGCAACCCTATAGGTGGAACAACATTATGAACTAACCAGTACCCCGGAGCTCTTGACTCTAGCTGCATATGTATCAAAAGATGGCCTAGTCGGCCATCACTGGAAAGAGAGGCCCATTGGACATGCAAACTTTATATGCCCCAGAACAGGGGAACTCCAGGGCCAAAAAGGGGGAGTGGGTGGGTAGGGGAGTGGGGGTGGGTGGGTATGGGGGACTTTTGGTATAGCATTGGAAATGTAAATGAGGTAAATACCTAATAAAAATGGAAAAAAAAAGAATTCTCAACGGTGGGATCTCAAATGGCTTAGATGTACCTAAAGAAATGTTCAATATCCTTAGTCATCAGGGAAATGCAAATCAAAGTAACCATAACATTCTACCTTACACCAATCAGAATGACTATGATCAAAAACTCAGGTGACAAAAGATGCTGGTGAGTATGTGAAGAAAGAAAAACACTCCTCCATTGCTGGTGGAATTGCAAGTTGGTACAATCATTTTGGAAATCAATTTGCAGGTTCCTCAGAAAAATTGAAATAGTTCTAACTGGAGGCCCAGCTATATCATTTCTGTGCATATATCCAAAAGTTGCTCCACCATATCACAAGGACATGTGCTCCACTATGTTCATAGAAGCTTTATTTGTAATGGCCATAAGCTGGAAACAACACAGATGTCCTTAATGGAAAGATGGATACAGAAAATATGGTATATTTATACAATGGAATACTACTCAGCTATTAAAAACAAGGCCTTCATGAATTTTGCAGGCAAATGGGTGGAACACATCCTGTGTTAAGTACCCCAGACCCAAAAGTACAACACACGGTATGAACTCACTGATATATGGATATTAACTCAAAATCTGAGAATACTCAAAGTATGAAGCAAGAAGGGAGGATAAAGTATAGATGCTTCAATCCCACTTAGAAGAGGGAACAAAATAATCACAGGAGGCAGTGAGAGGAATGGACCTTTGTGGGAGACAGGAGGAGGAGGGGAAAAGGTGGGAGCAGGAGCAGGTATGAGAAGAGTCCAGATAGAAGTCCAGAAGGCCAGGAGAATGAAAAAAAAATGAGAAATATGTAGCAACGAGGGTGGGTAACAGGGGAACCACTAAAAATCCCCAGAAGCTAGGGACCACAGACACCAAACCCTGACACTACTGCTGAAGCCAAGATATGATTGTAGACAGGAGACTGGTATGGCTGTCCTTTGAGAAACTGTGACAGCACCTGACTAAGACAGATGCAGGTATTCATAGCCAACCATTGTGCTGAGCCCAGGCACCCCAGTAGAAGAGTAAGGAGAAGGACTGAAGAAGCTAAAGGGGATTGCAACCTCATAGAAAGAACAGCAGTATCAGTTAACCAGACCCCTGAGAGCTCCCAAAGACTAAACCATCAACCAAAGGGTACACATAGGCTGGACCATGACTCCTGCTATTTATGTGGAAGAGGACTGCCTTATTTTGCATTGGTGGGAGGGGAGGTGCTTGGTTCTGTGGAGGCTTGATGTTCCAGAGAGGGGGGATGCTAGAGTGGTGAGGTGGAAGTGGGTGGGTGGGTGGGTGGGGGAGCACCCTCATAGAGGCAAAGCAGATGAGGGATGGGGCAGGGGATTCATGCAGGGAGACCTAGAAGGGGAACAACATTTGAAGTGTAAATAAATAAAATAACCAATTAAACAAAGAAGCAGAAAAGAAATTGTAAAAGACTTGGCAGTTTTTCAATTTATGTTTAAAGAGTTATTTTTTATTTTTAAGTGTGTATGTGTGTGTGTACCCCACCCCCAAGCGTGCACATGCACATGCATGCATGTGTCACACATACAGGCCATAGGTTGGTAATGTTCAGTTTTGAACTGTCTTAATTTTTGAGAAAAGATCTCATACTGAACCTTGGACTAATAGATTTGGCTAAGTTGGCTTGCAGAGAGCTCACAGAATCGACATATTTCTTCTCAGACCCCAGTTATATGGTTTCAGTGAACTGCAAGGCTCTGGATTGCCCTGCCTGAGGTGATAGGGAATGAAGAAATGGTAGAGACATGTTCATGAGTACAGTGAGTCCAGGTCGTGCCTGCTGAGAGAAACACACCAGGATCGGACCTGTGACTCGGTGCACATAATTAATATATATATATATATATATATATATATTGATAAGGAGAAGGCTTATTAGCTACTCTGTAGGCCTTGGACTGCTGCCATCTTGGAGGAGAAATTTGGCACTTTCTGAGCACACTGTCCACATCTGGACTTGGACCACAGGGAGGCATTTGCTGTTCCCTTGGTTCAGAGGCATTGGATTCCTTGACAGAGTCCATGCTCATGTCAATAATACATATTTACTCAGGGCATTATCTGCTACGTGAACGGCATTAATGACCTCATACAGCAGTGCTTTATGTTGGTCCTGGGAATTCAGTCTGCGCTGTTTATACTTGCCCAGCAAGCACCTTACTCATGGAGACTCCTCGCTGGCCACTCTATTATTTTCTTCTAGCTTAGATTTTAAAACTACAGTTTGCATTCTGGATTCAGCATCAATAGCTTATTTGTTTTAGGTCACTCCTGTCTATATATATTTTTAACGTAAGTTATTTTGCTTACTAGTCTAAATATTTTAGAAATAATGCTTAATTCAACCTTCATATAATTCTACAAAATAGGTGCTCCTACTAGAACCCTTTTTATATAGAAAGATTTAACAAAACTGAGACAAACATTAATGCCATATTCTTATATACTGAAATATATTATGCACATCTTAATTTTCAGATCAGTGTTTGTACATCTCTTCGAATAAGTTTCAAGTAACAAACCTAAGCAGTACAGTTAACCTGAGTGCCACGAATAACATCAATGCTGCTTTCCTACATTTTTTCTTGTAAATCTTTCAAAGCAGCTCTCTGGATGCGCATGCATCAAATGCCTCCACTTACCCACCTCTTTTTGTTACTAAGCAACATATTTAAAACAAATTCATGTATTTCTAGTAATTGCTTAAATGAATTCTGGAATTGGAGAGCTGCAGAGCATTAGAAAGTGCTGTCATGATCCCTTTGTTTTCTCGATGTAATGCTATGCATAGTAGTCCAAGAGACTATGGCTTAATCAATTCACTTCACTGTCAAAGTTCTGAATGTTTAAACTTTCTCATAGAGTAGTTTAGGCATGGTTGAGTATATTTCTAACCCAGGCTTTTGCTTCCTTTTCTAACATATTTTTCTTTACTAGAAAATGTGTGCTCAGATTTTACAATACGTAAGAGATTAAGGTGGCTGATTACAGGATTCTCATTATATCACAGGGATTATGAAGCACACATCTCTTTGTTATATGCATTCCGGTGAGTGGGTGAGCACTTCTCTGGAGAATGCAACTTTTAGACTTGCATTTGAAAAACACAATTACAAGGCTTCTCAGAGTAAAGGTGCTTTTCTGATGCTTGCCTTGAAAGTAATACTAGATTTCCATGGAGTCTGTGAGGTCAACTCTTGCTCTAATACTTTTATTGTAGAACTTGTGTATTCACAGGGTGTAGGTTTGCAGGCATTTATTTAGCTACTGATCTGAAGGTGGCTTTCTTCCATTGTATTTATGCGGATAATGCAAAAGTCAGGTAAACAGTTTTTGTTTTTTTTTTATTACATATTTTCCTCAATTACATTTCCAATGCTATCCCAAAAGTCCCCCACACCCGCCCCCCCTCCCCTAACCACCCATTCCCATTTTTTGCCCTGGTGTTCCCCTATACTGGGGCATATAAAGTTTGCCTGTCCAAGGGCCTCTCTTTCCAGTGATGGCCAACTAGGCCATCTTTTGATACATATGCAGCTAGAGTCAAGAGCTCCAGGGTACTGGCTAGTCCATAATGTTGCACCTACAGGGTTGCAGATCTCTTTAGCTCCTTAGATACTTTCTCTAGCTCCTCCATTGGGAGCCCTGTGATCCATCTAATAGTTGACTGTGAGCATCCACTTCTGTGTTTGCTAGGCTCCAGCCTAGTTTCACAAGAGACAGCTATATCATGGTCCTTGCAACAAACGCTTGCTAGTGTATGCAATGGTGTCATCGTTTGGAGGCTAATTATAGGTTGGATCCCTGGATATGGCAGTCTCTAGATGGTCCATCCTTTTGTCTTAGCTCCAAACTTTGACTCTGTAACTCCTTCCATGGATGATTGTTTCCACTTTTAAGAAGGGGCAAAGTGTCCACACTTTGGTGTTCATTCTTCTTCAGTTTCATGTGTTTTGCAAATTGTACCTTATATCTCCTTATACTAAGTTTCTGGGCTAATATCCACTTATCAGTGAGTACATATCATTTGAGTTCTTTTGTGATGGTGTTACCTCACTCAGGATGATGCCCTCCAGGTCCAACCATTTGCCTAGGAATTTCATAAATTCATTCTTTTTAATAGCTGAGTAGTGCTCCATTGTGTAAATGTACCACATGCTGGTGAGGATGTGGAGAAAGAGAAATGCAATCCTCCATTGTTGGTGGGATTGCAAGCTTGTACAACCGCTCTGGAAATCAGTCTGGCAGTTCCTCAGAAAATTGGACATAGTACTACCGGAGGATCCCACAATACTTCTCCTGGGCATATATCCAGAAGATGTCCCAACTGGTAAGAAGGACACATGCTCCACTATCTTCATAACAGCCTTATTTATAATAGCCAGAAGCTGGAAAGAACCCAGATGCCCCTCAACAGAGGAATGGAAACAGTTTTTTTAAGAGAATATTTGTTGTAGATTTTGGAACTATACACAAAAATGTGTACCATTACTAGACACACAGATCAGGTTACTGTTAGTGCAGAATCAAGACATAAAGCTAAAAAACAGTCAACCCTTTCCTCATGGAACTTGGTCATTTAATCTCATTGCATCTCCAAATCTATGATATATTTTAATATGTTGTCAATAAAACATCTTCACTTGCCTTAACAATATAAAATTGACTTTTCTCAAATATTTTTAATTAGTGTTCTAAAAGTTTTGAAACCTCAAGGCAATGTGCTTGGCCTTGAGGATACAGCAAATAGATATTTTTCTCTGTTCACTTTTACAGCGAGGGAAGGCTACACACATTTGCAATTCATTATAAGTTTGGAGTACATATTCTTTTCTTAATAGAAATATAGTAGGTAAGAAGTTACACCAAAAAGAAGTAAAAATGGCTTTCAGGGGAAGTACTGATCAAGGTGAGGGATGGGTACCAGATTAACATTTCTTCAATGGACAGAGGAAAGTGATGTGTGCCTTCCACTTTTTGGAAATACAAAGCATAGTTTTCTAGTTATCTGTTGGTGGGCATTTGATTTATTTATTTTGTTTTAACAGTAGAATAGTTTATAAATAAACTTATTTGACAATACATAAACATTCCTGGAGAGCTAATGACCTGTTCCTCTCAGACAAGGGCACCAACCATCAGTCTAGAGTGTGCATTCACTCAAGTCTCTTCTGATACGCTGATAACCCTAATTAAAGCAACTTATAGGAGCATCAGTGAATGGTTGTCTACTGGAAGATGGTCTAATTCTGAGTGGCTATATCTTTAAAGAAAATTTCACTTTTCCAGCAAGCATATTGTCTATAAATCCTCAGGGATGGGCAGGTCATAAATTCCAGAACCCGTGGTTCTAAGTTTTCACATGTTTTGGGGTAACCATATTTGAGTGCACCTATTCAGTCATGTTTTAAATGTTTAACTAGTTTTTTGAACAGATAAATGATACTTTATTCATAATCATTCCTCTATTCTTTCTTTTCTGATTCTTGTCTACTTATTTTTAAATTATTTTATATAGTGACTGTCATTCTTCCCATGGTATACATGAGCCTCTCACTCTAGCAGTTCATAATTTAGATAGGGTTTTTCCTTGTTGCTTCAGATTTTTATTTCTCATTTTTCTTCTTTCCTTCTCTCTCTGTCTCTCTGTCTCTGTCTCTGTCTCTGTCTCTCATTCTGTCTTTGTCTTTGTCTCTGTCTGTCTGTCTGTCTACCTCTCTCTCTCTCTCTCTCTCTCTCTCTCTCTCTCTCTCTCTCTTTATATCTCCCATAAAAATGCCAGATTTGTAGGATTAATTGTAGGAGGCAACTCTGAACACAAGAGGAGAATATTTTGGATAAAAACAGTTTATCTTCTTTCTGCTTCTCCTATGTCAGCCATATCCCATATTTCCTTATTGTAACTACTACATATTCTCTTTTACAAGCCCCACAACTTAATTCAATTTGTCCTTTTTAGACATTCTCTTATAACACAGGGAATTGTGTTGGAATATTCTACAAGATCACCAAAGTTAAAAGGCTCTATATTCTTTTTTTTTCAATTTTATTTTATTTTTAATTTAATTTTTACACCCCATATTCCATTCCCTGCCACACTCTCCATCCACCCTCAGACTGCTTAACATCCCACACCTCCTCCCCATTCCACCCTTGTCTCCACGTGGATGCACCCATCCCCCACCGCACCTGCCTCTAAATTCCCTGGGTCCTCCAGTCTCTTGAGGGTTAGGGGCATCATCTCTGAATGAACACAGACCAGGAAGTCCCCTAATGTATGTGTGTTGGGTGCCTCATATCAGCTGCTGTATGCTCTCTGTTTGGTGGCCCAGTGTTTGAGAGATCTTGGGGGCTCTATATTATTATGTCATTGCCTGGAGACTGCATGGGAAGACATCTCAGCTTTGGATTTTGGAGGCTACCATTAACCCTGCTCCCTGTGGCAGTAGTTCAAGTTTCTGTTTACTTTTTAGGAAACCAGCAAACTGAACTTTAGATGATAATGGCAATTTGTCTTCCCCTGTTAGTGAGCAAGAATCTCCCTTGTTCAATGTGCTTATAAAAGTTTCATGGAGTCAGTCATTCTCTCTGCTGCCACGATGTGTATATCCATGATTGCATCATACTTCCATTTGGATTTTTCAGACACTGTTTTAACCTGGCTTTCAGGTTATCTTATTATGAGTTTGAACAAACTTTTATATTCTAGATCTGAAGACATTATCACCTGTAGGGTTTATAGATTTTTTTATATAATTTATACTTTCTTTTGTATTAGCAGGGTTTAACTTTATGTTTTTCTTTTGCTGAAAATAGATTCTTTTTCACATATTATATCCTGATTACTGTTTCCCCTCTTTCTACTCTGCCTGATTCCTCTCCATTTCCCTACCCATCTGCATTGACTTCATCTCTATCTCTCATTAAAGTAAAACAGTCTTCTATCAGATTATAATATATTAATATGATATAATATTATAGTATAATTAATTAAGTATATGATATACGAAGATAAAAACAAAACATTATAAATAAACAAACAAACAAAAACCAAAAGGAAAAGAGCATGAGAAGGGACAAGAAACAGAGACCAACTTGCTTGCACACTCTGCAGTGTTGGGAGCCGCGCCCACATTCGCCGTTACAAGATGGCGCTGACAGCTGTGTTCTAAGTGGTAAACAAATAATCTGCGCATATGCCGAGGGTGGTTCTCCACTCCATGTGCTCTGCCTTCCCCGTGACGTCAACTCGGCCGATGGGCTGCAGCCAATCAGGGAGTGACACGTCCTAGGCGAAATATAACTCTCCTAAAAAAGGGACGGGGTTTCGTTTTCTCTCTCTCTTGCTTCTTACACTCTTGCTCCTGAAGATGTAAGCAATAAAGTTTTGCCGCAGAAGATTCTGGTCTGTGGTGTTCTTCCTGGCCGGGCGTGAGAACGCGTCTAATAACAATTGGTGCCGAATTCCGGGACGAGAAAAAACTCGGGACTGGCGCAAGGAAGATCCCTCATTCCAGAACCAGAACTGCGGGTCGCGGTAATAAAGGTTCCCGTAAAGCAGACTGTTAAGAAGGATTCAACTGTATGAATTCAGAACTTTTCAGCTGGGGAACGAGAGTACCAGTGAGTACAGCTTTACGAGGTAAGTCTGATCTTGAACTTTCTAAGGAAATTCAAGACAGTCTATCAGAAGTAAAGTGGAAAATGGCTTTACAAGTTATGTTTGGCCTTGAATTTTTTCTAGTGTTAGAAGCCCTTTTGTTCCTTTTCACATGTTATCAAGTGGTTAAGGCAGGGCGGATTCTAGATGAAATTCAGGACAAGCTATCAGAAGTAAAGTGGGGAGAGAGAGTAGGAACAAAGAGGAAATATGGTACACAAAATAAGTATACAGGCCTTTCCAAGGGTCTTGAACCCGAGGAAAAGTTAAGGTCAGGTAAGAATACCTGGGGAGAGATTAGAAGGAAGGAAAAGAAAAAAGAAAAGAAAAAAGATCGATTAGCGGAGGTCTCTAGGAGATACTCGTCACTAGATGAGCTCAGAAAGCCAGCTCTTAGTAGTTCTGAAGCAGATGAAGAATTCTCCTCTGAGGAAACAGACTGGGAGGAAGAAGCAGCTCATTATGAGAAAAAAGGGTACCAGCCAGGTAAAGTGCTAGCTAATCAGTTAAGGAAGCCAAAAGCGGCTGGCGAAGGCCAGTTTGCTGATTGGCCTCAGGGCAGTCGGTTTCAAGGTCCGCCCTATGCGGAGCCCCCGCCCTGCGTAGTGCGTCAGCAATGCGCAGAGAGACAATGCGCAGAGAGGCAATGCGCAGAGAGGCAATGCGCAGAGAGATGTGCAGAGAGGCAGTGCGCAGAGAGACAATGCGCAGAGAGGCAGTGCGCAGACTCATTCATTCCCAGAGAGGAACAAAGGAAAATACAACAGGCATTTCCGGTCTTTGAAGGAGCCGAGGGTGGGCGTGTCCACGCTCCGGTAGAATACTTACAAATTAAAGAAATTGCCGAGTCGGTCCGTAAATACGGAACCAATGCTAATTTTACCTTGGTGCAGTTAGACAGGCTTGCCGGCATGGCACTAACTCCTGCCGACTGGCAAACGGTTGTAAAAGCCGCTCTCCCTAGTATGGGCAAATATATGGAATGGAGAGCTCTTTGGCATGAAACTGCACAAGCGCAGGCCCGAGCAAACGCAGCTGCTTTGACTCCAGAGCAGAGAGATTGGACTTTTGACTTGTTAACGGGTCAGGGAGCTTATTCTGCTGATCAGACAAACTACCATTGGGGAGCTTATGCCCAGATTTCTTCCACGGCTATTAGGGCCTGGAAGGCGCTCTCTCGAGCAGGTGAAACCACTGGGCAGTTAACAAAGATAATCCAGGGACCTCAGGAATCCTTCTCAGATTTTGTGGCCAGAATGACAGAGGCAGCAGAGCGTATTTTTGGAGAGTCAGAGCAAGCTGCGCCTCTGATAGAACAGCTAATCTATGAGCAAGCCACAAAGGAGTGCCGAGCGGCCATAGCCCCAAGAAAGAACAAAGGCTTACAAGACTGGCTCAGGGTCTGTCGAGAGCTTGGGGGACCTCTCACCAATGCAGGCTTAGCGGCCGCCATCCTCCAATCTCAGAACCGCTCCATGAGCAGAAATGATCAGAGGACATGTTTTAATTGCGGAAAGCCTGGGCATTTTAAGAAAGATTGCAGAGCTCCAGATAAACAGGGAGGGACTCTCACTCTTTGCTCTAAGTGTGGCAAGGGTTATCATAGAGCTGACCAGTGTCGCTCTGTGAGGGATATAAAGGGCAGAATTCTTCCCCCACCTGATAGTCAATCAACTGATGTGCCAAAAAACGGGTCATCGGGCCCTCGGTCCCAGGGCCCTCAAAGATATGGGAACCGGTTTGTCAGGACCCAGGAAGCAGTCAGAGAGGCGACCCAGGAAGACCCACAAGGGTGGACCTGCGTGCCGCCTCCGACTTCCTATTAATGCCTCAAATGAGTATTCAGCCGGTGCCAGTGGAGCCTATACCATCCTTGCCCCCGGGAACCATGGGCCTTATTCTCGGCCGGGGTTCACTCACCTTGCAGGGCTTAGTAGTCCACCCTGGAGTTATGGATTGTCAACATTCCCCTGAAATACAGGTCCTGTGCTCAAGCCCTAAAGGCGTTTTTTCTATTAGTAAAGGAGATAGGATAGCTCAGCTGCTGCTCCTCCCTGATAATACCAGGGAGAAATTTGCAGGACCTGAGATAAAGAAAATGGGCTCCTCAGGAAATGATTCTGCCTATTTGGTTGTATCTTTGAATAATAGACCTAAGCTCTGCCTTAAGATTAACGGAAAAGAGTTTGAAGGCATCCTTGATACCGGAGCAGATAAAAGTATAATCTCTACACATTGGTGGCCCAAAGCGTGGCCCACCACAGAGTCATCTCATTCATTACAGGGCCTAGGTTATCAATCATGTCCCACTATAAGCTCCGTTGCCTTGACGTGGGAATCCTCTGAAGGACAGCAAGGGAAATTCATACCTTATGTGCTCCCACTCCCGGTTAACCTTTGGGGAAGGGATATTATGCAGCATTTGGGCCTTATTTTGTCCAATGAAAACGCCCCATCGGGAGGGTATTCAACTAAAGCAAAAAATATCATGGCAAAGATGGGTTATAAAGAAGGAAAAGGGTTAGGACATCAAGAACAGGGAAGGATAGAGCCCATCTCACCTAATGGAAACCAAGACAGACAGGGTCTGGGTTTTCCTTAGCGGCCATTGGGGCAGCACGACCCATACCATGGAAAACAGGGGACCCAGTGTGGGTTCCTCAATGGCACCTATCCTCTGAAAAACTAGAAGCTGTGATTCAACTGGTAGAGGAACAATTAAAACTAGGCCATATTGAGCCATCTACCTCACCTTGGAATACTCCAATTTTTGTAATTAAGAAAAAGTCAGGAAAGTGGAGACTGCTCCATGACCTCAGAGCCATTAATGAGCAAATGAACTTATTTGGCCCAGTACAGAGGGGTCTCCCTGTACTTTCCGCCTTACCACGTGGCTGGAATTTAATTATTATAGATATTAAAGATTGTTTCTTTTCTATACCTTTGTGTCCAAGGGATAGGCCCAGATTTGCCTTTACCATCCCCTCTATTAATCACATGGAACCTGATAAGAGGTATCAATGGAAGGTCTTACCACAGGGAATGTCCAATAGTCCTACAATGTGCCAACTTTATGTGCAAGAAGCTCTTTTGCCAGTGAGGGAACAATTCCCCTCTTTAATTTTGCTCCTTTACATGGATGACATCCTCCTGTGCCATAAAGACCTTACCATGCTACAAAAGGCATATCCTTTTCTACTTAAAACTTTAAGTCAGTGGGGTTTACAGATAGCCACAGAAAAGGTCCAAATTTCTGATACAGGACAATTCTTGGGCTCTGTGGTGTCCCCAGATAAGATTGTGCCCCAAAAGGTAGAGATAAGAAGAGATCACCTCCATACCTTAAATGATTTTCAAAAGCTGTTGGGAGATATTAATTGGCTCAGACCTTTTTTAAAGATTCCTTCCGCTGAGTTAAGGCCTTTGTTTAGTATTTTAGAAGGAGATCCTCATATCTCCTCCCCTAGGACTCTTACTCTAGCTGCTAACCAGGCCTTACAAAAAGTGGAAAAAGCCTTACAGAATGCACAATTACAACGTATTGAGGATTCGCAACCTTTCAGTTTGTGTGTCTTTAAGACAGCACAATTGCCAACTGCAGTTTTGTGGCAGAATGGGCCATTGTTGTGGATCCATCCAAACGTATCCCCAGCTAAAATAATAGATTGGTATCCTGATGCAATTGCACAGCTTGCCCTTAAAGGCCTAAAAGCAGCAATCACCCACTTTGGGCAAAGTCCATATCTTTTAATTGTACCTTATACCGCTGCACAGGTTCAAACCTTGGCAGCCACATCTAATGATTGGGCAGTTTTAGTTACCTCCTTTTCAGGACAAATAGATAACCATTATCCAAAACATCCAATCTTACAGTTTGCCCAAAATCAATCTGTTGTTTTTCCACAAATAACAGTAAGAAACCCACTTAAAAAGGGGATTGTGGTATATACTGATGGATCAAAAACTGGCATAGGTGCCTATGTGGCTAATGGTAAAGTGGTATCCAAACAATATAATGAAAATTCACCTCAAGTGGTAGAATGTTTAGTGGTTTTAGAAGTTTTAAAAACCTTTTTAGAACCCCTTAATATTGTGTCAGATTCCTGTTATGTGGTTAATGCAGTAAATCTTTTAGAAGTGGCTGGAGTGATTAAGCCTTCCAGTAGAGTTGCCAATATTTTTCAGCAGATACAATTAGTTTTGTTATCTAGAAGATTTCCTGTTTATATTACTCATGTTAGAGCCCATTCAGGCCTACCTGGCCCCATGGCTCTGGGAAATGATTTGGCAGATAAGGCCACTAAAGTGGTGGCTGCTGCCCTATCATCCCCGGTAGAGGCTGCAAGAAATTTTCATAACAATTTTCATGTGACGGCTGAAACATTACGCAGTCGTTTCTCCTTGACAAGAAAAGAAGCCCGTGACATTGTTACTCAATGTCAAAGCTGCTGTGAGTTCTTGCCAGTTCCTCATGTGGGAATTAACCCACGCGGTATTCGACCTCTACAGGTCTGGCAAATGGATGTTACACATGTTTCTTCCTTTGGAAAACTTCAATATCTCCATGTGTCCATTGACACATGTTCTGGCATCATGTTTGCTTCTCCGTTAACCGGAGAAAAAGCCTCACATGTGATTCAACATTGCCTTGAGGCATGGAGTGCTTGGGGGAAACCCAAACTCCTTAAGACTGATAATGGACCAGCTTATACGTCTCAAAAATTCCAACAGTTCTGCCGTCAGATGGACGTAACCCACCTGACTGGACTTCCATACAACCCTCAAGGACAGGGTATTGTTGAGCGTGCGCATCGCACCCTCAAAGCCTATCTTATAAAACAGAAGAGGGGAAATTTTGAGGAGACTGTACCCCGAGCACCAAGAGTGTCTGTGTCTTTGGCACTCTTTACACTCAATTTTTTAAATATTGATGCTCATGGCCATACTGCGGCTGAACGTCATTGTTCAGAGCCAGATAGGCCCAATGAGATGGTTAAATGGAAAAATGTCCTTGATAATAAATGGTATGGCCCGGATCCTATTTTGATAAGATCCAGGGGAGCGGTCTGTGTTTTCCCACAGAATGAAGACAACCCATTTTGGATACCAGAAAGACTCACCCGAAAAATCCAGACTGACCAAGGGAATACTGATGTCCCTCGTCTTGGTGATGTCCAGGGCGTCAATAATAAAAAGAGAGCAGCGTTGGGGGATAATGTCGACATTTCCACTCCCAATGACGGTGATGTATAATGCTCAAGTATTCTCTTGCTTTTTTACCACTAACTAGGAACTGGGTTTAGCCTTAATTCAGACAGCCTTGGCTCTGTCTGGACAGGTCCAGACGACTGACACCATTAACACTTTGTCAGCCTCAGTGACTACAGTCATAGATAAACAGGCCTCAGCTAATGTCAAGATACAGAGAGGTCTCATGCTGGTTAATCAACTCATAGATCTTGTCTAGATACAACTAGATGTATTATGACAAATAACTCAGCAGGGATGTGAACAAAAGTTTCCGGGATTGTGTGTTATTTCCATTCAGTATGTTAAATTTACTAGGGCAGCTAATTTGTCAAAAAGTCTTTTTCAGTATATGTTACAGAATTGGACGGCTGAATTTGAACAGATCCTTCGGGAATTGAGACTTCAGGTCAACTCCACGCGCTTGGACCTGTCCCTGACCAAAGGATTACCCAATTGGATCTCCTCAGCATTTTCTTTCTTTAAAAAATGGGTGGGATTAATATTATTTGGAGATACACTTTGCTGTGGATTAGTGTTGCTTCTTTGATTGGTCTGTAAGCTTAAGGCCCAAACTAGGAGAGACAAGGTGGTTATTGCCCAGGCGCTTGCAGGACTAGAACATGGAGCTCCCCCTGATATATGGTTATCTATGCTTAGGCAATAGGTCGCTGGCCACTCAGCTCTTACATCTCACGAGGCTAGTCTCATTGCACGGGATAGAGTGAGTGTGCTTCAGCAGCCCGAGAGAGTTGCACGGCTAAGCACTGCAGTAGAAAGGCTCTGCGGCATATATGAGCCTATTCTAGGGAGACATGTCATCTTTCAAGAAGGTTGAGTGTCCAAGTGTCCTTCTCTCCAGGCAAAACGACACGGGAGCAGGTCAGGGTTGCTCTGGGTAAAAGCCTGTGAGCCTAAGAGCTAATCCTGTACATGGCTCCTTTACCTACACACTGGGGATTTGACCTCTATCTCCACTCTCATTAATATGGGTGGCCTATTTGCTCTTATTAAAAGGAAAGGGGGAGATGTTGGGAGCCGCGCCCACATTCGCCGTTACAAGATGGCGCTGACAGCTGTGTTCTAAGTGGTAAACAAATAATCTGCGCATGTGCCGAGGGTGGTTCTCCACTCCATGTGCTCTGCCTTCCCTGTGACGTCAACTCGGCCGATGGGCTGCAGCCAATCAGGGAGTGACACGTCCTAGGCGAAATATAACTCTCCTAAAAAAGGGACGGGGTTTCGTTTTCTCTCTCTCTTGCTTCTTACACTCTTGCTCCTGAAGATGTAAGCAATAAAGTTTTGCCGCAGAAGATTCTGGTCTGTGGTGTTCTTCCTGGCCGGGCGTGAGAACGCGTCTAATAACACTGCAGTCCTGTAAAAACACTTAACGTACAAAAGACCTGGTACAGACCCTTGCAAGCCTTGTACCTCAGACTCTGTGAGCTCATATGTAGTCAATCATGATGATTTAAAGAGCCTTGTTTCTTAGTGTCCTGATTCCACTCTGGCTCTTGTACTATTTCTTTCTCCTCTTCCATAGGGTTTCCTGAGCACTGAGAAGAAAAAAAAATAAATCAATAAGGGAAACATCCCCTTTAATGCTGAGAGTTTCAAGGTCTATCATTTGCTGAATAAAGCTGGGTGTGCATTTCTGCATTTGATTCCATCTGCTGCAGAAAGAGGCTTCTCTTCTCAACACTGGCTAAGTAAAACCCTGATCTAAGAATATAGCAAGATGTCATCAGGAGTCATTTTATCGCTAATTTTTATTTTGATTTATTTATTTATTTTTGTTATTCAGATAAGTAGCATATTAGTTAGATAAGATAAGCCAAGGAGTGTCTAGACTCAGGTTGCTGATCAGCTGAGCAGTATCAATATAGATGTTCTATCTTGTGGAATCCTCATTGAGTCAATTCAATTGTTGGTTGCTTACTCCCACTAGTTTTATGCCACCATTACCCTAGTATATCTTGCAGGTAGGACACCATCGTAGTTCACAGGGTTGGTTGCTGATCTGGTATTTATACTTCTCTTTTGGAAACATGCACAATAACTTCCTGTGTCAAAGATTCTTGAACTTAGGGGGTGAAAGCTCTATGTAGACATAAACTGGACTTCTCTACATTCAATGAGTAACATAACTATTGTCTTCAGCAATGGGGTTCTGAAGTCAGCTTGAGGAGAAGAACCTATAATCTTGGCTAGTGCGTGGTTGTTTGGCATTTTCATTGGGCCCCTTTGGCCGACAGTTCTTAATTAGATATATCCTAAATACTGTAGCGAGAGATTCATTTGGTGACAAGAGATGTTTGGTTGGGGCTCTGTTTCCCCTATTACTGAGCAATTTCATTTAGATTGCCTTTGTGTGTGTGTGTGTGTGTGTGTGTGTTTGTGTGTGTGTGTGATCATATATACAATGGAAGCTTCTACTATATTAAGTTTCCCTACTATCCCCCAAATGGCCCTTAATGTTAGCTGTCTCTTTCCTTACTCACTCCTTTGTTTTTCTCCCCTCCTTGTCCAAACTTGATCTTTCTGCTCTGCCTACATTCAACCCATTCAACCATAACCCTCTATTCCATTTCCCTTTCCTAACAAAGTCTATCTGTTCCCACAAGTCCCTCAGTTTATACCTAACCTCTGTGGTTGTACAGATTGTAGCTTGGTGATCTTTGATGTAACAGCTGATATCCACACCTCAGTGAATCCATATCATATTTGTCTTTTCCAGTTACATTCATTTATTTGCAAATATCATGTTTTTAAAAAGCTGTGTAGGAGTTTCCAGAGCATCTGCAGGAGACATCTTGGTTTCCGGATTGCACCTAAAATAGTCTGCGCAGGTGAGAGTGCAGACTACAAAAGCTAACAGCTTCTGAGACAGGAGGGAGCCACAGAGCTTCTGAGGCAGACCCTGTTTCAGGTTCCAGACATCCAGGCACCTTCCTTGCCAGAGGAGAGGTGTCCCCCCTGCCCAGGAGAATTTTGCCTGAGCACCTGAGGGAACCATCAAGGTTCCTGGATCTCACTGAGACTAGTCTGCACAGATGAGAGTTTGGACTATAGAAGCTAACAGCTTCTGGAACAGGCCCTGTTTCAGGCCTTCATCTTCTGCCAGGAGGCAAGTATGAACAGATATCTGTGCACCTTCTCTGCAAGAGGAGAGCTTGCCTGCAGAGAGTGCTCTAACCACTGAAACTCAGGAGAGAGGTAGTCTCCCAGGTCTGCTGGTAGAGAATAACAGAATCACGAGAGGAAAAAGCTCTAACCAGAGACAACTATAACAACTGACTCCAGAGATTACCAGATGGCAAAAGGCAGACTTAAGAATCTTACTAACAGAAACCAAGACCACTCACCATCATCAGAACCCAGCACCCCCACCTCAGCTAGTCCTGGGCACCAGAACTTGCCTGAAAAGCTAGACCTGGATTTAAAGGCATTTCTCATGATGATGGTAGGGGACATCAAGAAGGATTTTAATAACTCACTTAAAGAAATACAAGAGAGCACTGCTAAAGAGTTACACATCCTTAAAGGAAAACACATCCAAATGGGTGATGTAAATGAACAAAACCATACTAGACATAAAAAGGGAAGTAGACACAATAAAGAAAACCCAAAGTGAGGCAACGCTGGAGATAGAAACCCTAGGAAAGATATCTGGAACCATAGATGCAAGCATCAGCAACAGAATACAAGAGATGAAAGAGAGAATTTCAGGTGCAGAAGATTCCATAGAGAACATCAAAACAACAATTAAAGAAAATGCAAAATGCGAAAATATCCTAACTCAAAACATCCAAGAAATCCAGGACACAATGAGAAGACCAAGCCTACAGATAATAGGAGTAGATGAGAATGAAGATTTTCAAATTAAAGGGCCAGCAAATATCTTTAACAAAATTATAGAAGAAAACTCCCCAAACCTAAAGAAAGAGATGCCTACGAACATACAAGAAAACTACAGAGCTCCCAATAGACTGGACCAGAAAAGAAAGTCCTCCCAACACATAATAACCAGAACAACAAATGCACTAAATAAAGATATAATATTAAAAGCACTAAAGGGAAAAGGTCAAGTAACCTATAAAGGCAGGCCTAAGAAAATAACACTAGATTTTTCACCAGAGACTATGAAAGCCAGAAGATCCTGGACAGATGTTATACAGACACTAAGAGAACACAAATGCCATCCCACGCTACTATAACCAGCCAAACTTTCAATTACCATAGATGGAGAAACCAAAGTATTCCACAAGAAAACCAAATTCACAAATTATCTTTCTATGAATCCAGCCCTTCAAAAGATAATAACAGAAAAAACTAATACAAGGACAGAAACCACATCCTAGAAAAAGCAAGAAAGTAACACTTCAACAAACCTAAAAGAAGACAGCTACAAGAACACAATGCCAACTTTAACAACAAAAATAATAGGAAGCAACAATTACTTTTCCTTAATATCTCTTAATATCAATGGTCTCAACTCCCCAATAAAAAGACATAGACTAACAGACTGGCTACATAAACAGGACCCAACATTTTCCTGTTTACAGGAAACCCATCTCAGGGAAAAAGACAGACACTACCTGAGAATGAAAGGATGGAAAACAACTTTCCAAGCAAATGGTCTGAAGAAACAAGCTGGAGTAGTCATTCTAATATCTAATAAAATTGACTTCCAACCCAAAGTTATCAAAAAAGACAAATAGGGGCACTTCATGCACATCAAAGGTAAAATCTTCCAAGAGGAACTCTCAATTCTGAATATCTATGCTTCACATACAAGGGCAGCCATATTCATTAAAGAAACTTTAGTAAAGCTCAAAGCATACATTGCACCTCACACAATAATAGTGGGAGACTTCAGCATACCACTTTCATCAATGGACAGATCATGGAAACTGAAACTAAACAGGGACACAGTAAAACTAACAGAAGTGATGAAACAAATGGATCTAACAGATATCTACAAAACATTTTATCCTTAAACAAAAGGATATACCTTCTTCTCAGCACTTCATGGTACCTTCTCCAAAATTGACCATATAATTGGTCACAAAACAGGCCTCAACAGATACAAAAATATTGAAATCGTCCCATGCATCCTATAGGATCACCATGGACTAAGACTGATCTTAAATAACAACATAAATAATAGAAAGCGAACATTCATGTGGAAACTGAACAACACTCTTCTCAATGATACCTTGGTCATCGAAGGAATAAAGAAAGAAATTAAGGACTTTTTAGAGTTTAACGAAAATGAATCCACAACATACCCAAACTTATGGGACACAATGAAATGAAAGCATTTCTAAGAGGAAAACTCATAGCTCTGAGTGCCTCCAAAAAAGAAGCTAGAGAGAGCACACACTAGAAGGTTGACAACACACCTAAAAGCTCTAGAACTAAAGGAAGCAAAGTCACCAAGAGGAGTAGATGGCAGGAAATAATCAAACTCAGGGACAAAATCAACCAAGTGGAAACAAGAACTATTCAAAAAATCAACCAATCAAGGAGCTGGCTCTTTGAGAAAATCAACAAGATAGATAAACCCTTAGCCAGACTTACTAGAGGACAGAGGGACAGCATCCTAATTAACAAAATCAGAAATGGAAAGGGAGACATAACAACAGATCCTGAAGAACTCTAAAACACCATCATATCCTTCTACAAAAAACTATACTCAACAAAACTGGAAAACCTGGATGAAATGGACAAATTTCTAGACAGATACCAGGTACCAAAGTTAAATCAGGATCAGGTTAATGATCTAGACAGTCCTATATCCTCTAAAGAAATAGAAGCAGTCATTAATAGTCTCCCAACCAAAAAAAATCCCAGGACCAGATGGGTTTAGTGCAGAGTTCTATCAGACCTTCAAAGAAGATCTAATTCCAGTTCTGCACAAACTCTTCCACAAAATAGAAGCAGAAGGTACTCTACCCAACTCATTCTATGAAGCCACAATTACTCTGATACCTAAACCACAAAAAGACCCAACAACGATAGAGAACTTCAGACCAATTTCCATTATGAATATCGATGCAAAAGTCCTCAATAAAATTTTCGTTAACTGAATCCAAGAACACATCCAAACAATCATCCATCCTGCCCAAGTAGGTTTTATTCCAGGGATGCAGGGATGGTTTAATATACAGAAATCCATCAATGTAATCCACTATATAAACAAACTCAAAGACAAAAACCCCATGATCATCTTGTTAGATTCCTCAGTACAGGAGAAGGCCAGGGCCAAGAACTGGGAGTGCGCAGGTGGGGCAGTGAGTGGGGGAGCGTGTGGGGGACTTTTGGGATAGCATTGGAAATGTAAATGAAATAAATAACTAATTAAAAAAAGAAATGAATGAAAAAAAGCAGTGTAATATTTCCTTGTATAAATGTACCACTGATTCTTTATCCATTCTCCTGCTGAGGGAGAGCAAGGTAGTTTCCAATTTCTAGCTAGTATGAAGAAAGCAAAAATGAGCATGCCTCATTGAGAGTGCTGTGAGCAAGGATTAAGCATTCTTTAGGAGTATATGCCCATGATTGGAGTAGCTTACTCCTGAGGTAGATGGATTCCTATTTTACTGAGGAACTGCCCCTCTGATTTTCACAGTGGCTATGTAAGTTTGTATTTTTCCATCAATGAATGAATGCTCCTCTTGTTCCACATCATCAGCATCATAAGCTGTCATTTGTTTTATTGATCTTAGCCATTGGACAGGTATGAGATGAGATCTTAAAGTAGTCTTTTATTTTCTTTTCCCTGATGACTAAGAATGCTGAATATCTCATTAAATGTTTCTCAGTCATTGGAATTTGTTCTAATGAGAACTGTCTGTTTAGAATTGTTACTTTAAATTGGGTTATTTATTTTCTTGAATTCTTTACATATTTTTAGATATTAGCACTTTATATTATGCGTAGTTGCCAAAACTATTTTCCCATTCTGGAGGCTACCACTTTTCTTGAATGACCTTGTCCCTTTGCCTTTCTCAGCTTGCTGAAGTCCCATTTATTAATTGTTGGTCATTATGATTGTGCTAACAGTGTTCTTTTCAGACAGTTTTTTTCTTTGACAATGAGTTCAAGACTATTCCCTACTTTTTCCTCTATCAGTTTCATTGTGTCTCATTTTTTGTTGAGTCATTAGTTGATTTGGTATTGAGTATTATGTAGTGTGGTAAGTGAAGAAAAATAGATCTTTTTGTGTTCTTGTACGTGCATTCAGTTTGACCAGCATGACTTATGGAAGATGTCTTTTATTCAGTGTTTATTTCTGACTTATCGAAATTCAGGTGTCAATAGGTGTATGGATTTATGTCTTAGTCTTTAATTTTATTCCATTGACCAACATGTCTCTTTTTGTGAAATGCTATGCTGTTTTTATTATATTAACTCTATAGCACAACTTGAAGTTAGTGATGATGACACCACCAGGAGATCTTTTATTACTCAACATTATTTATCTAACTTTGAGTATTTTGTGTTTCCATATGAAGCCAAAACTTTTATTTCAGTAAATGTAAAGAACTGTGTTAGATTTTTTATGGTGTACAATTAATTGAGGGCTTATATTTTTAACTTCATCCTTTTTCAAAGGATCGTGGCTTTGGTGCTGTATATAAGAATCTGTCTCACTTAAAGTTAAAGGATGTCACTTTTCCTGTCTGGTAGATTTTTAGATTTCATATTTGTATTTATTATTTATTTTAAATTTCTGTTTTAAAATATTGTTAATAAGAAACAACAATATATGAATATTTAATATTTCAGATTCTATTATGAAAAGACCACATTTTCTTGCGCGCACCCAACTGGCCAGGAAGAACGACGCTGCAACAGGATCCTTCTGCACACGTTTATTCAGTCCTGTTTCTTCTTTCTCTATATCTCCCTTGTTTATATCTCCCTTGTTTATATCTCCCTTGTTTATATCTCCCCCAAACCTTGGGCCTCTCACTCTTTTAAACTCTCAGTTCCCATCCACGCACAGCAGGCCATGCCACCTCACCAGGCACGCAGCTTCAGCTAATCAGGGCAGCAGGGGCATATCTCCATCAAAATGGATTCCTGGTAGACCTGCGCAGCAATCAAGATGTTTGTGGCTTATATGAGGAAGTTAGGTGCAAGTCATAGGACTTAGCTGCAGTCCCTGGCGCCTTTGGGACTGCCGCCACACCCGCTCCTCACAACATTTTATTCTCTAAATTACTTCTTTGCCATTTCCTAGAGACCAGTAATTCACAATCAATGAACTGGACTCTTTTCTGCCCCATTGACTATATTTTAATTTTGGCCCAGATTTTACTGTGAAATCAAGCTAGTTGAATAAGTCTCATTTATTATTTAAAATTTGTTTTGAGTTTTATAGGTCATTTGCATTTAAGTATGAATCCTAATCTTGGTTCCTAAAAAATTTTTGCTTGCTGAGGCTTTAATAAGATATTATTCAATATGAGGAATATTTGAGGAATATTAGCATTTAAAATACAAATTCTAATATTCACAATAAATGGTTTTCCTTAATGTAGAGCTGTTTAAATTTCTCAAGTGATTATACTTGTTTCCATGTTTGTCCTTGAACACTTCAAGAATTGATATTGCATAGAGTATTATATTTGTTTTAATTTTCATCTCCTTGCAAGAATACAAATTCAGTTTTCCCCTCTATTGTTTTTTTATTGCTGAACTCAACCATGATGAGCTCATTTATTATTTCTAGTAGCTTTTTACCAAATTCATCTGATTTTCTATCTAAGTAATCACTATATGTCATCTATAAATAGAGACAGGTATTTTATACTTTATTGCAATTTTTGATTTATTTTATTTCCCAATCCTTTAGTTTTTAGCACAGCAGTGTCATCTCAAATATCGAAACTTGCATTCCTGATATGATAGGTGCCCTTTGAACGAGTGGAGTGTTAACATTGATAGATATATAATAGTTATAGGTAATAGTTCATTCAGTTTTCTAGAAATCCTGTTTGTAGACTTATGGGCAATATTTTTGTTAAAATGCTATGCTAGAAAAATGGATTCAGAAGTGGCCACTTGCTTAATTACTTTTTTAAAAGGATGAATATATCCCATTGCATTTTTGTAATTAAATGGTTGAGTTTAAAACTAAAGTCAAAAGAATTGCATATACCTTAGGAAATACATTTTAATTAGTAACCAACATTCCTTACTATTATTTCTCACTGTCGTTTGTTATATCTTTGTTCTCCAATTTTAAAAGTTTCTATCAGGCTTGAAAAATATCAGTTTGATTGGCCTTCCCATAAAACCAGATCTTAGATTCACAGATATTCTACAGCTTCATGATTTATTTAGTTATATTCAGTTTTTTTCACTTTCTGCTTTTCTAAAGCGATTGTATTTTGCTATGAATATATAAACATATATATGTTTTCCTTTTCATATTTGAACAATGTTTTATCTAAAGGTGGCATACAGGAACCAGATGCTTTCTGATTTTGTATTTATAACTCTTCTCTTGATTTCATTATTACCAGTATACATATTTAAGAAAATAATTTTTTCTTTACTAATGAGATTAAACACTATTCAATTAGTAATACTTTTATAAGTTTAACAACCCATTTATTTTTTTTAAAAATTATTTTTTATTTTTAAGGGCAAGATTTGAAAATTGTCAATATAATTTTTATAATCTTGTGAACACAAACTTTATCAGTTATTGTGATACTGTATTGAAATAAGCTGACATCATGACCCAGACTCTCTGTTACTAATGTGTGATCAGTTGTATCTCCGTATACCCTAACATTTGAGTATTGAATATGTACAAATAACCATGACTGTAAATCTGATTGAATAGTCATCAATATACAGTGACCATTTCATTCTTATGAAAACATTGGGCTGGTTTTCACTTTAATTTTATCTAATACTTGCATACTAACACCAAATATTTTGTCAATGTTATGTTTGTCAATGTTAAAACCCGAGTTTTAGATCAGCATCATTATTATAATGAGATATAGACATGATCTCCATGCAATCTTAAAAATTCCCTTCACATCCCCCCCGTGCTTAATTATTGAAAGAAAAAGCAAAACAAAAAATAAACTTTTTTCATCTATTATAGTAATTCATAACTTAGGCCACATGGATTTATTTATTACTAGATTTTATAGTTCTGATTCAGCTTCCCCATGCTTAGCCTTTACTTCATATGGGCAACCATCTATTAAAAAGTGTCACATATAATCAAGTTGGGGTAGACAAACATAAACACCAGCTCTATCTAAATAAATAAGTAAATACACATGGTGTGATATATTTGATTTACTTTGAACTTCTTAAACTTGAAATCTTTCTTGCCTCAAGAACTCATTATTATAATCATGTGATCTCTCTCTCTCTCTCTCTCTCTCTCTCTCTCTCTCTCTCTCTCTCTCTTTCTCTCTCTGGTGTGTGTATGTGTGTGTGTGTGTGTGTGTGTGTGTGTGTGTGTTTGTGTATGTGTGTATGTGTGTATGTGTACATGTGTGTATTGTGTGTGTGTATGTGTGTGTTTGTGTATGTATGTGTATGTGTGTGTATGTGTGTGCATGTGTGTGTCTATGTGTCTGTGTGTGTGTATGTGTGAATGTGTGTGTGTATGTATGTGCATGTGTGTATGTGTGTGTATGTGTGTGTGTGCTATACAATACTTTATAACCCAGTTTCTATTCTTTTTACTCTTCATTCTTCATCCTTTTATCTCCTTGAGTTCTATACAAAATCTTGACTTCATCTTGCTTTTTCATTGTTAGTTGAGCATCAATGGCCAAGATAGTTAGGCCATCCACCCTACCAAGAGAGTAATCAAATACCACTACAGTTAATAAGTTACCAGAAAAGACTTGTTTTGTTGTCGTTATTGTTTGTCTGTTTGTTTTTGCCTAGTGGCGATTATTCACTTTTCTAATGAACACTGGATAATCTTTTGCTGCATGCATTTTGTTGCTGTGTTTCTACTGTGATAGTTTAAGTATGCTTTATACCTGCCACTGTATACATACATGGGTATGAGCCCTATTGAATTCAATGCACATCTAAGAAACTTAGAGCTATCATAATGTAAATAAGATACTTAGATTCTATTTGCCAGAAAATAAAAATGGCAGATTTAAATCCTACATATTCCTGCTTAATCAAAACTTAAGACTCATTTGTTTGACCAGTTCTTAAGGGGTTTGTTATATACACAGGTTTACAAACTACTGCTTATGACAATGACAAAAATAGGAAAGAAGATTTAGCTTAGGAATTAGGTTTCATAGATCAATGCAATCTTTTAAAGCATTTTAGATTATATTTGATGGAATATACTATAAGCAGAAAAGGTAATTTATGGTTTTAAGATCCAAGATATCTCTGATCTTCAGAAATAAGAAATGTAAAAAGAAAAGGGTATTATCAACCTTACCCAGTCAACCCCAGCAATTTCCACTCTTACCAAATTTTCTTCTACATATTATAAAGCAGCTGATACACAAATTATTTTAAGTCAGTCATATATATTTTTCTCTTGTAGACATGACAATTATATACTTATTTCTCTCATTTTCAAAAGCATAAATGATATTATTTGATAAATTTTGCAGTAGCAATTCAGTTATTATTTTATTTTGTTTGTGGTTGAATCAGGCATTCTTGTAGCAGTTAGGACTCTACTTCAAACCAATTCAATTTCATTTTACAATCAGTGTATCCAAATTATTTTCTTTCATGTTTATGCCATTTAAAGTTTTACCATATGAAGTTGAGATTGGCTCTTTCAAGGTTTGTAAAGAATTGTGTTGAAATTTTGGTGGCAATTGCATGAGTCTGTAGATTGCTTTTGGTAAAATGTCCATTTTACTATGTTAATACTACTTATCTATGGTTGAATGATATTAGCATGGTATAAGCATGAAAATAGACAGGTTGAACAATGCAATAGAATTAAAGAGACAGAAAAAAATCCCACACACCTATAGACACTTTATGTTTGACAAAGAAAACAAACAAACAAACAAAAAAACCTACAATAGAAGAAAAAGAAATCATCTTCAACAAATGGTGCTGGTATAACTGTATTTCTACTTGTAGAACAATGCAAATATTTTTCATCCTCAAAAAGCTCAAGTCCAGATGGATCAAACACTTCAACACAAAACTAAGCACACTAAATCTAATGGAGAGAAAGTCAAACACATTGGCAGAGGATACAGCTTTCTGAACAGAAAACCAATAGCTCAGGCACTAAGATAAACAATTAATGAATGGGACTTCGTCAAACAGAAAATCATTTGCCAAGCTAAGGACACCATCAATAGGACAAAACAATAGCCTAGAGAATGGAAAAAGATCCTCACTCACCATTCCTTTATCTAACAGAGGACTAATCTCCAAACTACATCAAGAAGTCAATAAATTAGACACCAACAAATCAAATAACCCAATTAAAAAATATGGTACAGAGTTAAACAGAATTCTCAACAGGGTAGACTCTAATGTTGAAGAAGCATTTAAAGAAATGTTCAGAGTCCTTAGTGATCAGGAAAATGTAAATCAAAATGACTGTGAGATTATACCCATCAGAATAGATAAGATACAAACCTCAAGAGACAGCACATGCCAGAGAGAATTTAAAGCAAGAATACTCTTCCATTGCTAGAGGAAGTGGAAACTAGTACAACCACTTGGGAAATCAACTTAGTGGTTTCTCAGAAAAGTGGCAAAAGTTCTACTCTGAGACAGTTATACCACTCCTGAGCATATATGTAAATTATACCCTACTATATAAACTACACAGACATTTTCTATGTTCATAACAGCTTATTTGTAACAAGCAGAAATTGTAAATACCAAAATGCCCCTCAAAAGAAGAATGGATAAAGAAAACATGGTACATTTATAGGATGGATTATTGTTCAGCTATTAAAAAGAATGACGTCATGAAATTTGAATGCAAATTATGGAACTAGAAAATGTCATCTGGAGTGAGGTAATTCAGATCCAGAAAAATACACATGGCATATATTTACTTACAAATGGACATTAGCCATAAAGTATAAGATAACAATGGTACAATCCACAGAGTCAAAAAAAAAAAAAAAAAAAACAAACAAAAAAAAAAAAACTAAGTAATAGAGTCCAAAGGAGGAAGCCTGAATCTCACTCAGAGTGGAGAATAAAATAGATATAGGAGATAAGTTGAGGGAGGTAACTGGGTGGTAGAGTGGGTGAGGAGGGGAACATGGATGGGGATCATGTGTGGAGAGAGGTGAGGCAGGGGTGGAGAGGGCTGGGAAGAGAATGGAAATCAGTTGAGTTCCTCTGTGGGACTAGCCAGAGACATGTGGCAGAAGGCTTGGCTCATTCCTAGCAGTCTATAGGCGTGATCCTATTTGAGATTTCTAGCATCTGAGGATCTGTAGATTGACATGACTACTTTATGTACGAGGTGAAAGTTTCAGTAGATAGAGAAGGACCTAAACCCACCCACAAAATCTTCGACCTAAAATTTGTCCTGCCTGCAAGATGTGAAGGGATAAAGATGGAGCAGAGACTGAGAGAGAAACCAAATAATGACTGTCCTAACATGAATCCCATCCCATGGGAGAGAGCCAACCCCTGACATTATTAATGATACACCCTGCTTTGTTTACAGGAGCATAGTATAACTATATACTGAGAGGCTTCATCCAACACAATATGGAAACAGATGCAGAGACCCACAGTTAAACATCGGGCAAAACTAGGGAGTAGAGTAGAAGTATTGGATTGAGTTAGGGTCTCTCTCTCTCTCTCTCTCTCTCTCTCTCTCTCTCTCTCTCTCTCTCTCCCCGTGTGTGTGTGTGTGTGTGTGTGTGTGTGTGTGTGTGTGTGTAGGGATTGGTTTTGATGTTAAGGTCCTTTTCCCCAGTTGGTTCTTTGTGGGAAGCTGCCCTCACATTTGCCATTATAAGATGGCGCTGACAGCTGTGTTCTAAGTAGTAAACATAATCTGCACACGTGCAGGGGCAGTTTTCCCGCCACGTGTTCTGCCTTTCTCGTGATGACAACTGGGCCGATGGGCTGCAGCCAATCAGGGAGTAATACATCCTAGGCGGAGGATAATTCTCCTTAAAAGGGACGGGGTTTTGCCATTCTCTCTCTTGCTTTCTCTCTCTTGCTTTCTTGTTCTTGTTCTTGCTCTTGCTTTCTTGTTCTTGTTCTTTTTCTTGCTCTTGCTTTCTCTCTCTTGCTCTTGCTCTCTTGCTCTCTTGCACTCTTGCACTCTTGCACTCTTGCACTCTTGCTCTCTTGCTCTCTTGCTCTCTTGCTCTCTTGCTCTCTGGCTCCTGAAGATGTAAGCAATAAAGCTTTGCCGCAGAAGATTCCGCTTTGTTGCGTTCTTCCTGGCCGGTCGCGAGAACGCGTGTAAGAGTTGGTGCCGAAACCCGGTACGAGAAAACCCGGGACGAGAAGACCCGGGACGAGAAGACCTGGGACGAGAAGACCTGGGACAAGAAGACCTGGGACAAGAAAACCTGGGACGAGAAAACCTGGGACGAGAAGACCCGGGACGAGAAGACCCGGGACGAGAAGACCTGGGACAAGAAGACCTGGGACAAGAAAACCTGGGACGAGAAAACCTGGGACGGTTACCATCACCGGCGCAAGGAAGATCCCTCATTCCGGAACCAGAACTGCGGGTCATGGTAATGAAGTGTTCCCGTAAAACAGACTGTTGAGAAGGATTCAACTGCGTGAATTCAGAACTCTTCAGCTGGGGAATGGTGGTAATGAAGTGTTCCCGTAAAACAGACTGTTGAGAAGGATTCAACTGCGTGAATTCAGAACTCTTCAGCTGGGGAATGGTGGTAATGAAGTGTTCCCACAACACAGACTGTTGAGAAGGATTCAACTGCGTGAATTCAGAACTCTTCAGCTGGGGAACAGGGTACCCATAAGTATAGCTTTACAAGGTAAGTCTGGCCTTGAACTTTCTAACGAAATTCAAGACAGTCTATCAGAAGTAAAGTGGGAAATAGCTTTACAAGGTATGTTTGGCCTTGAACTTTCTCTAGTGTTAGGAGCCTTTTTGTTCCTTTTCACGTGTTATCAAGTGGTTAAGGCAGGGCTGAAAATTCTGGATGAAATTCAGGGCAATCTATCAGAAGTAAAGTGGGGAGAGAGAGTAGGAGCAAAGAGGAAATATGGTACACAAAATAAGTATACAGGCCTTTCCACGGGTCTTGAACCTGAGGAAAAGTTTAGGTCAGGTAAGAATAACTGGGGAGAGATTGGAAGGAAGGAAAAGAAAAAAGAAAAGAAAAAAGATCAATTAGCGGAGGTCTCTAGGAGAAGGAGCCTATACTCATCACTAGGTGAGCTCAAGGAGCCAGTTCTTAATAGTTCTGAATCAGATGAAAAGGCTATTAGGGCCTGGAAGGCGCTCTCCCGAGCAGGTGAAGCCACTGGACAACTAACAAAGATCGTCCAGAGATCTTAGGAGTCATTCTCAGATTTTGTGGCCAGAATGACAGAGGCAGCAGAGCGTATTTTTGGAGATTCAGAGCAAGCCGCACCTCTGGTAGAATAGCTTATTTATGAGCAAGCCACGCAGGAATGCAGAGCGGCCATAGCCCCAAGAAAGAACAAAGGTTTACAAGACTGGCTCAGGTTTGTCGGGAGCTCGGGGGACCTCTCACCAATGCAGGCTTAGCGGCCGCCATCCTCCAATCCCAAAAATGCTCCATGGGCAGAAATTAATCAACGCATAGATCTTATCCAGGAACAACTAGATGTATTATGACAAATAGCTCAGCTGAAATGTGAATAAAAGTTTCCGGGATTGTCCGTTACTTCCATTCAGTATGAGAAATTTACTAGGGCAGCTAATTTGTCAAAAAGTCTTTCTCAGTATATGTTACAGAATTGGACGGCTGAATTTGAACAGACCCTTCGGGAATTGAGACTTGCCATCATTCAGGTCAACTCCACGCGCTTGGACCTGTCCCTGATCAAAGGATTACCCAATTGGATCTCCTCAGCATTTTCCTTCTTTAAAGAATGGGTATGGGTGGGATTATTTGGAGATACACTTTGCTGTGGATTAGTGTTGCTTCTTTGGTTGGTCTGTAAGCTTAAGGCCCAAACTAGGAGAGACAAGGTGGTTATTGCCCAGGCACTTGCAGTACTAGAACATGGTGCTTCCCCTGATATATCTATGCTTAAGCAATAGGTCGCTGGCCATTCAGCTCTTGCACCCCACGAGGCTAGTCTCATTGCACGGGATAGAGTGAGTGTGCTTCAGCAGCCCGAGAGAGTTGCACGGCTAAGCACTGCAGTAGAAGGGCTCTGCGGCACATATGAGCCTATTCTAGGGAGACATGTCATCTTTCAAGAAGGTTGAGTGTCCAAGTGTCCTTCTCCCCAGGAAAAATGACACGGGAGCAGGTCAGGGTTGCTCTGGGTAAAAGCCTGTGAGCCTAAGAGCTAATCCTGTACATGGCTCCTTTACCTGCACACTGGGGATTTGACCTCTATCTCCACTCTCATTAATATGGGTGGCCTATTACTCTTATTAAAAGAAAAGGGGGATCTGTGGGAAGCTGCCCTCACATTTGCCATTATAAGATGGCGCTGACAGCTGTGTTCTAAGTAGTAAACATAATCTGCACACGTGCAGGGGCAGTTTTCCCACCACGTGTTCTGCCTTTCTCGTGATGACAACTGAGCCGATGGGCTGCAGCCAATCAGGGAGTAATACATCCTAGGCGGAGGATAATTCTCCTTAAAAGGGACGGGGTTTTGCCATTCTCTCTCTTGCTTTCTCTCTCTTGCTTTCTTGTTCTTGTTCTTGCTCTTGCTTTCTTGTTCTTGTTCTTTTTCTTGCTCTTGCTTTCTCTCTCTTGCTCTCTTGCTCTCTTGCACTCTTGCACTCTTGCACTCTTGCATTCTTGCACTCTTGCTCTCTTGCTCTCTTGCTCTCTTGCTCTCTTGCTCTCTGGCTCCTGAAGATGTAAGCAATAAAGCTTTGCCGCAGAAGATTCCGGTTTGTTGCATCTTTCCTGGCCGGTAGCGAACGCGTGTAAGAGTTCTTGATCTACCAATAAAGATACCAGCAATCAATGACTGAGGACAAGGCAGAACACTTACAGTTGCACAGGAGGACACAGGGTATATTGAGGGAGCAGGGAAAGACAAAGGCAGGGGTAGCTGTAGGAGCTAAAACCAATCATCTAAGTGAGTTTTTAAGTTTTGGGTGGCCAATGGCCACTCTATCTGTTTCTACCTGTGGTGTCAGAAGAGGTTGAACAGTGCCCAGTCACTGAGTTAGCAAAGGCATTTTAAGATTACTTGGTGTGTGTGTGTTTGTGTGTGTGTGTGTGTGTGTGTGTGTGTGTGTCTGTGTTTTTTATCCACAGATCCAAGGGAATCTTGGCTTGGCTTGACTGGGTAGTGTGGTCCATTCCTGAAGTTAAGGTAGGATAACAAAAGCTACATGCAACAGGGGTGGGGTGGGGGTGGGTTAAGGACTCTACAAGAAAACCTACAGAGTCAACTAACTTGAGCCCATCGAGGCTCACAGAGACTGAACTACCAACCAAAGGGCAAAGGGCATGCAGGAGCTGGCTTTAGGACCAACACATTTGTAGGAAATATGTAACATTGTCTTCACATGTGTTCTCTAACAACTGGAGAGAGGCTGTCTCTGAATGTGTTGCCTGCCATTGGATCTCCATCCCCTATCTGGACTGCCTTGTGTGACTTCAGACAGAGAGGATGTGCTTAGTTGTGCTGGGACTTACTGTTCCAGGGTAGGATGGTATTCCAGAGGTGATTCCCCTTCTCTGAAGAGAATGGGAGGGTAAAGAGTGGAGGGACTGGGAGGAAAGAGGGAGAGGGGCTGCAATTGGAATGTAAAGTGAATAAATGAAAAAAATTAATGAAAAGACTTCATAACAAATACTAAGAAAATCATGTAATTAGAGCCCAAATAATCTTCACTGATTATTTTCCTCAATTTTAAGTATTACATAAAGGCTGAGAAGATGGCCTATTGGTTACAGTACTTGCTGCTCAAGCATAAAGACCTGAACTCATATTCTCAGAAATCACATGAAGCTAGGTGATGGTAGCTGTGAAAGTCTACTTGCCACTCTTATGGTAAGACAGAGAGAAGAGAATCTATGGATGCCAGTGGGCTCATTAACCTAGCATGCATAGCAGCGAGCAAGTGCATCTATTTAAAGGTGAACACCAACACCTGAGGTTGTCCTTCCTCCTTCACATACAGATCCTGGCACATGTAGTATAAAAGCAGAGAGACAGAATAAGAAAGAAAGACAGAGAGACAAAGACAGGAAGAGGACACAGAGACAGAGACAGACAAGGGTGCTTTTAAATAGCATCAAAACTAAAACTGTTATATGGAATATATGTGATATATGATCCAATTCTGTCTGCCAAAGCAAATTAGTCCACTCTTTATCAGTTATGATGTTGATAGGGCAAAAAAAATTCCTAAAAATCATGTTTAATCCTTAAAAGCAATAGAGAGGTTGTTTTAAACAGAAAGGAATATAGAGAGCACTGTCAATGTGTAGGTCTTATTAAAGAACCATCCCTTAGGCTTGTTCATTGTTTATATTATTTTCTTTGTTTCCACTTCATTAATTTCTGCTGTGATTTCTTTAGTAACTTTTCTTTAAAGTTGCATTTGACTTTGTTTTGTTTGTGTTTTTATTTATTTGGCTCTTATTGATTTTAAAAAAACTTGCTTAGGGTTTTTGTTTGTTTTGTTTTGTTTTTTGTTGTTTTTTGCAGTGACAATTTTGGTTTCTTTCTTTCTTCTTCTTCTTCTTCTTCTTTTTTTTTTTTTTTTTTTTAGATATTTTCTTTATATACATTTCAAATGCTATCCTGAAAGTTCCCTATACCCTCCCCCACCCTGCTCCCCTACCCACCCACTCCTGCTTCTTGGCCTGGGCATTCCCCTGTACTGGGGCATATAAAGTTTGCAATACCAAGGGGCCTCTCTTCCCAGTGATGGCTGACTAGGCCATCTTCTGCTATATATGCAGCCTGAGATATGAGCTCTAGGGGGTACTGGTTAGTTCATATTGTTGTTCCACCTATAAGGTTGCAGACTCCTTCAGCTCCTTGGGTGCTTTCTCTAGCTTTTCCATTGGGGGCCCAATGTGTTCCATCTTATAGATGACTGTGAGCATCCACTTCCATATTTGCTGGGCACTGGCATAGCCTCATACTAGACAGCTATTATAGGGACCCTTCAGCAAAATCTTCCTGGCATATGCAATAGTGTCTGGGTTTGGTGGCTGATTATGGGATGGATCCCCAGGTGGGGTAGTGAAGTCAATCTGGAGGTTCTTCAGAAAATTAGACATAATACTATCGGAAGATCCAGCAATAGCTCTCCTGGGTATATACCCAGAAGATTTTCCAACTAGTAATAAGGACACATGCTCCACTATGTTCATAGCAGTCTTATTTATAATAGCCAGAAGCTGGAAAAAAACCCAGATGTCCCTCAACAGAGGAATAGATACAGAAAATGTGTACATTTACACAATGGAGTACTACTCAGCTATTAAAAAGAATGAATTTATGAAATTCTTGGACAAATGGTAGCTGAAGGATATCATCCTTAGTGAGGTAACCCAATCACAAAAGAAGTCATTAGATATGCACTCACTGATAAGTGGATATTAATCCAGAAACATAGAACACCCAAGATACAATTTGCAAAACACAAGAAAATCAAGAAGAGGGAAGACCAATGGGTGGATATTTCATTCCTCCTTAGAATAGGGAACAAAATACCCATGAAAGGAGTTGCTTAGGGTTTTTATTGTTATTTTATTTTATTGTGTGTGCTTGGATGTTTTGTCTGGAGTTTTGTCTGTGCATCAAGTACATGCATGATGTCTACAGAGGCCAGAAGATGTCAAATACCTAGAACTGGGGATAACATTGTTGCGAGCCACCATGTGGTGCTGGAATGCAAACCTGAGTTCTCTTCTAGTACAGCCAGTGCTCAAAACAGCTGAAAAATCTTTTCAACACTAATTTTCTCATGTAGGTGCTCAGTGCTAAAAATTACCCGCATATGACTATTTTTAATGTGCTCTAGAGTTTTTCTTGTGTTTAATTTTCATTTAATCCCATGGACCCATTTATCATTTAGTAATGTGTTTATTTTGGTGACTTTGCTTAATTACTAATGATTATTTTATTTATTTTCATCTTCATCATAATATGTTAGACTGAATATATGGAGTTATTTGATTCTTTCTGAATTTTTAAAATTTTTGTGTGTCTGTCCCCAATGTGTGGATATTCTTTGGTTTGTAGATGGAATACTCTGTAGCTATTTGTCAGAATTCTGTGACGTATGATGCTGTTTAATCCGATTTTTCTTTGCTCACTGCTGGCCTAGATGGCCTGCCTAATGCATAGAACAGGAAGTTGAAATCACAGTTGAGTTGGAGTTATTCTGCACCTGTAAGACTATTTGGATTTTTATGAAATTAAGTATGCCTAATTAATTTTGTGATATTAAACATGATATCCACCAGTTTAATTATTCCCTGGATTATGGTCAAGTTCCCTCCTTTATCTCTTCTGATTGATCGTAGTTTGAAGTCAATTTTATCAAATATTAGGATAGCAACACCAGCTAACTTCTTGCTGCTTGAAATACCTTCTTCATCCTATTGTCTTTGCAGTTAAGAGGAGATTTGGTAGACACTGAAGAAAGGATTACTTTGAATTACCTGTATGAGCTCCAGCTCGTCATAGGTCGGTAAAAGAAGGACTTTCTCAGTAATAATTAGAGAGAAATATGACTATGGATCACTTTTTGCACATTGTTTTTGTTGGATTATGAATCTTTGGCATATTATTAATTAATATTATTACTAACAATACTATTTAATTTAGTTTATAAAACTAAGAGAAAAAAACTATGGTAAGTTCCATATTAATAATACATTTTGATAGCTGCTATTTACCATACTTGTAGTCCAATTTTTATCATTTTTTCTTTTTATTATAACAGTATGTTTATATTTTTAATACATTAGAAATATGTTTTCTTTTTACCTGTAAGTCAGGGCTTATTTTACTTAAATACTTTTTTATCCCTAATTGATTTTCAATTTATAGTTGATCTAAACAAAGAAAGAAAATGTATAGTTGACCTAAACAAAGAAAGAAACATTAGTTGCCTTAGATCAAAACATGTAACTGGAAAAGCTAAAGCCCTCCCGGGACATGAGAATTATTCGTTTGGGTCTTAATAATACTCTATGTAGAGACCAGAGAGAGAATATTATCCACACATTATAAAAACACATCTTAAAAACATCTTTACCTTTACTTTCTTTTATTTCTGAATTTTTGAATCAGTACAATTTAACATTTATATGTGTGTATTTCAATTATAAAATGTGTTAACCACATAACTGAGATTATTGGAATTTAAAAAACACAAAATGCACCTAAATTTAATTTAAAAAGGCAAAGATGTATGTTTAAATATCTTAAAAGTAATTAATTCTTATTATACATTAGTTAATGACTAGTTGAATGTTAGAAACTTTTAGAACAATATTAGGAAATTGTCAAATCTAACGTAGCATTGCCATTTGAATACAAGAAAAACTCCTAGATTACTCCAAAGAATTACTCTATTATAGTAAATCAGATGATCAGAATTGATTAAAATAAAAATCTATTGACAGAAATCTATTTATGGAGTGAACATCTGTTGAAATCAGCTGTTACAATATAAATAAAACAAGCCAAACCATAAATGTAGAATATTTGGAATTTTGAAACTTAATTATACCATCTGGAAATAGACTAATCAGAGAATGGAGATTTGGAGAGAAGAAAACCATAAATAATTTACAAAACAATAAGACAAATGTGTTCTCTGTGCCCTGAATCTCGCCTGTCATTGTCCACAGGAACATTATGCTGACTTTATCATGTCTTATGTCTTCATCAGTCTTAATCCTTTCTTAAACTTGCATCCTTGGTGATTTGCTAACTTGTATTTTTTATGAACACACCAGATTTTATTTTATAACCCAGATTCATCATCCATACATCAACTCACTGACAAAGAATATGCACAGAAAATTTCAAGAATGGACATCACAGTTTTAGTTTTTTGCACAAGTGTTTTCTTCCAGAAGAAGGAGAAAGAAAGGGAAAGGGACAGGAGTACTAAAGAGTGGGAAACAGAAAAGACGGAGACCGAGAAAGAAAGAGAATGAAGAGGCACATTTCTGTATACTAGTTTTTTTAATTTCAATCATGTTTCAGATTGAAAGAACGTGCCAGTAAATGAACATGATATCACTATCATATTAATCTCATGAGTTGAAAAAAAAAAGACAATGTCTATAAAGTAGTACTAGCTCACCATGTATGAATTTAATCACTTCCTCTGGCTTGATCACCTCACCAAGAACAACCATGCTAGAGTGCACAAAGTCTCCAATGTCAATTTGCATTCTTTGTGTGTGTCCTGTGAAATAAATAAAAATGGGTAGTATTTCAGCATATATAGTAATGCGCTCTTTTGGCAGCAGAAACTGACAATATTCAAGGAGCCATGATCTACTTCCATGCAGCGATCATAGTGCTCCAAACCTCTAGACAAGGAACATCCGTGTAGTCCTTTCTTCTGTCCAGATGCCAAACAAGCCTGTTTGGATGGAGTTCAATTCAGAATGTCATAAACCCAGTGCTTTCGATCAGAAAGCCTTTTGCTACACAGTCATACACTTCAGGGTTCCGGGGAACAGCTTTAAACAATCATTATCAATGGCCATCTGTCTTAGAGTTTCCAGTGCTGTGAAGAAACATCACAACCAAGGCAGCTCATATAAAGTACAACTATTAATTTGGGCTGGCTTACACTTTCAGAGGATCATTCCATTATCATATGGCCAGAAGCATGGCAGCATGCTGTCAGACATACTGCTAGAGAAGTCAGAACTTCTACATCTTGATCCTAAGGCATCCAGAAGGAGACTCTTCTGGAGGCAGCTAGAGGAGGGTCTCTTCCACACTGGGCAGAGCTTAAGTGTATACCTCAATGCACACCCTACATGGTGAGGCACTTCCTCCAACAAGGCCACACCTATTCTATCAAGACCACATCTCCTAATAGTGTCAGTTCCCATGGGCCAAGAATATTTAAGCCATCACATCCTCTAAGAATTCCAGGATGCCATGTCTGCTCCTAAGAGCAGAAACATAACTCAGTTCCAATTTTAGAGACCAGTAAATAAAACTTGTTCTTTGTTTTTTAGGATGCTGACTTTGGGAGGTTGCAGTTACCAGCCCAGGTGTCCTTCCAAACTTTTATTTTAAGAAGCTACATAACACACCAACAATATGGATCAAAGCAGTGTTTCAGGGAACAATGCTATTTCCTTCTATGGTGCCACAGTAAGGTATGACATAAGTACCAAGTAAAGTACCTTACAGGAGGATTTTGATGGAAAAGAACCCTTACCAGCTACTTTTGATATTGTGGCTACTTGAGATTTTAATGAATCTAGATAAACTCATATAAAATCATTTATCGAAGGAAAGATACCTTAAGAAAAATAAATTTACAAAGAAACCTGAAGAAGTTCATAAGAAAAACTAACAGTGTCATGGCTATAATCTGAAGAGTGATTATGCATTTAACATTCTTAGTTTATAGTGAATAAAATGTTTTTATCATACAATGCATTAGAAGATGAACCGCGTGGTCAAAAGACTAAACTATCAGTTCCCCAAAAGATAGATTTAACATTGAGATTTAATTTGTCATGTGGTTATTTATATTATCTTCAGTGAGTACACATAATACTATGTATTATATATTTAAGAATATAACATGGACAGAAAACTATTTGAAGAATAAATTTTGTATCACATCAGAACATTTTATAACTTGCATGCAAATTTTGTTGCATGCAATCTCCACATACCTAAAGCAAAAATAAATTGCATGCATTTTGTACAATGCAATCTTTTCAAAGAACTTCCAAAACCATACAATTCTGAACTATGGAATTCACAGCTGCTTCCCAAATAGGAGCACTGAGCTTATCTCGCTTACAGTCTTTTCACACTTTAATTCTGAAGAAAGGTATAAATCCATAATATATTATTATAGATGGAAAAATTCAATCAGTCATCCAGCTGTTACAGTTATATTGTCAGGTAGCTGCTTTCTCTGATTTGTGTACCGCTTAATTTAAAAGCCTTATGTCAACAGATATAAATATGAATTTTCTGAGTGTTTCAGTATGTGTATGTGTGTGTGTGTTTCTTTTAACTTGGTAGATCACTAAGTATATTATCATAATATTACAGTAAACAATGTTTCAAAACTGAAACGTTCAGGCATGCTTTACAGAGTATGTGTTTTAAAATGACCATTCCCTTTGATATCTTGTGATTCTTCCAGCAATGTTGATTGAATGACTGACTCACTGGTAATATTGTTAAATACGCCGATTGTTGGCATTATAGTTATGTTAATTATATAATGCAAGATAGTAAAAATGAACATGGCAATATACATCCTTATATTCTACACAAAATTCCGATGTTTTTGTTGACTGTTTGGGAACAGACGGAGTAAGTTATCATGGTTAATATATCCACGAACTTTATGTCAATATAAAATATCTAAAATTTTATAAAGTATATGAAGCAAAGAGGGGGGAAAATAAACAGTTAATAGGGATTTGTAAGATTTGTAAAAAAATATTAGCGAGCTATGCTTTCTCAGAAGGGCTTCTGAACATGGCAGCCATTCTAAATATCATGAATATGGGGAACACGTTAAGCCCAAGTGAACATGTATATTTGACATGGGCATGGCCATATCAAGGAATAGCACAGACTTATAACAAGACCTGCACTATGTCATGGGAGGAGGATTGTTAATGACTCCCATTCATCTGAGTGTATATGCTGTACAATGTGTACAGAAACTACCTACCAGAGAGTCTGCCCTATAGAGGACAGCAGGCTGAGACTGTTACCATAGAGACCCTGTATTCATCAGTGTTCTATTGCTGTGAAGAGACAATATGACCATGGCAACTCTTATAAAAAAAAAAAAACATTTAATCAAGACTGGCTTACGGTCCAGAGGTTTAGTTTGTTGTTGTCATGGCAGGAAGCATGGCAGCAAAACGGCAGATATCATGCTGGAAAGAAAGCTGAGAGTTCTACACCTGGATCCCCAGGCAGCGTTCCTGATGGGTAACAACGGGTCTGTCTTGAAGTTCTGAAAACTCAAAGCTCACACTTCTTCCAGCAGAGCCACACCCCAATAATGGCATTTTTTATGAAACTTTAGGGGCTATTTTCATTTATTCCACCACTGACGCCTACAAATATTAGCTAAGCTGCTTCTTCCTGATGCATGATGGATATAATAAATGCTAGAATCTGCTGCTATTGCATCACCACCAAAGAGCATGGCCCATGTGATTCCAGGATTTTGCATGTGCCAGTGGCTTTTCAAATTCCCTATAGCCCCAGTAAGGTAAATCTCAGTGCTGTGCACATCATGTCAACTGTTTATGAGTTTAGTTTACAAGATGTGGCCACTTTTACATACCTTATGAAAAACATGCTTCATGTGGCCTTCTATAGTCCAAAATGATTTCTTATTTAGAACATTATATGAGCCATGCCGTGGGCTCTTCCTGGATTCATTACATTATAAAACCAATAAAATAAAATAAAAGTTGTGAAATGAATAAGTATAACTGACCAGGAATTCCTCATAATAAAAACAAGTCCAGGAAGCATCTCAGGTGATAACAAAGGCCTGCCCCTCCTTGGTGATTCACCTAAAAACTTCAAGCTCCTTGAAGTAAGAGTGGAGTCCAGACTAACAAATAGAATTGATATTTTTCTAATTTCAATTTTTGGAATTGTGTATGATTCATTGTGTAAAGAAGCTTTAACCACTATAAAATTCTTTGAAAAATCTGAACAGGTGAGTCTGGTAATGAAGCCAGAGTGCGGTCCCCCAAGTGGAGATAGCATTGAGCTGTTTTTCATGCTCATGTTAAGTGTCTTAAGACTTAATTCTTATCTCACAGTGTTTTGTGAGGATCAAGTGAGATATTTATAGTTTGGTGTGACTGTTTATCCTGCTTCTGACACCCCCTCAAGAAAGTGGCCTAATGATAGAATGAAAATATTCAGTAGAAAATACAATATGAGTGGGGTTCAGATAAGACAATAGCTATAAAGGGGATTTGTGAGATCACTCAAAGAGCAAGGAAGCAAGCTGCCAAGTCTGGTCACCTTGGTTTGATCCCTGATCATCCTGGTTGGTGGATGAGAGCTGACTTCTGTAAGTTGTCTTATGATGTTCACAATAGTGCCATGGCAAACACAGTCACATATGCAAACCCATGAACTACTAATAAATAATAAATAAATACAAAAGCTTAATGAGATACAAAACCAATTTTAAACAGTTTATATTCTGGAGCTGGTGTTGTAAGCAGAGGAGAGAGATGTGGTTCACCTACCAATATGCCTTATTCTGCAGGACTGACTGACGATTTCAGCCATAACTATAGCATTGGCTGCACCTCAACCAAACATGCTCTGCTTTTGTCATTGACGCAAAAATGAAAATCTGCTTTCCATAATAAGAAAATGAGTTTAGATTAGTCTAAAGCATCTACACTAATATCAGCAATGTACGATCAAATCTTTAAAGTATTTTAAAACCTTCATTCTTTTTAAGCTTTTTCTCTTGTTACTTGAACATTTCTTTTTATCTCTGGTTGCCTACCTACAAATACACAAAGGTAAAGAAAATTAAGTAGAAAAAGAAAAAGAAAAAAAGATTAAAGCAAAGTATTTACATCACCCTGTACTGACCCTCTAATCATTCTCTCCTATTTCAGATTTGATCAGCCTTTAGTGTCCATTCAATTAAGACATCTCTTTCATGTACAAGGACTCCTTTAAATTGCTTAGAACTCAAGAAATGAAAACATTTCATGGGCTTCATGTAAAAATGAAGAATAATTGATTGCTACCCTTGAATATGTTTCCAGCTTATTCACATAAGTAGTTGTTTGGAAATCACACACACACACACACACACACACACACACACACACACACACACACACGCACACACACAAATTAAAAATACACCTTTTAAGTGTTACTATAAAACTGACTTCTTTTTTGTATTTACATAAATCATATATTCCTACATCACAAGACACCAAAACTCAGTGGTTTAAAATAGCAATGTTTTAAATTAAAACATAATCATGTCACTCTCCCTTTCTTTACCCCCATTAAAGTCCTCCCACACCCTCCCATTCCTCCCTCCAGAACTGATGGCCTCCTTTGCATGGTTATTATTCTTATACATATATTATATATTCCTATTACATGTGTATGTATGTGTGCATAAATATATGCATACTTGTGTCTTCTAAGTCCATTATTTTATTTATGTGTTTAGAACTTTAAGTTTGACCACTTTGTATTGTGTATATTTTTGGCTATCTGTAATGATTTCTCCTTCCTGCAAAGAGAACATTCATTTATGAGGGTTATGGCCTACTGCCTTTACCTGTGGGTATAAAGATAATACAGTTAGAGAAATATACTGTTTTAGTAGAGTGGTGATGTCAGGAATTTTTGCTAAGATCCATGACCTCACTAGCCCTTGATGTTTAGGTAGATTTCAGGTAGGACCTATGATTTCTCTCCTGTTGAGTGGACATGAAGTCCAATTAGACAGCTGTTGGGTATCATAAATATATGAGCACTACTGTGTCTTTACACATATCTTGGTATTCTGGTCATTGTGGTTTACATATGGATAAATCTATTGACTGCTTCTTTCCCTCAGCAGCTTGTATGGTCATTTCTGTAACTGTAGAAACTAGAGTACAGGAAGGAGGCTTGCAGGGCCTTGAATCATCAAGGTCCTGTGTGCCATACAGATAGTTTGTTTAGCATTAGGAGCTTACTTTCAATCTCTAAGGGTCAACCAAGAGAAAGAACAACAGTTTATGCTATTTCAGAATATCATCTGGTATTTCAGAGATACATTTGGATTATTCTGAACATACCATCAAAAAGGAGGCTTCTCATGTTTAGAATATGTGTTAGACAGAGCTGTGTGTGAGTGTATGTGTGTGCGCGCATGTGTGTGTGTGTGTGTGTGCCTGTGTTTGTGCATGCATTGTAATTTGTCTACAATTTTAGATGGTATTATTCCTTGAGGTTTAGTCAAACACCTTTGCTGTCATTTTTTCCTCCTTCCTACTTATGCTTTGACCTCCCCTTCCTCCCTGGTTAGAGCTTCTCTCTTATTTTTCCTGCTCTTCACTTCATAAAACCTGTATGCTTCCATTTCCACCTCAAGTGTGCTTCTCCATTAACCCTTTACATTTATGTGCTTTTGTTATGTCTCCATGATATGTAAACATTCTGAAAACTTGGACTTGAAACGTCAGATGAGCGCTTCCACATAGCATTTGATTTGAGGGGGACTGGTTACTTTCTTAAATATAATCTTTTCTAGTTCTCTGCCTTTACCTTCAAATTTATTGTTTTATTTTTCCAATGAGCAACATTGTCTTGTGAATGTGTATGTAACATACTTCATTACACAATTCATTTGTAGTAGTATGTTTAGGTTCTTTGCTCAGTTGTGGTGAACACTAACAGAAATTCACATAGCAGATACTCATTTCCCCAGTATTTCCATGTGCCAGGGAAGTAAGAACAGCTTAGGTGAGAAGCTTTGCCCATGATCATTTATGAGACTGAGCTGTTACTCAAGCTTTTATTCAGACCTGAGCTCTCCTCTTGGCTCATGGGGCATGACTCTGCTTAAAGTTAACAGAGATCTTGCTCATCATTCATTCCCTGCCTTCCTCATGTGCTTCTCTGTAAACTACCTGTCTTAGCATTTTCTAAGCTCCACCCAACAGTTACTTAGCAACAGCCAGGTAGGAGCTTAGCTTGCCATGAAAGGACCTTTCCACCACTCTTGCTCTCACTGACCCTCTTCACTCTCTCTGGGTCTCTCTGGGTCTCTCTGGGTCTCTCGCTCTCTCTGGGTCTCTCTCTCTCTCTCTCTCTCTCTCCCTCTCTCTCCCCTGTCTTTCTCTACTTCTACTCACTTCTCAACCACCCTTCTCATGCCCCAAGTACACTTAATTTTATACTAGATCCATCTCTGACTGGTACCTCAGTTGGCTGATGCCTCATCATGGGCCCTCAAAGGCTCCCCCTTCTGCAGGGTCATACTAAGTTTTATAAAACACATCAAACTGCAGATCTTCACATCATGGCTGCAAAATTTCTCCATATCATAAAATATGGAAAGAAGAAAAATAATATCTTTTTTAATCAGAAAAAAAATCACTGTAGTGCTTCTCTTATATTTAAGACTCTAGAAGTTACTAAAACCAACCTGTATCCTACTCACATGCAAGAGGTAAGAAATTAATTTTTAACTTACAAAAAAAAAACCCAAACATTTAAAAGTGGTGGATATCTTTATACTAGTACATGCCTTTTTTGAAGGACTTATTATGTTCATATTCTAGATATTATAAAAAACTAATTGCAATGTGCATTCAGTATTACAAAAACCTAAAAAAATTAAGTACTTTGTTTTCACATACAGTACTGCAATCAACTAAGCAAGCTTATATTTAATAATGTTCTTACTATTTAATGAGCTTGTGGTGATTCATTTATTGATGCGGTGGCCTTCTATATAAATATCTTAGATGCTACATCTTCTTTCACGTATGCAGTGCATCTAAACATGCCACATTCACTTCACTCTTCCCATTTCAGTAATAGAAATATTATTAGGAAAGCAAAGCGTCATTTTCTTTCTTTTTCTTTTGTGATATCAATATTTTCATTAACTCTGCTTTTAATAATATATCTTTATAAATGTCTGCTAACACCTCATG